>NC_080167.1:12599208-12899208 GCF_950295315.1 Erinaceus europaeus
ACATGTGCCAGATTGATGTCTGGTTCTCTCTCTCTCTCCTCCTATCTTTCTAGTAAATAAATAAAATCTTAAAAAAAAACAAAAAAGCACACAGAAACTTTAACATTCAGGAGTTGGGCGGTAGCACAGCAAGCAGGTGGCACAAAGCACAAGGACCAGTGTAAGGATCCCGGTTTGAGCCCCTGATCCCCTCCTGCAAGGGAGTCACTTCACCAGCGGTGAAGCAGGTCTGCAGACATCTGTCTTTCTCCCCATCTCTGTCTTCCCCTCCTCTCTCCATTTCTCTCTGTCCTATCCAACAAGGACTACAACAATAAAACAACAAGGGCAACAAAAGGGAATAAATAAATATTAAAAACTCTTTAAAAAAAGAAACTTTAACATTCATTAATTAAACATAGCAGATGTCTGTTCTTAACATAATGACATTCCCACTCTAATGGATTTTACTTTTTTTTCTTCTTAATATTGTCATCATGATCTTTGCCAGTATATAATATCTAAACTTGGAGGCTGGGGAGATAGCTTAAAGTTTATGTAGAAAGCTTTCATGCCTGAGGTTCCAAGGCTTCAGGGTGAATCCCCAACTCTCCAGCATAAGTCTGAGCTGTGCAGTGTTCTGGTCTCACTCTGATTTTAAAAAATTTTTATTTATTTACTTTTTTTTTTTTTTTTTTTTTTTTACCAGAGCCTTGCTCAGCCCTGCATAATGGTGAGGCAGGAAATTCAGAGCTTCAGGTATGAGCTCTAGGGAAGTAGAGCTCCAGGATGTATTGGTGGTGGAGTCAGCTGTCCTGGATTTATTTTTTTAACCAGAGCACTGCTCAGCTCTGGTTTATAGTGGTGTGGGGGATTGAACCTGGGACTTCAGAGCCTTAGGCATGAGAGTTTCTTTGCATAACCATTATGCTATCTACCCCTGCCCTAAGTCATTTATCTTAACTTCTTTTTAAATTTTATTTTATTTATTCCCTTTTGTTGCCCTTGTTGTTTTATTGTTGTCGTTGTTGTTGCATAGGCCAGAGAGAAATGGAGAGAGGAGGGGAAGACAGAGAGGGGGAGAGAAAGATAGACACCTGCAGACTTGATTCACCACTTGTGAAGCGACTCCCCTGCAGGTGGGGAGCCGGGGCTCAAACCGGGATCCTTACGCCAGTCCTTGCTTTATGCCACCTGCGCTTAACCTGCTGCGCTACAGCCCAACTCCCTATCTTAACTCTGTTCTTCCATGTCAAATTCCTACTGCATGTGGAACTTTCACTGAAACTTACAACGGATTTTTCTTGTCTGCAAGATTGTCTTGCAGACAATTTTATAACTAATAAAGTAGAAATCTTATTCTGCTTTATGTTTTCTTATTTTTCAACTTCTTTTTTATTACTAGTGATTTAATAATGCTCGACAAGATTGTGGAATAAGAGGGTGCAATTTATGCAGTTCCTAGCACTAGAGTTCCATATTCCATCCCCTCCAGGTGAAGATTCCCTACTCTTTTTTTTTTTAATTTTTTATTTAAGAAAGGATTAATGAACAAAAACATAAGGTAGGAGGGGTACAACTCCACACAATTCCCACCACCCAATCTCCATATCCCACCCCCTCCCATGATAGCTTTCCCATTCTCTATCCCTCTGGGAGCATGGACCCAGGGTCGTTGAGGGTTGCAGAAGGTAGAAGGTCTGGCTTCTGTAATTGCTTCCCCGCTGAACATGGGTGTTGACTGGTTGGTCCATACTCCCAGTCTGCCTCTCTCTTTCCCTAGTAAGGTGTGTCTCTGGGGTCTTTTTTTTTTTTTTAACCAGGGCACTGTTCAGCTCTGGCTTATGGTGGTGCCGGCATTGAACCTGGGACTTTGGAGCCTTAGGCATGAGAGTCTGTTTGCATAACCATTATGCTATTTACCCTCCACCCGGTTCCCTACTCTTTACCCCTCTGGAAGTATGGATCTCTATAGGGTGATCTCTATAGGGTGCAGAAGGTCAAAGGTTTGGCTCTGAGCACTTTAATATATGACAAAACTACATGTTTAATAATAATGTTTATGGGACAGAAAACAAGTCTCCTGAAATAGTGCCTGCTTTGCTACGCACAAAAGTTAGGGATATATTTTGTTATAAAAATCATTTGTATGGCCATTATACTGTCTCCCCAGCCCTTTTCTTTCTTGAACTTTCCTTCCGTTCTTTTTGAAGATTTACTTATAAATATCAGGGGAGAGAGAGGTAGAACCAGAGTATCGCTGTGGCATATGTAATGAAGAGAATCAAACTTGCAGGCAGAGGAGATAGCATGATGATTGTGCAAACAGACTCTCATGCCTGAGGCTCCAAAATCCTAGGTTCAATCCCCTGCACCACCATAAACCAGAGCTGAGCACTACTCTGGTTATGAAAGGGGGTGGTCAGTAGAGCAGAGGGTTAAGCACACACAGTACAAAGCACACATAGTACCAGCTTAAGGATCCTGGTTTGAGCCCCAGGCTCTCCACCTGCAGGGGGGTCGCTTCACAGGTAGTGAAGCAGGTCTGCAGGTATCTATCTTCCCTTCCTCTCTCGATTTCTCTCTGTCCTAACAGCAACGATAATAATAACAAAGATAAACTACAAGGCCAACAAAAGGGAAAAGTGGCCTCCAGGAGCAATGGATTCATACTGCAGGAACCAAGCCCTAGCTATAACTCTGGAGGCAAAAAAAAAAAAAAAAAAAAAAAAATCAAACTTGGAACCTCATGCTCTTAAATCTAAAGTATTACTTCAATCCTCTCAGCTGTAACCTGCCACTCTTTCTTTCCTTCTTATAAATGCATTTAAAAATATCTCAGTATTTGTTTATTGAATAAAGACAGCAAGCAATGTTTATCTTAAATATGTTATTTATTTTAGATTAGAATAGAGAGAGAAAGGGGCCAGGTGATGGCGCACCTGGTTGAGCACACACATTACAGTGCAAAAGGACCCAGGTCCAAGCCCCTGGTCCCCACCTGCAGTGGGACAGTTTCATGAGTGGTGAAGCAGGGCTGCAGGTGTCTCTCTGTCTCTCTCCCTTTATCTTACCCTCCCCTCTCAATTTCTGGCTGTCTCTAGCCAATAAATAAATAAAGCTAATAATAATAATAATAATAATAATAATAATAATAAAAAGAATAGAGAGAGAAACCAAGACAAGAGCACTGATCAGCTCTGGCTTATGTAAATGCTGGGGATTGAACCTGGGACTTCCATCCCTCAAGCATGACAGGTTTTTTTTTTTTGTTTTTTTTTTTTTACCAAAGCACTGCTCAGAGTTGGTTTATGGTGGTGCAAGGGATTGAATATGGGACTTTTGAACCACAGGCATGAGAGTCTCTGCATAACCATTATGCTGTCTTCTCACTACCACCCCACCCTCTACCTTTTAAAGATATCTTATTTAGTAGTGCTTGTTTTATTTTATTGCATTAGAGATTTTATTTATTTAAAAAATATTTATTCTTTTTTGTTGCCCTTGTTTATTGTTGTAGTTATTGTTGTTGTTGTTGTTGATGGTGTCGTCATTGTTGGATAGGACAGAGAGAAATGGAGAGAAGAGGGGAAGACAGAGAGGGGGAGAGAAAGACACCTGAAGACCTGCTTCACAGCTTGTGAAGCAACTCCCCTGCAGGTGGGGAGCCTGGGGCTTGAACTGGAATCCTTATGCTGGTCCGTGTGCTTAGCACCACGTGCGCTTAACCCGCCCGACTCCCTTATTTTTTTATTAATGAGAAAGATAGGAGAGAAAGAACCAGACAACACTTTAGTACATGTGCTTCCAGGGATTGAACTTGAGACCTCATGCTTGAGAGTCCAGTGCTATATGCCCAGACTTTTTTTTTTTTTCCTACCACAGTACTGCTCAGCTCTGGCTTATAGTGGCACAAGGGATTGAACCTGGGAGCTCAGAGCCTCAGGCATGACAGTCTTTTGCATAACCATTATGCTATCTCCCCTGCATCATAATGCTTATTTTATAACTAATGAATCAATAATTCTTAATGCACAGAGATTTTTGCAATACCACAATGGAACACAAGAGGGAGTTCATTTGCTTTTATTTTACTTTTTTTTTTAATTATCTTTCTTGTGCTCGCTTCGGCAGCACATATACTAAAATTGGAACGATACAGAGAAGATTAGCATGGCCCCTGCGCAAGGATGACACGCAAATTCGTGAAGCGTTCAAAATGAAAAAAAAAAAAAATAAAATTATCTTTCTTTATTAGATAGACAGCCAGAAATCGAGAGAGAGAGAGAGAGAGAGAGAGAGACCTGCAACACTGTTTCACCACTCTTGAAGTTTTCCCCCTGCTGGTGGGGACCAGGGGCTGGAACCTAGGTCCTTGGGATTGTAACATGTGCGCTTAACCAGGTGCATCACCACTCGGCCCCTCATTTTATTTTAAAGATTTTGATTTATTTATTTATGAGAAAGATAGGGGAGAGAGAGAAAGAACCAGACATCACTCTGGTACATGTGCTGCCAGGGATTGAACTAAGGACCTCATGCTTGAGGGTCTAGTGCCTTAGCCACTGCGCCACCTCCTGGACCACATTTGTTTTTATTTTAATGACAAGTTATCTAACAAATATTTTGGAGCATGTAATAGGCAACACTTGCCAAAAATTGTCCAAATTTTGAGGGGCTAAAGTAAATGGCTCTGCATTTTATTTATTTTGATATATATTCTGTAGTAGCAGTTTCGCAGAGGTGTTTTACTCAAGCAGTTAAACACCCAGGCAGCTGACATGTCGATATACCTATATCATAAGCATTTATTTATTTATTTTAATATTTATTTATTCCCTTTTGTTGCCCTTGTTGTTTTATTGTTGTAGTTATTATTGTTGTTATTGATGTCATTGTTGTTACATAGGACAGAAAGAAATGGGGAAAGGAGGGAGAGACAGAGAGGGGGAGAGAAAGAGACACCTGCAGACCTGCTTCACTGCCTGTGAAGGGACTCCGCTGCGGGTGGGGAGCTGGGGGTTCGAACCGGGATCGTTACACCAGTCCTTGTGCTTTGCGCCACCTGTGCTTAACCAGCTACGCTAACGCCCGACTCCCAAACATTTATTTATTTATGAGACAGACAGAACCATAACATTGGTCTGGCATATGTGATGTTGAGTGTCATTCTCAGGGCCTTATGCTTATAAGTGGTGCTCTTTCCACTATGCCACATCTCAGTTACATAAAGCTTTATTTAGTTGTTGCAATTAGGGCTTCACTGTAGTTTTGTGCCTTCAGCATGAGTGGAATCATGGGTGAAAGAGCGGGAGAGACAGAGAGAGGAGACGCCACAGTACCCTCTGCATCTTGTTTCCATGTAGTGTTGCCTGGAGTATTATGTAAAAAGAAACACTTTCAGTAACCTTTTTAAAAATAGTGGAAGGAGTCAGGTGTAGCACAGCGGGTTAAGCGCACGTGGCGTAAAACGCAAGGACCCGTGTAAGGATCCTGGTTCGAGCCCCTGGCTCCCCACCTGTAGGGAAGTCGCTTCACAGGCGGTGAAACAGGTCTGTAGGTGTCTGTCTTTCTCTCCCCCTCTCTGTCTTCTCCTCCTCCCTCCATTTCTCTCTGTCCTGTCCAACAACGACGATATCAGTAACAACCACAAAAATAACTACAACAATAAGACAAGGGCAACAAAAGGGAATAAATAAATATTAATTTTAAAAAATCTTTAAAAGATTAAGAATATACATATATATATATATATATATATATATTGGAGGGAGTCAGGTGGTAGCACAGCGGGTTAAGCGCACATGGCATAAACGCAAGGACAGGTGTAAGGATCCCGGTTGGCACCCCCGCTCCCCAACTACAGGGGAGTCGCTTCACAGGCGGTGAAGTAGGTCTGCAGGTGTCTCTCTTTCTCTCCCCCCGTCTTCCCCTTCTCTCTCTATCTTATCCAACAACGACGACATCATCATCAACAACAACAATAGTAACTGTTATAACAATAAAACAACAAGGGCAACAAAAGGGAATAGATAAATTTTTAAAAATTACCCCTGCCCAGCAGAAGCTATTTTATGGGACTTTTAAAATTACACATTTCCAGGAGGCTGGACAGTAGCTCAGAGGTTTAAACACACATGGTGCAAAACACAAGGACCAGCGTAAGGATCCTGGTTCAAAGCCCCACACACACACCTGCAGAGGGGCCGGTTCACAAGCGGTGAAGCATGTCTCTCGATGTCTTTCTTTCTTATCCAACAGCAACAGCAATGGCAACAATAACAACAACAAGGGCAACAAAATGGGGGAAATGGCCTCCAGTAGTGGAATTGTAATGCAGGCACTGAGCCCCAACAATAAACCTGGAGGCGAAAAACAAAAAAAAAAAGTAGGGCAGGGGTAGATAGCATAATGGTTATGCAAACAGACTCCCATGTCTGAGGCTCCAAAGTCCCAGGTTCAATCCCCTACACCACCATAAACCAGAGTTGAGCAGTTCTCTGGTTTAAAAAAAAAAAAAAAAATATATATATATATATATATATATATATATATATATTTATACATTTCTAGACAATGCCTTCCTTTCCATCTGTACTAGAAAAGAGATCGCCAGAGCTTTTTTTTAACTTTATTTTTTTCCCTTTTGTTGTCCTTGTTGTTTATCGTGTTGTTATTTTTGTTGTTGTTGCTTGATAGGACAGAGAGAGGAGAGGAAGACAGAGAGGGGGAGAGAAAGATAGACACCTACTGACCTGCTTCATCGCTTGTGAAGCGAACCCCCTGTAGGTGGGGAGCCCGGGACTCGAACCGTTATCCTTACTCCGGTCCTTGAGCTTTGCGCCACGTGAGCTTGCTTAACCCGGGGCGCCACCTCCCGGCTCCCCAGACAAATCTTTCAAAAGCAGGGAATACTACATTTCCCATAATGCTTCAGAACAGGAAGGAAGTGAGACGCGACACCTTCCCGTGATTGCTTATAGACCGGAAACTAGGCCCTTAGTTCTCTTTCCCATCTTGCAAGGTAAGAATGGCGGGTGTTTTCTGCAAGACTGGATCTGGGGACCCCAATCTTTCGCCATCTGAACCAGGAGCCTATCGAATGAAAATCAGCAGGGGTCGGACATGCTCGGGGCCTATTGAGAGGTTTCCCAGGCTCTTCATTTCTCACACTTGGGCTTGCGTTGGGCCACGAACAGGGAGAGGTGGCGTTGCGGAGAAGCTTGCCATTTCCTGGGCTCGGGGAAACGGGGCCCCTCCGAAGACCCGTAGCAGGATAGTGGGGTCAAGGGTGGTATGGGGAGGATGCGCGCGCCCTGGAGTCCCTGGTCGGAGGTTCACAAGTCGTCTCCGAGTTCGTTTCAACCGCGTTGGTCGTTTGGGGTGGAAGCCAAATGGAGCTGACCCGGTTAACTCCGTCCGCGCCCGGAAGGCGCTACCTGGAAGCTTCCCCCTCCTCCTCCCCTTGTTAGGACGAAATGAGAGAGGAGTCTGAAAGAAAGAAAAAAGCAAAAGGCCAGGAAGCGATCAGTTTCTGTCCGACTGCTTGCTACATATGACGATGTCTTAAAAGACTTTTTTTTTTTTTTAAAGAATTTTAAAATAAAATTCCCAGACTGAAGTTGATAGCCTACGGGGGAGACTGTCGTGAAGTTAACTAGGTGTGGGGTTTAAGAAAGTTATCGTTAATGGGGCGGGGGCGCATCAGGAGCATCCGCAGCTACTTTGAGAGCGAGGGAGGGCGTGTGGCGGCTTGTTGGGGAGCCAGTCGTGTATTTTTTGCGCGCTGCCTGTCACCGGGGTGGCAGGGGGAAAGGGCTTGTCTAAAATCTCCGTTGTTTGTAGATGGCGGGTGAAAAGGCTGAGAAGTCTGTTGCAAAAGAGAAGAAGCCACAAGCCAAGAAGGCTGATGCTGGGGCTCAGAGTAAGAAGGCGAAAGCCAAGGCTAAGGCCAAGGCCAAGGCCAGAAAGGGAACGCCACACTGCAGCCGGAACCCAGTCCTGGTCAGAGGCATCGGCAGATACTCGCGGTCGGCTATGTATTCCAGAAAGGCCATGTACAAGAGGAAGTACTCAGCTGCTAAATCCAAAGTAAGGCATGTGGCGGGGGAAGCCACCTGTCGTTGTGTGGATGGTTAAAAAGGGGAAGAAGAAAAAAAAAAAGGTGGTCTGCTTCTGACTCTCTGGTGCTTGGTGTTTTGATATAGGTGGAGAAGAAAAAGAAGGAAAAGGTCCTTGCAACTGTAACAAAGCCAGTTGGTGGTGACAAGAATGGTGGTACCCGAGTGGTTAAGCTTCGTAAAATGGTAAGACTGAGCACAGTGCTTTTTTAAGTGTTCGGAAGCTTTTGGATATTTTAAGGGTGTTTTTAGAACTTACTGAAATTTGCTGATGAGGATAATGGGATTGAGATTTGGTTTTAATGTTTATTGTTTGATTTTTTAAAAAAATTTATTGGGTAGGGACAGCTAGAAATTAAGAGGAAGGCAAGGATAGAAAGGGAGAGAGAGAGAGGCGCCTGCAGCATTGCTTCACCTCTTGCAAAGCTTTCCCCCTGCAGGTGGGGACTGGGGGCTTGAACCTGGGTCCTTGTGCATTGTAATATACGCTCAAACAGGTGTGTAGTAAAGGATTGTCCTTTAGAAGTGTGGTAGTGCACTGGGTTAAGCAAAGGGCAAGGATCCCTGTTTTGAGTCCTGGCTTCTCCTTTAGGGGGATCACTAAGTGGTTAAGCAGGTCTGCTGGTGTCTTTTTCTCTTCCCCTCTCTGCCTCTCGATTTCTTTCTCTCTTATCCAATAACAATGGGAGAAAGATGGGCCTCCAGAGCCCCAGCAATAATCCTAGGGGAAAAAAGAAAAAATCAAAAACAGTTTGTTGCCTGTGAACAAATTAATATGTGCTAATAGGAAATGGGAAGGTTATAAACATTTAGAAATGAAAATGTGATATCTCATTCATAATTTACAAAATGTTTCTGAGGACACAGTTGACATGAGGGTAGAGACTCCTAGAAAGTGGATCATTGCAGTATATAGTCTGATGGTAGCTTGCTCTGTATCAGGTTAAAGTGGTTTAGTCCTGCCCTTAGAAAAGTAGCCTGTTTGCTTTCAGACTGCTTGAATATACAGTTCAATGATTTTAGTGGATTCCATTCTATTTATACATTTTTCTCTTAAAGAACTCAGAACCAGAGAGGGCAGATAAAGCAAAAGGATTATGCAAAAAAACAAATGCCTGAGGCTCCAATGTTTTGCCTTCAGCCCTCCAACCACCTTAAGCCAGATCTGAGCAGTGCTCTGGTGGGGTGGGGGGTGGGCTGGGGAATTTTCCTGAGGCTCTGACTCTTTGGTTCCATTCCTAGCACTACCATATGCCAGACCTAAAATGTTCTGCTAAAAAGAAAAATCTACAAGATAGCTCACCTGGATAATTGACTGCCATGTGTGTGACAAGCCTGTCCTCTGTGGCATTGAAGCAGTTGTGGTATCTCTGGCTTTCTGTCTGAATCTTTGACCTGGAGGGTGAAACTTCAAGTGAAAATATGCTAATATAGATTAAGTTGGTCAAACAGACTGCAGTAAAGTTTTTGACTCATAGCCAGCTAAGCTAAATAAATGGGTTGGGGGGTGGTTCGGGCAGTAGCTCGGGGTTAAGCTTACATGGCACCAAGCACAAGGACTGGTGCAAGGATCCCAGTTCCAGCCCCTGGCTCCCTACCTGTGTGGGGGGGTCACCTCACAAGTGGTGAAGCAGGTCTGTAGGTGTCTCATCTTTCTCCCTGCCTTCTCTCAGTTTCTGTCAGTGTCAGTGGCAACAATAATGACAACAAGGGCTACAAAATGGGGGAAAATGGCCTCCAGGAGCAGTGGATTTGTGGTGCAGGCAACGTTCCCCAGCGATAACCCTGGAAGCAAATAAATAAATGATTGAAACCCATCATTTAAATCCCATGTACTGTCTTCACTTCAGCCTAGGTACTACCCAACTGAAGATGTGCCTCGGAAGCTGTTGAGCCACGGCAAAAAGCCCTTCAGCCAGCATGTCCGGAAGCTGCGAGCCAGCATCACTCCCGGGACCATTCTGATCATCCTCACTGGGCGCCACAGAGGCAAGGTGAGCACAGCACTTGTACTTCCCCATGCTCCTAGTTGCTTGGGGGGGGGGGGGGATCTATTGCAGATTGAAGGAGGTGACCTGACCTACAGTCTGACTAGCTTGAACAGGTATAAGTCACAAATATGTAGTAACTTTTGGTCCTTATTAATACTCTGAAAAAATATTTCAAATGTTACCATACCTAGGCTTTTTGTGTTGGAGTTAGAGTACTTTTGAGGGCATTGGAGTTGCTGAGCTAAAGAATTTTTGATATGTAATGGCATATCTGCTCATTTAAAATTTACATGTAGGGCAGGGTAGATAACAATCATGCAAAAAAAAATCATATTTCTATGATTTTTTTCACCACCATAAGCCAGAGCTAAGAGCTCTGGTAAATATATATATCATTTGAAAGTTTTTTTTTGGTATCCTAGAGTTACCCCACTTCACTGCTTCCTGAAGTGCCTAGTGTATTCATAGTAGAAACACCTATGGTTGGGGCCATTACAATGAGCAAAGACCTGGGTTCAATCCCCAGTCCACACTTGAAAGGGGGAAAGCTTTGCAAGTGGTGAAGCAGGTTTGCAGGTGTCTCTGCCTCTGTTCCTCTCTCTGTCTCCCCTTCCCTTTTGATTTCTATCTATCCAATAAATAAAGATAATTTTAAAATAAAATAACATGGTTGTGATTTAATTCAAAAGTTAGTCTGGGGAGTTGGGCCTACGATAGAGCAGTGGGTTAAGCGCACGTGGCACAAAGTGCAAGGACCGGTGTAAGGATCCCGGTTTGGCCCCCGACTCCCCACCTGCAGAGGAGTCACTTCACAGGCAGTGAAGCAGGTCTGCAGGTGTCTATCTTTCTCTGTCCCTCTCTGGCTTCCCCTCTCTCCATTCTTCATTGTCCAATCTAGCAACGACAATAATAACTACAACAACAGTGAAAACCAGGGCAACAAAGGGGAAAATAAATAAAATTTTAAAAAGGTTTTAATAAAACAATAACTACAGTAAAACAAGAGCAACAAAAGGGAATGAGTAAATATTTTTAAAAAGGGGTTTCTCAAAAGTTAGTCTTCTTCTAGCGTTTGCCCTTAATTCCGTAGCCAGTCAACAGCGTCAGGTTGAGCCTGATGTAAAGTTTCGAGACCTCCTTTGAATCTGGAGAGGTGGGAGTGAGTCGTTGACTATGTGGGTCATAGTCTGTCTGTAGCCGCAGGGGCAGTTCGGGTCGTCTCTGGCTCCCCAGCGATGGAACATAGCGGCGCACCGGCCACGGCCTGTTCGATAGCGATTGAGGAGGGCCCAATCCTAACGTACTAGGTCAAAGCCGGGTTGACGCTTGCAGGGGTCTGTGATGAGATGTTTGTTCTTTACCTCAGCTGACTGCCAGCTCTGTTTCCAAGAGTCTGGAACAGAGAAGTTCAGTGTAGGCGTAGGGGACCAGATTGGGTGACGAGACGTCAAGCGTTGGACAGGGTGGGCGAAGATATCCGAGTATATTGGCAGGTCCGGTCGAGCGTAGACGTGGGAAATGAACTTAGATGATGCCGCATCCCGACGAATATCTGGCGGGGCGATGTTGCTAACAACTGGCAGCCATGGAACCGGGGTAGAACGGATGGTTCCAGAAATTATCCTCATGGAGGAATATAATTTGGAATCGACCAAGTGGACATGGGGGCTACGGAACCATACTGGGCACAGTATTCTGCAATGGAATAGCATAATGCCAGAGATGATGATCGTAGTGTGGAAGCGCTCGCGCCCCATGAGGAGCTGGCCAGTCTTGCAATGATGTTATTCCTCGCGCCCACTTTTGCTGCAGTTTTTATGAGATGTTTGTGAAATGACAGAGTGCAATCGAGAGTAACGCCAAGATAGACTGGCTGGGCTTCATGCCGGATTCTCGTATCGCCAAAAGTTAGTCTAATTAACTAGCACTTGTGTTTGATTTTTCAGAGGGTGGTTTTCCTGAAGCAGCTGGAGAGTGGCTTGCTCCTTGTGACTGGTAAGAAAATCTTTAGTCTCTCTGAAACATAGTGGCTATTGCTATTCCCTACTCGGAATTTATGGTTTTGACCCTGATTTTTTTCGACCTAGGTAGCTTTAAAATTTTTGAGAGCTCATCAAGATGTTTCACTTGGGGTGGAATAACCGTTTTGCCATGTGAATGACCCAAGTTCTAGACTAACCAACACTGTACTGGTGGAGGTTTTGGTGCTGTGCTACTTCTGAAAAAGTGTGCCATGGGGAGCTGCAGCAAAGACGAAAGATTTGAGGAAGGGGAACATTAGATAAAATTGGGATGTTGAAAAGTTGTTGATAAAAGTAGTTAAAGGGAGTCTGGCGGTAGCGCAGCAGGTTAAACGCACGTGGCTCAAAGCACAAGGACCAGTGTAAGAATCCTGGTTCGGTTTTCCCCCATTCAAGCTCCAGCTCCCCACCTGCAGGGGAGTCACTTCACACGGGTGGTGAAGCAGGTCTGCAGGTGTCTTACCTTTCTCTCCCCCTCTGTCTTCCCCTCCTCCATTTTCTCTGTCCTATCCAACCACGATGACATCAATTATAACAACAATGAAAAACAAGGGCAACAAAAGGTAAAAGAAATAGAAAAAAAAGTTTTTTAAATAGTTGAAATGGGGGTTATAATTCCTCTAGATCCAGGGGAAGTTACAAACTCACTTCCGATCTCTCCAAGTCCCAAAATTGCTACTTAGATATTTTCTTTCCTTAAGTATTTTTATTTTCCTGTTCTAGGACCTCTGTCACTCAACCGTGTTCCTCTGCGTAGAACACACCAGAAATTTGTCATTGCCACCTCCACCAAAATTGATATCAGTAGTGTGAAAATCCCCAAGCATCTCACTGATACTTACTTCAAGAAGAAGAAGCTGCGAAAGCCCAGACACCAGGAAGGTGAGATCTTCGACACAGAGAAGGAGGTAAGCTATTTCTAGCTTCTTGTCTCTGGGGTTTTGGTGCAACTGTATCATGTTAGTCATTCTCTGTCCTAGAAGCATATTAAAAGCAAAGGATAGGAAGTGCTGCTTGTATTATACTAAAGACCAGGGCCCTTCAATGGAAGGATTATCAAAATTGCTTTTGACATCTTAATATTTTTTGGGCTTGAGTCTTTGTGAGATAGAACTGAAATAATCATTTGATAACATTTAAATTTTCCTTTCTTTTTAGAAATACGAGATTACAGAGCAGCGCAAGGTTGATCAAAAAGCTGTGGACTCACAAATTTTGCCAAGAATCAAAGCTGTTCCTCAGCTCCAGGGCTATCTCCGCTCTGTGTTTGCTCTTACAAATGGAATTTACCCACATAAACTGGTGTTCTAAACTACTTTTTAAAAGAACTTAATTAAATAATGTATTCATTTCCTTTGTCTTTTTAAATTATTTATTATTGGATAGAGAAAGAAATTGAAAGGTGAGGGGAAATAAACACCTGCATTTCTCTTAAGTTTTGTCCATGAGTGGGATCATCCCATATTCATCCTTCTCTTTCTGGCTTATCTCATTTAACATGATTCCTTCAAGCTGCATCCAAGGTGAGGTGAAGAGGTGTATGCCTTAATCCAGTGCATCACTGCCTTTCTTCCCCCCACCCCTACATGTGTATCTTAAAGATTGCTGAGAACTGTAGTTCTGGCATGTTTTGCTCTAGGAGATTGAACTCAGGACCAATAGAATAAATTGAGGTGGGGTATGAAATGCAAAGCTTTAATATTCCAGGCTTGCCTTGAGATTAGAAAGATTTCAGAAGCTCCCACCTGTGCACTGGGAGGCAGCAGCAGGGTCTTAGCATGAAAACTGGAGCATCAATGGCATTTGTGGGGGGAATTCATCAAGTTTCTGAATAACAGTGATGGTTTTCATTTTCTGCCTTATAAGGTAGTAACAGCCTATCACAGTGTAAATAGTGCATCATATGTAATTCAGTATAGAACTAGCTTTGTTCTCCACTGTCTCCTTAGTTACTACTTTTTTTGTCTGGGGTTTTCTCTGGGGCTCAGTGCTTGCACTTTGAATCCACTGCTAGTGGCCATCTTTTTTTTCATTGTTGGATAGTAAAGAATTGGAGGGGAGAGGTAGGAGAGAAAAAGACCTAACAGACCTACTTCACCACTTGAGAAGCAACACCTACCCCTATGTGGGGAGCTGGGGTTTCAAACAGGTATCCTTGTACTGGTCCTTGCATTTCACATTGTGTGCTTAACCAGGTACATTACTGCCTCACCCTCCACTTTATTTTTAGTATTTATTCCCTTTTTGTTGCCCTTGTTTTATTGTGCTGAGACCTTGGAGACCTGCTTCACCTCTTGTAAAGCGACTCCCCTGCGCATGGGGAGCTGGAGGCTCAACCCTGGATCCTTACATGGGTCCTTGTTCTTAGTGCCACCTGCACTTAACCTGCTCCCTCTATTTAAAAAAGAGATATTAACAAAACCATAGGATAGAAGGGGTACAACTCCACACAATTCCCACCACCAGATCTCCATATCCCATCCCCTCCCCTGATAGCTTTCCCATTCTTTATCCCTCTGGGAATATGGACCCAAGGTCATGGTGGGTTGCAGAAGGTGGAAGGTCTAGCTTCTGTAATTGCTTCCCCGATGAACATGGACATTGACTGGTCAATCCATACTCCCAGGCTGCCTCTCTTTCCCTAGTAGGGTGGGTCTCTGGGGAAGCAGAGCTCCAGCACACATTGGTGGGGTCGTCAGTCCAGGGAAGTCTGATCGGCATCCTGCTGGCATCCAGAACCTGGTGGCTGAAAAGAGAGTTAACATACAAAGCCAAACAAATTATTGAACAATTATGGACTTAAAGGCTGGAATAGTGCAGATGAATTGTTGGGGGTACTCACTGCAGACTATTGTGTACTTTTGCTTTCAGATATATATTTTGCCCTAGTTTATGTATATACTCATCTCACGGTGAAGTTTTCTTAAGATAAATTCAGATATGCTTATCTATCCCCCAAGAAAAGCATTTCTTGATACTAGAAGGTGCAAAGTGCAAGGACCAGAGTAAGGAAAAAGACATCCCAACACCAAAGCTTCTTCTAGTGCAGTGAGGACTGACAACACAAACTTAAGTTGTATGTGTGACAAAGCAAGCACACTGAGCTGGAAAGTAGCTCTGTTGCTAGTGCGCTGTTTTGCCAAGAGCACAACCCAGGTTCTAATCCAGCTCCCACTGCACTAAAGGAAGCTTTTGTGCTTTCATTTTCTCAATGTTATTTTTGTTTGTTTTTCCCTTTTGTTGCCCTTGTTTTATTGTTGTTACTGATGTTGTCATCGTTGGACAGAGGAAGGGAACACGGGTAGAGAAAGACACCTGCAGACCTGCTTCCCTGCCTGTGAGGCTACCAGGTGGGGAGCTGGGGGCTCAAACCAGGATCCTTACTCTGGTCCTTGTGCTTTGCGCCACGTGCGCTTAACCTCTGGTGTTATGTTGTCTATTTCTATTTAACTAAAAAAGTGGCCTCAAAGGGAGTCAGGCGGTAGTGCATTGGGTTAAGCGCAGATGGTGCAAAGCACAAGGACCGCCATAAGGATCTGGGTTTGAGCCCCCAGCTCCCCACCTGCAGTGGTGAAGCAGGTCTGCTGGTGTCTGTCTCTCGCCCTCTCTGTCTTCCCCTCCTATCTCCATTTCTCTGTCCTATCCAACAACAATAACTACAACAATTAAACAAGGTCAACAAAATGGAAATAAATAATAAAAAAGAAATATATATATGTTAACTATTAACAAAATGGAAGAAGAACAATAAAAGGAGAGAATGGGGTGGAGATGATAGCAATAATAGTTATGCAAATAACTTAATTTTAAAAATATTTAAGTGAGAGGGAGAGACACCTGCAGCACTGCTTCTCCACTTGTGAAGCTTTCCCCTTGCAGGTGGGGACTAGGGGATCAAACCTGGGTCTTTGAGCATTGTAGCATCTGTGCTCAACCAGATGCGCTGCCACCCAGCCTGCTGTATCTAATTTTTGTCACTGCAGGGGTTTCAGTGCTCCAGGATGACTTTCAGATACAGATAGAGTGAAAATGACAGCACCAAAGCTTCCTTCAATACAGTGGGGACCAGGCTTGAACCTGGGTCATGAACATGGCAAAACAACACATTATCCAAGTGAACTTTTTTGCTTGCCCCCCAAATTTATTTATTCTTTAAAATATATATATTTATTTTAAATTTATTATTGCACAGGGACAGAGAGATTGAGAGAGGAAAGGGAGGTAGGGAGAAAAACACCTGCAGCCCTGCTTTACCGCTTGTGAAGCATTTCCCCTGAAGCTGGAGACCAGGGGCTTGAACCTAGGTCCTTGCACACTATAATGTGTGCACTTAACCTGGTATGCCACCCCCTGGCCCCCAAAATTAATTTATTAATGAGGGAGGGAGAAGCATGGGATGGGAAAGAACCAGAGCAACCCTCTGGCACATGATTCTAGGGATGGAACTGGGATTCTCATGTTTTTCTCTCCAAAGCTCCAGCCACTTCAAGAATTAAAACTTTTTTGGGGGGGTGAGGGTAGGCAGGCAGTGGTGCACCTGCATAAGTGCACACATTACAGTGTGCAAGGAGCAAGCCTCTGGTCCATGCCTGCAGGAGGAAAAATTCACGAGTGGTGAAACAGGGATGCATGTGTGTCTCTGTCTCTCTCACTATCTCCCCTCCCCTCTCAATTTCTGTCTGTATCCAATAAAAATAAAATAATAATAATGGTCCGGGAGGTGGCGCAGTAGATAAAGCATTGGACTCTCAAGCATGAGGTCCTGAGTTCAATCCCCAGCAGCACATGTACCAGGGTGATCCCTGGTTCTTCTATTTTTCTCAATAAAATATTTAAAATAATAATAAGAAGAAATGCTTCTTGAGGTGCCCAGGAAGTGGCGTGGTGGTCCTAGCTCTGTCTGCCCCATAGAAAGTGCTACAGTAGGAGTTGGTGATAGCGCAGTGGGTTAAGCACAGGTGGCGCAAAGCTTAAGGATTGGTGCAGGATCCTGGTTCAAGCCCCAGCTCCCCATCTGCTGGGGATTCCCTTCACAGGTGGTGAAGCAGGTCTGCAAGTGTCTCTCTTTCTCTCCCCCTCTTTGTTTTCCCCTCCTCTCTCCATTTCTTTTTGCCCTAACAACGACATCAATAACTACAACAAGGGCAACAAAAGGGAAAATAAATATTTAAAAATTTAAAAACTCTAATGCCTGAGGCTCCGAAGTCCCAGGTTCAATCCTCCACACCACTATATATAAGCCAGAGGTGAGCAGTGCTCTGGTGTTTCTCACTGTCTTTCTCTGCATCTCTCTAAACAATATAAATAAAATACTTTAAAAATATTTTTTAAAAAGGGCCAGGTGGTGGTGCACCTGGTTAAGCACACACACACTGCTGTGTACAAGGACCCAGGTTCAAGCCCCTGGTCCCCATCTGCAAGGGGAAGGCTTCCTGAGTGATGAAACAGGACTGCAGATATCTCTCTGTCTCTCTCCCTCTCTATCCCCTCCCCTCTCAATTTCTGTCTCTCTATCCAATAATAAATTAATAAAATAGTATTAAAAATAACTTCCAAAAAAATTTTTTAAAAAAAGTGCCAGGGTGTTGCACTATTTCTGTCTCCCACGCTCTCTACTTCTCATAAATAATCTTAAATTTTTAAAAATATTTATTTATATTTATTTTCCCTTTTGTTGCCCTTGTTTTTTATTGTTGTAGTTATTATTGTTGTTGTTATTGATGTCGTCATTGTTGGATAGGACAGAGGGAAATGGAGAGAAGAGGGGAAGACAGAGAGGGAGAGAAAGACAGACACCTGCAGACCTGCTTCACCTGTGAAGCGACTCCCCTGCAGGTGGGAAGCTGGTGGCTCGAACCGGGATCTTTAGGCCAGTCCTTGCGTTTCAAGCCACCTACGCTTAACCCGTTGCGCTACCGCCCAACTCCCACTTTTTAATATTTTATCTTTATTTATTTAATGGATAGAGGCAGCCAGAAATTGAAAAGAAGGGGAAGACAGAGAAAGAGAGACAGAGACAGCTTCACCATTTGTGAAGCTTTCTCCCTGCAGGTGGGGACCAGGGGCTTGAACCAGGTCCTTGTTCATGATAGGTAACGCACTTAACCAGGTGTGCCACTACCCGGCTCCATCAATAATCTTTTAAAAAATAAAATAATACAGAGAAGTGCTCTGGGAAAATAATAATAAATAAATTAAATTAAATAATAAAGCTCCTTAAGGATAGGAGCTATGCCTTAGTTATAAGAGCCTGACAGATTGAAGAACGCGGTGGATGAAAGATTCCATCAGTCCTGTGCACAGGGCCTCTGGTGCCCACAGGGGGGCGCTGAAGGACCAGGCATCTAGCTCAGCTCCTGAGCGCTGATTCTCTTAGGAGCTTTGGATAATGCAGCTTCATCTTTAGGCTTTTCATTTTCCTGGAGGCTTATCCCTGTTATGGTAATTCAGGGGAACTCTCCAGAGAATCCCTCCCTTCTTGCTTTCAAACTCCCTTTTTATCCGATTTGCTTTCCCTACTGCCATGGTAGGTCCATGCAGAAACAGAAGGAAAAAAAAAAAAAGATGAAGGCTACCAGATCAATTGGTAAAAAATATTTTGTGTAGGTGTGAGTGGGTTTCCTTTTTGAGACTGTGATTAGTGAGATGGAAATAATCAACCTCCTCCACAGACTCTGTCATGAGTGAGAGAGGGAGAGTGAGTTAGAGAGAGAGAGAGAGAGAGAGTGCGCGTGTGTATGTCTACTTAGCAGATGTGGGGCTATGCTTTTTCCCTGGTGTTTAGAAAGGCCTTCAAACAAGCTAACATGGCTGCTTTGTTTAAGGCAATTCCAAACTCTAGTAAGGCCATCAAGGACCATTTGCCTTCAGGTAGTAGGTCCTAGGGGCCCTCCAGCTGGAGCCAGGACCAGTCCTCATCACGTCAGCAGCTTGGGCTGTAGGGACCTGGTCTCCATCAACAAGCTTGCTCTCCTTGGGGAGATGCCTCCCTGGGGGGAGGGGGCGCTGAGGTCCAAACTACAAGGAGCTGATTCTTCCTGCTTACTCTGGCTTCCGGTAACGTTTTAACCTTTGGCTGCCCAACCTACACTGTCTCTTGCTGCTTTTCCCATTCAGCTGGATAATTCCAAAGAAAAGAAGTCATAGACCATAAGCTTTTCCTTTCTGTGATTCTATGAATGGCTGTTTCCTGTGTGCTTGCATATTGGAGTGTGTGTGTGTGTGTGAGTGTGTGTGTGTGTTCATACTAGAGCACTGCTAAACTCCTGTTTCTAGTGGTACTGGGGATTGAACCTGGGACCTTTGGTACCTCAGGTATGAATTTTTTTTTCTCTCTTTCTCGAATGAGGAGGTTGTTCTTTTTTTTTTTTTAATTTATTTCATATTGGGAAATTAATGTTTTACATTCCCCAGTTTCCCATTTAACAATACAACCTCCACTATGTCATTTATCATCCTTCATGGACCTGTATTCTCCCCACCCACCGACCCCAGAGTCTTTTACTTGGGTGCGATATGCCCATTCCATTTCAGGTTCTACTTGTGTTTTCTTTTCTGATCTTGTTTTTCAACTTCTGCCTGAGAGTGAGATCATCCCATATTCATCCTTCTGTTTCTGACATATTTCACTCAACATGATTTTTTCAAGGTCCATCCAAGATCGGCTGAAAACGGTGAAGTCACCATTTTTTACAGCTGAGTAGTATTCCATTGTGTATATAGACCACAACTTGCTCAGCCACTTATCTGTTGTTGGACACCTGGGTTGCTTCCAGGTTTCAGCTACTACAAATTGTGCTGCCAAGAACATATGTGTACACCGATCTTTTTGGATGAATGTGTTGGGTTCCTTAGGATATATCCCCAGGAGAGGAATTGCAGGGTCATAGGGTAGATCCATTTCTAGCCTGAACAGTCTGAGAGTTCTCCAGACTGTTCTCCACAGAGATTGAACCAATTGACATTCCCACCAGCAGTGCAGGAGGGTTCCTTTGTCCCCACACCCTCTCCAGCATTTGCTGCTGTTACCTTTTCTGATGTATGACATTCTCACAGGAGTGAAGTGATATCTCATTGTTGTCTTGATTTGCATTTCTCTGACAATCAGAGACTTGGAGCATTTTTTCATGTGTTTCTCAGCCTTTTGGATCTCTTCTGTGGTGAATATTCTGTCCGTGTCCTCCCCCCATTTTTGGATGGGGTTATTTGTTGTCTTCTTGTTGAGTCTAGCAAGCTCTTTATATATGTCGGTTATTAAACTCTTGTCTGATGTATGGCATGTAAAGATCTTCTCCCATTCTGTGAGGGGTCTCTTGGTTTGGGTAGTGGTTTCTTTTGCTGTGAAGAAGCTTTTTAATTTGATGTAGTCCCATAGGTTTATACTTGCTTTAGTCTTCTTTGTAACTGGATTCGTTTCATTGAAAATGTCTTTAAAATTTATGCGGGAAAGAGTTCTGCCAATATTTTCCTCTAAGTATTTGATAGTTTGTGGTCTAACATCCAAGTCCTTGATCCACTTGGAATTTACTTTTGTATTTGGTGAAATACAGTAATTCAGTTTCATTCTTCTGCATGTTTCAACCCATTGTTTCCTACACCATTTGTTGAAGAGACTCTGCTTTCCCCATGTAATAGTCTGGGCCCCTTTGTCAAAGATTAGATGTTCATAGGTGTGGGGCCTCATTTCTGGGCTCTCAGTTCTATTCCACTGGTCAGTGTGTCTGTTCATGTTCCAGTACCAAGCAGTTTTGATGACAATGGCCCTATAATATAGTTTGAGATCTGGGTGTGTGATGCCTCCAGTTCTGTTCTTTTTTCTCAAGATTGTTTTGGCAATTCTAGGTCTTTTCTGGTTCCAGATAAACATTTGTAGCATTTTTTTCTATTATCCTAAAAAATGTGCTTGGGATTTTGATGGGGATAGCATTAAATTTGTAAATGGCTCTGGGTAATATATTCATTTTGATGATGTTACTTCTTCCAACCCATGAACATGGAATATCTTTCCACTTCTTTGTGTCTTTTTCAATTTCTTTGAGTAGTGACTCATAATTTTCAGTATACAAGTCTTTCACTTCCTTGGTTAGATTTACTCCTAGATATTTTATTGTTTTTGTTGCTGTAGTAAAAGGAATTGATTTCTGGATTTCAATTTCTTCTAACTTAGTGTTTGCATAGAGGAATGCCACTGACTTTTGAATGTTAATTTTATAGCCTGACACATTACTGTATTGCCTGATGATTTCCAAAAGCTTCTTGCTAGATTCCTTAGGTTTTTCCATGTATACTATCATGTCATCTGCAAATAAGGAGAGTTTGACTTCTTCTCTTGCAATCTGTATCCCTTTAATTCCTTGCTCCTGCCTGATTGCTATGGCAAGAACTTCCAACACTATGTTGAATAGTAATGGTGATAGTGGGCAGACCTGTCTAGTACCTGATCTGAGGGGAAATGCTTCCAGTTTTTCACCATTGAGTATGATGTTGGCTGTAGGTTTGCTATATATAGACTCCACTATCTTCAGGAATTTTCCATCTATTCCCATTTTTTGTAGTGTTTTGATCATAAAGGGATGTTGTATTTTGTCAAAAGCTTTCTCTGCATCTATTGATATGACCATGTGGATTTTGGTCTTGCTTTTGTTGATGTGGTGGATCACATTGATTGATTTACGTATATTAAACCAACCTTGCATGCCTGGGATAAACCCCACTTGGTCATGATGGACAATCTTTTTGATATACTGCTGTATCCGGTTGGCTAGAATTTTGTTCAATATTTTCGCATCTATGTTCATCAGAGATATTGGTCTGTAGTTTTCTTTTTTGGTTGTGTCCCTGTCTGCTTTTGGTATCAGGGTGATGTTGGCTTCATAGAAGCTGGCAGGGAGTATTCCAGTGTCTTCAATCTTCTGGAAGACTTTTAAAAGTAGAGGTATTAGTTCTTCTTTGAAGGTTTTGTAGACTTCATTTGTAAAACCATCTGGTCCAGGACTTTTATTTTTGGGAAGATTTTTGATAACTGTTTCAATTTCATTAGCTGTGATGGGCCTGTTCATGTTATCCACTTCCTCTTTACTTAGTTTTGAAAGTTGGTAGGTATCTAGGAAATCATTCATTTCTTCCAGGTTCTCTAGCTTGGTGGCATATAGTTGTTCATAGAAGCCTCGCATGATATGTTGAATTTCTGCAGTGTCTGTTGTGATATCTCCTCTTTCATTTACTATCCGATTTATTTGGGTCTTCTCCCTTTTTTGTTTTGTGAGTCTGGCTAAAGTTTTGTCTATTTTGTTTACTCTTTCAAAGAACCAACATATACTTTCGTTGATCTTTTGTATGGTTTTCCTATTCTCAATGTTATTTATTTCTGCCCTAACTTTAGTGATTTCTGTCCTTCTGGTTGCTTTAGGATTCCTTTGTTGTTCTTCTTCTAGGTCTTTGAGATGTGCAATCAGGCTGTTTATTTGTGCCTTTTCTTGTTTCCTAATGTGTGCTTGTATAGCTATGAACTTCCCTCTTAGGACTGCTTTAGCTGTGTCCCAAATATTTTGATAGCTTGTGTCTTCATTTTCATTGAACTCTCGAAACATTTTGATTTCTTCCTTGATTTCCTCTTTGACCCAGAAGTTGTTAAGAAGTGTACTGTTGAGCTTCCACATTTTGGCACTGTTACTAATCTTTTGTTGATTGTTAAGTGTTAGTTTAATTCCACTGTGGTCTGAGAAGATGCTTGGGATGATTTCAGTGCTCTTGAATTGGCTGATGCTGTCTTTGTGGCCTAACATATGGTCTGTCCTTGAGAATGACCCATGTGGATTTGAGTAAAATGTGTATTCCAGTTTCTTGGGATGAATGACTGAAAATGTTCAATAGTTCTAGTTTATCTATCTCTTCATTTAGCTCCATTATGTCTTTACTGATTTTCTGCCTGGATGATCTGTCAAGTTGAGAGAGTGGGGTGTTGAAGTCCCCTACTAGGATTGTGTTACTGTTAATATATTGCTGTAACTCTTTCAGTAGAAGTTTGATGCATTTAGATGGCTTCTCATTGGGTGCATAGATGTTAATAATTGTTAAGTCCTCTTGATTGACTGATCCTCTGAGCATTAAGTAGTGTCCATTCCTATCTTTTTTAATCTTATCTATTTTAAAGTCTATCATGTCAGATATGAGAATAGCTGTTCCTGCCCTTTTTGTGGGCCATTGGCTTGTATGATAGTTTTCCATCCTTTCACTTTAAGTCTGTGTTTGTCTTGTTGAGTTAGGTGGGTTTCCTGTAGACAGCATATTGTTGGATTGTGTTTTCTGATCCATCTTCCTACTCTGTGTCTTTTAATAGGTGAATCAGGCCATTGACATTTATTGATGTCAAAGATTGAAGATATTTTAACGCCATTCTTGTAGAGTTTTAGAGTGTTTTAATATATGGCCTATTTGTGGTGGTCTGATTGTTTATAGGAGACCTTTCAGAACTTCTTTCAGGGCAGGCGTGGTGATGGTTGATTCCTTCAACTGTTGCTTGTCTGAGAAGGTTTTGATGCCTCCATCTAGTCTGAATGACAGTCTAGCAGGATATAGTATTCTTGGCTGAAAGCCTTTCTCATTGAGCACTCAATAGATCTTGCCATTCTCTTCTGGCCTGTAGTGTTTGTATGGAGAAGTCTGCTGCTAATCTTATGGGTTTTCCTTTGTAGGTGACTCTTTGTTTTTCTCTTGCAGCCTTGAGGATCCTTTCTTTATCCTTATTCCTTTCCAATCTAAGTATGACATGTCTTGGTGTCTTTAGGTCTGGGTTAATTCTGTTTGGGACCCTCTGGGCTTCTTGAATCTTTATGTCTTTGATGTTGTCTAGACTAGGGAAGTTTTCAGCTATTATGGCCTGGAAAATGCTTTCTTCCTCTCCTTCTCTTTCTTCCTCTGGTATGCCATTAATGCATATATTGTTTCTTTTGAAGTCATCCCATAGGACTCTATTGTTGTTTTCAGCATCTCTTAATCTCTTTTTGAGATCTCTTACTTTTTTTTTTAATTGTCTCTAATTCATCCTCAATCTTGCCAATTCTGTCTTCAGCCTCATTTATTCTAGTCTCTCTGCTCTCTACTGTTTTCTGCAGTTCATCTATTTTGTTGCCCTGTTCTGGTACTGTTTTAGCTTGTTCAGCTAGTTGCATTCTTAGCTCAGCGATTTTAGCTTTCAACTCTCTAATGACCATGAGATAATTAGTATTTTCTTCCATATTCTCATTTGTTGTTCCTGTATTTCTGATTACAATTTTTTCAAATTCTTTACTCACTCCTGTTATTATTTCATTAGCTAATGTTTGGATGTTGAACTTGTTGTTTTGTGCTTCACCCTCTGGAGGACTTTTAGCTGCACTCTTGTCCTGGTTCGATTCTCCAATATTTTTTCTTGTTGTTTTACCCATTTTATATATTATGTTATGAGTTCCCTTTATCAGTACTTTTCAAATTATTGATCAGTATTGCCTGGATTGACTTGTGTCTAAGTAAGTTAATTAAAGGGTTTACAGTGGTGGAAGTTAACAGTTGTTTCAATCCCTGAGTTGGAGCTCAATGGTTTAAAAGCCTCTTTTTTTTTTTTTCTTCCTTGTCAGCTATGGGAGCCTGAGGGCTTTTAAACTATCAATAGGCTTCTTAGCTTAATCACTGACTCCTGACCAAGAGATAAAGCAGGGTGTGGCAGAGATAATCCAGTGGTTATGCAAAGAGACTTTCACAGCCCCTCAGCTATGCCACGGAGGTATAGGTCTTCTCCTGAGTTTCCCGGTTAGATCTCTGTCCCCTGGTGTCCCTCCCTGTTGCTGCTCCAGATTCTGAGGGTAGTAGCAATGGAGACTCAGAGTTGCACTTGGTGAGTCTCTGGGGAGTCCTCTCCTCCCTTCAGCTGTCCCCTTGTTGGTGGAGCAGACTGGAGGTGGTGTCTCCACTGATAAACTGCTGAACTGTTAGCAGTCACTTAATCTCTCCTTAGGCTCCTCTCTCCTCTCTGTCACCAGCCACATGGGTTTGTACTCACGGGAGATTTACTGGGTTCCTGTGGTCATTCTAGTCCTGTCTTATTTCGGTCCCGGGTGGACTCCTTTGCTATTCCTAGTTGATTCGGGAGAGGAGAGGACAGGAGAGGAGAGAAAGCGATCTGCTGCTCGTAGCTCCGCCTCTGGAAGTCGAATCTCGAAATTTTTTTTTTTTAATAATTATTCATTTTTCCTTTTTGTTTTATTGTTGTAGTTATTATTGTTGTTGTTGTTGATGTCATCGTTGTTGGATAGGACAGAGGGAAATGGAGAAAGGAGGGGAAGACAAAGAGGGAGAAAGAGAGACACCTGCAGACCTGCTTCACTGCATGTGAGGCGACTCCCTTGCAGGTGGGGAGCTGGGGACTCGAACTGGGATCCTTATGCCGGTCCTTGTGCTTTGCATAAGAGGGAGGGCTGTGGGTCTGCAGAGGGAGGAGTTGGGTGACCTAGGCCATTGTCATCTACACTGAAGGTGAGTATGTGGATGGGGGTGTGGAGCAGAGTTACAGCTGATAGACCATGCAAGGGTCTCTCTGGGGTGCATGAGCTCTTGCTAGTACACCCCTCAGCTCACCAGCCCCCACCCCCTCAAAAAAAACAAAACAGCCTGTCCTCCAGCCACTCTAGGAAGGGTTCTTCTGTTGCTGCAAGAGGGCAACATCTCCACAGCTCATTCAAAAGTTCCCAAAGAACAGCTATTCCAGCAGATCCTGATGTAGCTCAATACATCTGTGCCCTTGAGTAGCCAGTGTGTTGCCTCTGCTGCTTCTTCTTCCACCTGTGCCTCTGCTGCCAGCCTTACCAGTACTAACAAGAAAAACTCAGCACCAGGAGAGACACCTGTAGCTGCAGCAAACTCTAATGGCCGACCCTACCAACCTCAAGAGGTACCACCAGGAAACCAGCGAGGACAAGGCTACAGGTCCCAAGGCCAAAATCCAGTGGCCCCACAAAGCAAGGGCGACATGACAGTGGAGATCATTACAGAACTAGTTCATGGTATTCATCTAGTTCCAAGTATCGGAATACACCACCTCAGGCACGGGGGGGGGGGGGGGACAGAGAGGGGGTGAGAAAGACAACACCTGCAGACATGCTTCACTACCTGTGAAGCGGCTCCCCTGCAGGTGGGAAGCCAGGGGCTTGAACCGGGATCCTTAAGCCGGTCTTTGTGCTTTGTGCCACCTGCACTTAACCGTTGTGCTACTGTCCGACTCCCATGAACGTCCCATGAATGAATCTCCTCAGCTGTGTGTTGTCTTGATAAAATTTGGATTCCCAGCCTCCAGTCTTCTACCACTGAGTTTTTTTTTTAATTTTTATTAGCTTTTATTTATTTGATAGAGCCAGAAATCGAGAGGGAGGTGGTGATAGAGAGGGAGAGAGACAGAGAGATACCTGCAACACAGCTTCACCACTTCAAAGCTTTCCCCCTGCAGGTGGTGACCAGGGGCTTGAACCCAGGTCCTTGCACATTGTAACATGTGTGTGCTCAACCAGGTTTGCCACCACCCGGCCCCCAGGACAGAGTTCTTTTGGCTCAGGACTTTGTCTTGCTGACCTGTTCTAGAAATTCCCGGTAAATGGTCTTTTTCCCAAAGGGATTCTATAAATATTAATTCATCCGTTGCCTCATCTTGGTACAGTGGCAGCCATGCAGTCCTATGACTAATTAATTACTGTTGCTAAAATATTAAATAACGATTCATTATGCAGTCCAAAGATGTTAAACTCTGCGTATGTATGCTGTTTTCATTCAGTGAAGGGAAGGAAAAAAATTGTTTCTGGACATCTTGACTCCTGATTTTTAAAGATAGATAATAAGAACAGGATGATTTGGGTCTGAGTGACACAAGATGAGTATCTAGTTTCTTTTTTTTTGCCTCCAGGGTTATAGCTGGGGCTTGGTGCCTGCACCACGAATCCACTGCTCCTGGAGACCATCTTTTCCCCCTTTTGTTGCCCTTGTTGTTTCATCGTTGTTGTGGTTATTATTGTTGTTGATGTGATGGTTGTTGGATAGGACAGAGAAAAATGGAGAGAGGAGGGGAAAACAGCGCCATGTGCACCCCCGACCCCCGATTATCTAGTTTCTAAAACTTAAAGTATTTTAAATTGTGATGGTTTCCAATTGGTGTGGAAGTTGTGAGCAAAAGGAAGAGTTTATTTAGAGTTAAAATGAGCAAGCTGTAATTATAGAATCAGATGGATCTGGGCTCTGATCTGAGATTTGAGCTCCACTAACTGAATCATTAGCATAGCATCCATCTGAGCTTTCTTTCCCTGGCTGGAAATGCGTCTTAATTCTGTTTGTCTTGGAGGCATGTTAGGTTTTGGTGACATGATCTTCTGTAGCATTTGCCTACTTTATTGTTTTCAGGACACTGACCTGTTTTGACCTGCAGGGTTTCCTGTTACCTTGCATTTTGTCTAGCTCCCAAACCAGACTGTCAGTTCCTTGAAAGAAGACTTTTCTGCTTTGCTCACTGTCATTACCCTGCACTGAGACCAATGTTTATTGGTCAGCACAGTAGCTTAGTGGGAGGGCACATGCCTTGCATGTTTGAGGCCCTAAGTATGATCTCCAATACCTAAAACAAAGAAAAGACCATGCTTAGACCAGGGAGACAACACAGCAGTGCCATACGGGACTTGTATATAAAAGGTCTCTGATTCTATTCCCAGGACCACAGAGAGCCAGAGATTAGTGCTCATCAGAAACCAGAACCAAAACCAAAAATATCATCTATCACACATAAAAAATGTATTTTAGCCCCATGTTCAATCTATGGCACCCTCTCTATGTCTGTAGTTGTTGAATAAATAAGAGAATAATCAATTTCTTGGGAAAAAATGTTTGGTCATTACTGAAGCTTCACCACTGAGCTGACATTTTCAGATATAGAGATAGAAAAAAAGACTCTTGTATTAAGAAAAATATATATTTAGGGAGTTGGGCGGTAGCACAGTGGGCTAAGCACAGGTGGCGCAAAGTGCAAGGATCAGCAGAAGGACCCCGGTTCGAGCCCCTGGCTCCCCACCTGCAGGGTGCTTTACCCAGCAAGCTACCGCCTGACCACAACCCCCCCAAAAAAAAAGCTTTAAAAGGATCCATTTATTTACTTTCTATTTACTTATTTTTGCCACCATATCTATCTAGCTATGAAGAGAGAGAGAGAGATGGGAAGCGGAAACTTGAGCAACCCTCAGCTCTTGCTTATACTTGGCTGGGACTGACTGAACCACATTCATGCAAGACCTGTGCTCTATCCCTGAGCTATCTCCCTTGCCTAACCAGATGTGGAATATTTACTATCTATTGGACGTTTAAATTTATTGTTATTATGTTTACTAGAGCACTGTTCCGCTCTGGTTTATGTAGGGGGTAGGGGCTGAACCTGGTTCCTTTGGTGACTCAGGCAAGAATGTTTTTTGCATAACTGTTAATGCTGTCTCCCCAACCCTTAGATGTTTTAATAGCTGTCAAACACTGCGCTGATCCTAGCAATTGCTTATAGCCAGCTTGCTGCACCTACTCTGGATCAGGTCTTTTGCATAGATCTCATTTAAAAAGCACAGTGAACCCTCACGGTTTAGGAAGGGAGGCCGGGGTCTTATCTCTTAGCCAGCTGCAGGCCCAGGGCGTCCCCTCCACACCCATTCAAAAAAAAAAAAATCGAGTGAGAGCAGGCGTGATGACAGAGGTTAGTTGAGTGCAAGATGAAGCGAAAGGCCAGGCTGCGGTCTGGCTGACCCCGGTGCCAGGACTGCGGAGCGGTGGGCGGAGCCTGGAAGTGGGCGGGGTCTGTATTGTCCGCCCCGCGGGGCATGCCGGGAACCCCGCCCCCAACATGGCGTCTCACTGACAGTTGGTTGCCCAGCGGCTGAGGCGGATCCTGCTCCCCTGGGCGGCGGCGGCGGCGGCGGCGGCGGCGGCGGCGGCGGCGGCGGCGGGGCCGGGGTCTCCGGGTCCGTGAGGCGGGAGGATGGCTGCACGGGCCGCCTAGGGCGGAGTTGCACGGGCGCAGCGGTTTGCTGGGCGCTGCAGGCGGGCGCGGCTGCTGCTGCCATGGACTGGTGAGCGCGGCGGCTCCTGCTCACGTCTCCAGGGCCGGCGGGCGGCTTCTCCCCGCCAAGCCCTCGGCCGGGGCCATGGGCTCGTCGGCGGCCGCAGCGGCTGCAGCGGCGGCCGCAGACTCGGCGCAGTGGCTCTCAGTGAAGGAAGAGACCATCTTTCTGCACGACGGGCTGATCCGGGTCACCGACCTGGCCGAGCTGCCCAGCGAGATCCTGGGGGCCCCGGAGGCCGCCGACACCGACTTGGAGGTGAGCGAGGCTGCCGGTGTCCCTCCCCAGACTGCTGCCGCGCCTCAGCCCCGCACCCCCACGCCTCCCCGCACCCAGCCCCGCGCGCCCCCCCCCCCAGGCGGCCCTGGCAGGTGTGTGCGGGCGCGCGGCCGCCCTGCATCCTCGGGGCCTCAGGCCCGCGGGGGATTTCATCTGTAGCTTCATTGTGAACCTCCCGCAACCCGGCTTTTTTATTCGACCATCGGCCGGCTGGGCCTTCACGCCCCGAAGGAGCCGCCGCCGCCTTCCCGGCTCTGGTCCGTCCCCCTCCCCTCCTCGCGGGCTCCCTGGACTCACTTCAGGGCGACACCCAGGCTGCTCAGCTTTGGGGACATTGCCACCCGGCAGCCGTGCACACCTCTCCCTTTCACCCCCCCGCTTCTGTCTGGATGCTGTGCTGCTGCTGCTGCTGATTTTTCATTGATTTATTTTACCTCTTCCCCACCCCCCACCCCCGAAGGGGAGGGAGAGCAATGGCAGCTGCCAGTCGGTGATGGTGATGGTGGGCAACCCGGCAACTTCTCTGTGTGGTGCCTGGGATTGACACGGGCCCTTTGTCCGGGAAGCGGGCGGCGTGGACGGCGGGGTGTGTGGGGGGGATGCGGCGGCGGCCCCGCACGCGCTCTCGGCGGAGGGTCACGGGCGCTTTAGGCCTCGAGGCCTTTTTGTGAGCTTGGCGGGGTCGCGGGGAAGCCCCGGTTTAGCAGCCGTAACAGGTGCAAAAGCAAATGTCAGCAATGATGCTGCTGGGCTGGGGGCTGGGGGCTGGGGGCAGACGGAAACCGTGTCTGCTTGTCCGGGATGGGAACTTTCCACTTCCCAGAGCTTCGTGTTTGCCTAGAGGTGGAAATGCTGGCCTTGTCGTCGCGAGAGCCTCCTCCACGCTGGGGGGTGGTGGTGACATTTTGATTCGTAGGTAGCTTGGGTTGTCATGAAATTCTGATGGGGGGGGTGGTTAGGGCTGTCTCCTGGCTATAAACAGAAGGCGAAGAAACCTTTTATGTCTGTGGTTATTTATTATTACTATTTTTGCGGTTTTGTATGCACTTTCACCAGAAGGAACATTTATAGAAATGGATTAAAACCCATTACTGTGTGTTTTCTGGAAACGGCAGTGATTGGTTTGCGTTGGCCGAGACATTTGGACGTGCTTGTGATGCGAATCGGTTCCACTATGTTTTTGTGTCTGGATTTGGTTGAGGTTGCAGCATTCCCACATTCCCATTGTGAACTCTTTTACAGTGAGATCACAAAAAAAAAAAAAAAAGGAAGAAAGAAAGAAAAGAAAAATACAATTGACAGGGAATTTCTAACATAGAATCGTTTTCATTATGTATCATTTGGACTTACTCTATAAAAAGATGTGCCTTTTTTGAAAACTCTAGAGGTATTATGCTATGATGATGGAATTTTTTTTTTTTTTAGCTGTTGTATGTGGAAAGTAGATGCTCTTTGTTCCTTAGCGATTAATCTAAGTTCACAGATTCAATAAAATTATATATGCAATTCGTTTAAGGATTAAAAATAGTAGCAGTAGTTAAAAATGCCTGCACTATTTTGTTGGCTTCCCTAAAATATTTGCTGTGTCAATGTATTGGACAGCTGTTTCCAGAGAAAAATGATTTTAGGAAAAGGAATCTTTCTGGCCTATTTAAACAACAATTATTAAAATATGGCCTGACCTCTCAGAAACCAAAGTGTGACAAATAGCTGTGATAGTCACTAGTAAGGAGCTTCTTTCAATTCTTCCCATATGTTTATACAGGCGACACAGTGGTAGAAATGGAAAGCTGAAAATGTTTTTGTGCCTGTTACATTTGTGTGGGTGTATTTTAAAATACTATTAGGGATCAGGCAGTGGCTCACCTGGTAATGTGTGCACAGTACTATGTGTAAGGACCTGGATTCAAGACCCTAGAGTCCACATGCAGGGGGAGAAGCTTCACAAGTGCTGAAGCAGTGCTGCTGGTGTCTTCTGTTTGCCTTTCTCTCCTCTTCCCATCTTCACTTATGTCTCTCTAAAAATATATATTATGAAGGGGGCAAGGTGGTGGCACACCTGGTTAAGTGCATACATTACAGTTCACAAGGACATAGATTCAAGCCCCTGATCCCCATCTTCAGGGGGAAAGCTTCACCTGTGGTGAAGCAGGGTTATAGGTGTCTCTCTTCTCTGTCTTAATTTGCCCTCTCAATTTCTCTGTCTCTATCTAATAATAAATTAAAAAAAATTAAAACATTTTATTGAATGTCCCATTCATGTAAATTCTCAAAAGGACTCTAGTAGCTACATATTTAAATATAAGCTTCAGTGCTGTGGTCTCTTCCACTCTCTCCCTATCTGCTTGTCAGTATATAAAAATGAATGAGTAGGGAGTCTGGCAGTAGCTCAGCGCACGTGGCGGGCACAAAGTGCAAGGACCGAGTAAGGATCCCGGTTGGAGCTCCCCCCCCCCCCACCTGCAGGGGAGTCGCTTCACAGGTGGTGAAGCAGATCTGCAGGTATCTATCTTTCTCTCCCCCTCTCTGTCTTCCCCTCCTCTCTCCATTTCTCACTGTCCTATCCAACAACGAAGACATCAATAACAACAGCAACAATAAAAACAACAAGGGCAACAAAAGGGAAGATAAATAAATATAATAAAAAATGAATGAGTAAATAAATAGATTTAACAAGTGACTAAAAATAGGCTAATAAATAGTTATCTATTTCCTCCCTTTAAATTTTTTTGTTTTATTTGTTCAGGGAGATACAGGGAGAAAGATATATACATTGAGGTACTGGTGTATAATGGTGGAAAGGGACTTAAATTGGGGATGGCAGTGTTTTAGATACCCATACCAATTGTACTGTGGACCATTAACTTCTCAATAAAATAAATTTAATTTTTTTCCCTCCAGGGTTATCACTGGGGCTCAGTGCCTGCACTATGAATCCACTACTCCTGTGTCCATTTTTTTGATTTTTTTGTATAGGACAGAGAAATTGAAAGGGGAGGGGAAGACAGGGAGAGAGACTGAGACCTTCAGACCTGCTTCACCGCTTGCGAAGCGACCCACCCTGCAGGTGGGGAGCTAGGGGCTGGCTTAAACCAGGATCCTTGCACAGGCCCTTACGCTTAGTGTACAACTATGTGTACTGTTGCTCAGCTGACTGGCCCCCTGAATTTTTTTTTTTTTCCCTCCAGGGTTATTGCTGGGCTCGGTGCCTGCACCATGAATCCACCGCTCCTGGAGGCCATTTTTCCCCCTTTTTGTTGCCCTAGTTGTTGCAGCCTCGTTGCGGTTATTGTTGCCATTGTTGACGTTGCTTTGTTGTTGGATAGGACAGAGAGAAATGGAGAGAGGAGGGGAAGACGGGGGCGGGGGGGGGAGAGAAAGATAGACACCTGCAGACCTGTTTCACCACCCGTGAAGCGACTCCACTGCAGGTGGGGAGCCGGGGGTTCCAACCGGGATCCTTATGCCGGTCCCTGCGCTTTGCAACGCGTGCGCTTAACCCACTGCGCCACTGCCCGACCCCCAGGCCCCCAGAATTTAAAACTTTTTTTACTAGAGCTGGGTAGAGGCATAACTGGTCAAGTGCACAAGTTACTATGCCTGAATACCCAAGTTTGAGCTCCTGTTTCCACCTGCGGGGCGGGGGGGGGCGGGATTCATGGGCCCTGGAGCAGGCCACAGGTGTCTCTCTCTCTGTTTTTTCCTTTTTTAAATATATATTTTTTAATTTGATAGAGACAGAAGTTGAAAAGGAAAGGAGAAGTAGGGAAAGAGTTGGAAAACACTTGCAACCCTGCTTCACCACTCATGAACATTCCCCGTGCAGGTGGACTCTAGGGGCTTGAACCCAGGTCCTTGTGCACTGTAATGGGTGCTACTTAACCAGATATGCCACTGCTTGACCACTCTCTTTTTATTATTTTTATTATTGCTATCAGGGTTATCACTGGGGCTCAGCACCTGCACTGAGAATCTACTGCTCCTGGCACCCATTTTTTTCCTTTTTTTTTTTCTTTTCTTTCTACTTTATTTGACGGGACAGAGAGAAATTGAGAGGGGAGGGGAGGGGAGATTGAGAGGGAGAGGGAAAGATAGACACCTGCAGACCTGCTTCACCGCTTGTGGGGCTCAAAGCCAGGTCCTTGTGCATGGTGATATATATGCTTAACCAGCTACACCACTGCCTACCCTTCCAGGCCACAGATATCTCAATCTCTCCCTCTCTTGCCTCATTTCTCTCTCTCTTTCATAATCAAAATAAATATTTTTTGCCACGTGCACTTAACCCTACTGCACTACTGCCCAACTCCAATAAATATTTTCTAGGTTTTATTTATTTTTTAATAAAATTGATTTTTAATAAAATTAGAGCACCAATTGGTGCTCTAATAAGCTGAGCTCTCTTCCTTGCCCCTATGTATTTTTTCAAGTAGTATATTTATTTTTAAAAAATATTTTAATTTAATTATTATTGGATAGACAGAGAAGTTGAGAGGGAAGGGGGAGATAGAGAGGGAGAGAGACAGAGAGACACCAGCAGCCTTGTTCCACCACTCGTGAAACTTTCCCCTGCAGGTAGGGACCAGGAGCTTGAACCCAGACCCTCATGCACTGTAAAGTGAGCGCTTAACCAGGTGCGCCACTGCCCAGCCCCTCAAATAATTATTTATTTATTTATTTCCTTTAGTTGCCCTTATTGTTTTATTGTTGTAGTTATTCTTGTTGTCATTGTTGGATAGGACAGAGAGAAATGGAGAGAGGATGGGAAGGCAGAGGAGGAGTGAAAGATAGACACCTGCAGACCTGCTTCACCACTTGTGAAGTGACGCCCCTGCAGGTGGGGAGCCAGGGGCTCGAACCGGGATCCTTACGTTGGTCCCTGAGCTTTGCGCCACGTGCATTTAACCCACTGCGCTACCGCCCCAAATAAAGGAAATAAATAAAGTATTTTTTGAGGGGCTGGGCAGTGGCGCACCTGGTTAAGCGCTCACTTTACAGTGCGTGAGGATCTGGGTTCAAGCTCCTGGTCCCTACCTGCAGAGGCGGTAGCTCCCAAATAATACTTTTTTTTTTTTTTGCCTCCAGAGTTATTGCTGGGGCTCAGTGCCTGCACCACGAATCCACTGCTCCTGGAGACCATTCCCCCCCTTTTGTTGCCCTTGTTTTTGTAGCCTTGTTGTGGTGGTTGTTGATGTCATTGTTGTTGGATAGGACAGAGAGAAATGGAGAGAGGAGGGGAAGACAGAGAGGGAGAAAGACAGACACCTGCAGACCTGCTTCACCGCCTATGAAGCGACTCCCCTACATGTGGGGAACTGGGGGCTGGAACCGGGATCCTTAAGACGGTCCTTTCGCTTTTCGCCACGTGCGCTTAAGCCGCTGCTCTACCGTCCGACCCCCCCCATAATACTTTTTTTTTTTTAGTTTTCTTTAATGTTTATTTATTTATTTATTTATTTATTCTTTCTTTTTTTTTTTTTTGTTGCCCTTGTTGCCCAAATAATACTTTTTTATTTTTTATTTTTTTTTCCCCCTCCAGGGTTATTGCTGGGCTCGTGCCTGCACCATGAATCCACCGCTCCTGGAGGCCATTTTTCCCCCTTTTGTTGCCCTTGTTGTTGTAGCCTCGTTGTGGTTATTATTATTGCCATTGTTGATATTATTCGTTGTTGGATAGAACAGAGAGAAATGGAGAGAAGAGGAGAAGACAGAGAGGGGGAGAGAAAGATAGACACCTGCTTCACTGCCCGTGAAGCGGACCCACCCCCCCGCCAGGGAGCCAGGGCCTCGTACCCGGATCTTTTTGCAGGTCCTTGCGCTTTGTGCCACGTGCGCTTAATCCGCTGCGCTACTGCCCAACCCCCTGGTCCATAATATTTTACTGATTTTATTTAGGAAATAAAAAAATAGCCCAAGTGGGACTTTTTGTTTGTTTCTTGCTTTTTGCATTTTTAAAAATATTTATTTTCCCTTTTGTTGCCCTTGTTGTTTTATTGTTGTAGTTATTATTGTCGTTGTAGTTGGATAGGACAGAAAGAAATGGAGAGAGGAGGGGAAGACAGGGGGAGTGAAAGATAAGACACCTGCAGACCTGCTTCACCGCCGGTGGGTGGTGAGCAGGGGGCTTGAACCAGGATCCTTATGCAGGTCCTTGTGCATTTTTTTTTTTTTTAACCAAAGTACTGCTGAGCTCTGGCTTCTTGTGGCATGGGGGATTAAACATGGGTATGTGGAGCTGGAGGCATGAGAGTCTTTTTGCATAACCATTATGCTATCTAAACACCCCCCCCCCCCCCACACACACACACCCTGCTTCTTGCTTTTTGCCATCTGTGAAAGGAGCATTTGGGTTTGGAGCTGGTCACTGAAATAGCGAAGCTGTGAATACTTAGGATAAGATCAAGTGAAATCTTCAGGACAATATTTAGGTCTATTAACCTGTTCTCTTAGGAGGATATTCTTGACTTGCTTATTCTTTGGTCTATATCCTTTGGAAAATGTTAATTCTCTTACAATTTTTATTTTAGAAAAGTTAATGAATTTACTTGTAGAAGTAAATTCATTATGTATTTACTTGTATTTACTTGTAGAAGTAATTAATTATGCAATTAATGAACATTGGAATAAGAGTCATTGAATCCTGTGAGTTTAGGCTGACGGCCTAAACTCAGGGCTCAGTTGGCTAACTAGAGTTAGGGTGAAATGCCGCAGAGATTAAGGGAGGCACTGCTAAAGTCAGGTTTAAGGAAATAGATTGAAATTCTAGCTGTGTGACCTTGGGCAAGTTCTATACCTTTAGTAATCCCTGGTTTCTTCCCTGCAACTCCTTTGTCATCACTGTTGCTACATCCACCACCACAATGACAACAGTGTCAGCATACTGTGTGCCAGACTCTGTGCTAAGCACTTCGTAGCCATTATCTCATTTAATCCTCACAAAAGACCTTGCGAGGTTGGTACTGTCATCTTTACTTATTTTATCCTTTTAAAGACTTACTCATGAGAAAAAAGAAAACCAGAGCATTACTGTGCTGCTAGGATTTGAACTTGGGACATCCACTTGAAGGTCCAACACTTTATCTGCTATGCCACCTCCTGTTATGCCTGTCACTTTTATTTCACAAGTGAGGAAAACTGTTAGCAGAGAAATGACTTCACTTGATAAAGGTCACACATATAATTGTGGTAACAAAGCCGAGACTGAACTAGATCTGTCTGGTTCCCACACAGAGCCCAGACTCTAAAACCAATATATTAGATTGCCTCATCATCTGTGAGGGGAGGGATAATGGTGTAAGTGGATAATAGTTAGAAGGCTGAGCAGTGGCAAACCCAGGTAAGCGCATGTGTTATTGATTATGTGCAAGGATCTGGGTTCAAATTCCTGGTCCCCACCTACAGGATCGGAGGAAGCTTCACTGGTAAAGCAGTACTTTGAGTTTCTCTTTTTTAAAAAATATTTTTTGTATTTATTCCCTTTTGTTGCCCTTGATGTTTCATTGTTGTAGTTATTGTTGTTATTGATGTCATCATTGTTAGGACAGAGAGAAATGGAGAGAGGAGGGGAAGCCAGAGAGGGGGAGAGAAAGATAGACACCTACAGACCTGCTTCACCACTTGTGAAGCGACTCCCTTGCAGGTGGGGAGTGGGGGGCTCTAACCGGGATCCTTAAGCTGGTCCTTGCGCTTTGCACCATGTTTGCTTAACCCGCTGCGCTACCACCCGACTCCCCGAGTTTCTCTTTTTGTCACTTCCTTTTTCTCTCCTCCTCCCCTCTCAATTTCTCTCTGTCCTATCAGATAAAATAACAACAACAATAATAATTATGATTCTTATTTTAAAATATTTATTTCCCCACTTGTCCTTGTTTTTTTTTTTATTGTTGTTGTTATTGATGTCATTATTTTTGGATAGGACAGGGAGAAATGGAGAGAGGAGAGGAAGACAGAGGGGGAAGAGAAAGACACCAGCAGACCTGCTTCACTGCCTGGGAAGCGACTCTCCAGAAGGTGGGGAGCAGGGAGCTTGAACCGGGATCCTTATGCGGGTCCTTGGACTTTGTACCAAGTGTGCTTAACCCACTGTGCTACCGCACGACTCCCTGTTATTTAATGGTTAATGTACGGTGGGATAAGAATGGACACGATTACATCTTTATAGAATGTGTACTTTCTTTAGAAGGTGCTGTGTTTCATATCCAGTCAGCTGCTCATTATACATAAAAGCAAAACTATCCCATCCACAGATTTTTTTCTTCTTTTCCTGTTGGGATTTTTTCCCTCCCAATTAGCTATACTTTGGTTAGGCAGCATGAGAAAATAGTTTTCATTTCAGTCTCCTTCAGTTGTATGTCTAGGTCTTGTTAAGTAAATCAGCTCTGCGATTACCTCCCTCCTTAGCTTCCCATTTAGACTGGACACTACCTGTTGAAGGGTTATTGGGGGGACTGTCATGTACCTGTTCTTTCCTAAGTCGTTGTGTTGATGGTTATAAAGAGACTGGCAGGTTCTGAAAATGCCCCGTGCTTTCTCCTTCTTCCCCTGCTTTACATCTTTTTAAAAAATATTTATTTATTCCCTTTTGTTGCCCTTGTTTTTATTCTTGTCGTCGTTGTTGGATAGGACAGAGAGAAATGGAGAGAGGAGGGGAAGACAGAGAGGGAGAGAGAAAGACAGACAGACACCTGCAGACCTACTTCACCGCCTGTGAAGCGACTTCCCTGCAGGTGGGGAGCCAGGGGCTTGAACCCGGATCTGTCCGCGGGTCCTTGCACTTTGTGCCATGTGTGCTTAACCCCCTGCACTACCGTCTGACTTCCTGCATCTTGTTTTTTTTAGCAGTGGTTGTGGGGTGAGTACAAGAGTGTAATCTGCTTTGCAGTATGTTCAGTCAATAGTTGAAGACAAACATAAATAACAGCAGTTGACTAACTTTGGGGTAAATATGTAGCTACTTCAAAAGGAGAGAAGACTAGAAATTATGTAATTGATATATTTTTTTGTCTATTTTTTTATTGGGGAATTAATGTTTTACATTCAACAGTAAGTACAATGGTTTGTACATGCATAACATTCCCCAGTCTCCCATTTAACAATACAACACCCACTAGGTCCTCTGAATCCTTCTTGGACCTGTATTTTCCCCACCCACCCACCCCAGAGTCTTTTACTTTGGTGCGATAAGCCAATTCCATTTCAGGTTCTACTTGTGTTTTCTTTTCTGATCTTGTTTTTCAACTTCTGCCTGAGAGTGAGATCATCCCGTATTCATCCTTCTGTTTCTGACTTATTTCACTCAACATGATTTTTTCAAGGTCCATCCAAGATCGGCTGAAAACGGTGAAGTCACCATTTTTTACAGCTGAGTAGTATTCCATTGTGTATATAGACCACAACTTGCTCAGCCACTTATCTGTTGTTGGACACCTGGGTTGCTTCCAGGTTTTGGCTATTACAAATTGTGCTGCCAAGAACATATGTGTACACCGATCTTTTTGGATGGATGTGTTGGGTTCCTTAGGATATATCCCCAGGAGGGGAATTGCAGGGTCATAGGGCAGGTCCATTTCTAGCCTTCTGAGAGTTCTCCAGACTGTTCTCCACAGAGGTTGGACCAATTGACATTCCCACCAGCAGTGCAGGAGGGTTCCTTTGTCCCCACACCCTCTCCAGCATTTGCTGCTGCTACCTTTTCTGATGTCTGACATTCTCACAGGAGTGAAGTGGTATCTCATTGTTGTCTTGATTTGCATTTCATATGCTTCACATAGAGCTGAGGTTCTGGGTTTGGTCCCTGGAGTGCTTGCACTTGAGCTTGCCCTCTTGCTCTCTCTTTCTCTGCCCCCTCCCAAGGTCCCCCCACAAGATTCTAGAAATAGCATAGTTTATCTAACTGATTCTCTTATTAATAGATATCTTAGTTTCCTTTTGTTACATTATCAGTTTATCACAAATTTAGTGGCTTAAAATAGCATAGACTGGACAGGGAAGATAGCATAATGGTTATTTAAAAAGTCTCTCATGCCTCAGACTTCAAAGTCCCAGATTCCCTGAGGTGAACATTGCTCTGGTAAACTAAGTAAATAAACATTAAAAAAAAATTTTTTTTATATTTATTTATTTTCCCTTTTTGTTGCCCTTGTTGTTATTCATTGCTGTTGTAGTTATTGTTGTTGTTGATGTCGTTGTTAGATAGGACAGAGAGAAATGGAGAGAGGAGGGAAAGACAGAGAGGAGGAGAGAAAGACAGACACCTGTAGACCTGCTTCACTGCCTATGAAGTGACTCCCTTGCAGGTGGGGAGCTGGGGGCTCGAACCGGGATCCTTACGCCTGTCCTTGCGCTGAGCGCCTCATGTGCTTAACCTGCTGCGCTACTGCCCGACTCCCGCCCTTGTTGTTTTATTATAGTAGTTATTATTGTTATTGATGTCATCGTTGTTGGATAGGACAGAGAGAAATGGAGAGCGGAGGGTGAAGACAGAGAGGGGGAGAGACCTGTTTCACCGCCTGGGAAACGACTCCATGGCAAATGGGGAGCCAGGGGCTCGAACTGGGATCCTTACACTGGTCCTTGTGCTTTGCACCACATGTCCTTAACCTGCTGTGCTACCGCTCGACTCCTTGAGAAATATTTTTTATTGTACCTTCCAGGTGTAGGCATATTCATAAATGTCTTTACTTTTCATATTATATATACACACAGTGCATAAATATGAAGTTGGGATTATGCTATATACAATTTTGTGTTTTTTAGTCACTCATTAGGAACATTTTGTCAAATTAAATTAAAACATAATTTTTAATTACTGCATAGTAATTTGTAAATGTGCTATATAATATTGTTTTGTTTTGCTTTTTCTTCACATCTGGTGTGTTAAAGGTAACAGAGGGGGAGAGACCTGCTTCACCGCATGTGAAGTGACTCCCCTGAAGGTGAGGAGCCGGGGGGCTCAAACCAGGATCCTTACTCTGGTCCTTGCGCTTTGTGCTACATTCGCTTAACCCGCTGTGCTACCATCCGACTCCCATAAACTTATTCTGTTACCCAAGATCAGAAGTATGAGAAGAATCACATTGAAGTAAAATTAGGTGTTGACAGATCTGTTCTGTTTGGAAGCTTTGGGGGAGAACCTCGCTGTTTCCACAACTTTGAGAGACTACCTGGATTTCTTTGACGCAGACTCTATCTTCAGAGAGCATCACCCAGATCTTACACCTCTCATCACATCATCTCCTTTGGTTGACTCCTGCTTCTCTTTACAAAGGCCAATGTGTTTATATTTAGAGCCCACCTGGATAACCCAAATAACCCTCCTCTTTGAAGATAGTTAATTAAACTCATCTGCAAAGTCACTTGGCATCTAGGGTTGCGTTAACAGGTTCTGAAGATCAGGCTGTAGACATTTTGGACCTATTCTTCAACCAACCACAATGGTGTTGTTTAGTTTTTATTGTTAAAAATAGTCTTTCAGGGTGGGGGTAGATAGCATAATGGTTATACAAAGAGACTCTCATGCTTGAGGCTCCAAAGTCCCAGGTTCAACCCCCCCACACCACCATAAGCCAGAGTTGAGCAGTGCTCTGTTCAGAAAAAAAAAAAAATCTGGGAGTCGGGTGGTAGTGCAGCGGGTTAAGCACACTTGGCGCAAAGTGCAAAGACCTGCATAAGGATCCCGGTTCGAGCCCCTGGCTCCCACCTGCAGGGGCGTCTCTTCACAAGCGGTGAAGCAGGTCTGCAGGTAGGTCTATCTTTCTCTCCCCCTCTCTGTCTTCCCTTCCTCTCTCCATTTCTCTCTGTCCTATCCAACAACAACGACAGCAATAATAACTACAACAATAAAACAACAAGGACAACAAAAGGGAATAAAAAAAAAGTCTTTCAGTGGGCAGGCAGTAGTTCACCTGGTTGAGTGCACACAATACCATGAGAAAGGCAAAAGGACCCGGGTTTGAGTCCCTGCTCCCTACCTGCTGAGAGGATACTTCATGAGCGGTGAAGCAAATCTGCAGGTGTTTATCTTTCTCTCCTTTTCCTTTCTTTTCTTTCTTTTTTTAAATTTTAAAAAATATTTATTTATTCCCTTTTGTTGCCCTTGCTTTGTTGTTGTAGTTATTACTATTGTTGTTATTGATGTTGTCATTGTTGGATAGGACAGAGAGAAATGGAGTGAGATGGGGAAGACAGAGAGGGGGAGAGAAAGATAGATACCTGCAGACCTGCTTCACCATCTGTGAAGCGACTCCCCTGCAGGTGGGGAGCCAGGGGTTTGAACCGGGATCCTTAAGCAGGTCCTTGAGCTTTGTGCCACCTGCACTTAACCTGCTGTGCTATCGCCCAACACCCTCTTTTCTTTTCTTTTCCTTTGTTTTATTTATTTGTTTGTTTGTTTTAGTGTGAGAGGTACAGAGAGAATGACCAGAACACTGCTAAGCTCTGGCATCTGGTGGTGTTAGGGATTGTTGAACCTGGAACTACAGAGCCTCAGGCATGAGGGTCTTTTGCAGAAACGTTATACTGTCTCCCCAGTCCCTCTCTTCTTCCTCTCTGTCTCCACATTCTCTCTCAATTTCTCTTTGTCCTATCAAATAAAATAGGAAAAAAATGGCTGCCGTGACTGGTTGTAGTGCTGGCATGGGGCCCCAGTAATAACCCTGGTGGCAATAAAAAAAAAAAAAGGGCAGGTAGATAGCATAATGGTTATGCAAAGAGAATTCTCATACTTGAGGCTCCAAAGTCCCAGGGTCAAAGCCCTCGCCCACTGTAAACCAGAGCTGAGCAGTGGTGCTCTGGTTAAAAAAAAAAAAAAGTGGGGGCTGGGCAGTAGCACAGCGGGTTAAGCACACATGCTGCAAAGCGCAAGGACTAGCATAAGGATCGGGTTCAAGCCCCGGCTCCCTACCTGCAGGGAGGTTGCTTCACAAGCGGTGAAGCAGGTCTGTAGATGTCTGTCTTTTTCTCCCCTTTTCTGTCTTCCCCTCCTCTCTCGATTTCTCTCAGTCCTATCCAACAACAATGACAGCAATAATAACAACAATAAACAACAAGGGCAACAAAAAGGAAAAAAAATGGCCTCCAGGAGCTGTGAATTTGTAGTGCTGGCATAACCCTGGAGACAAAAAATAAAATAAAATAAAATAAAATAACAAAATAAAATAGCCTTTCAGTATAAAGGCTTACATACATGCCTGTTGTGTTCGTAGAGACTATTTCTCTGGTATAGCTGCTGAGAAATAAAATTGCTGGCTCATAGGTGACCATTTTATTTATTTAATTTTATTTTTTTAAATATTTATTTTATTTATTTATTCCCTTTTGTTGCCCTTGTTGCTTTATTGTTGTAGTTATTATTGTTGTTGTCGTTGTTGGATAGGACAGAGAGAAATGGAGAGAGGAGGGGAAGACAGAGAGGAGGAGAGAAAGATAGACACCTGCAGACCTGCTTCACCGCCTGTGAAGAGACTCCCCTGCAGGTGGGGAGCCGGGGTTCGAACCGGGATCCTTATGCCGGTCCTTGTGCTTTGCACCACCTGCGCTTAACCCGCTGCGCTACAGCCCGACTCCCATAGGTGACCATTTTAAATTCAATCGATTCTCCAAAGTGACTATACCAATTTGCACTCTTTAGTGACATGTTTGATAGCATCTCATTTCCTTATTTCTTCGGAGAGATTAATATAGAACTCATGAGTTTGCTTACATTTATAATAAATATGTTTAAGCCAGTGGCTTTCACTCCCAAAGACAAGTCCTGTCGATGTCATTGGGTTTGTAGAAATGCATGTCTGGGCATGGACAGAAGCCAGAGCTTTCTGGTAGTGCCACCTAGCTGTTAACATTTCACTTCAGAGGACCTCTTGCAGCTTGATCTCCTTCACCTCCTGGCATGTACTTATTTTGGTCAGTAATCCAGTTAATGCAGACCAAGTCCATATATAGCAGAAAGAGCTCCAGCTTAGTTATTCTGATGGTCTGGGGATGCTGCCAGGAGCCGGCAGAGTCAGTGCACTGCCCACCATGGGAAGGGGCATGTTGACTCCTGAAGTTTGTCCAAAGTACGTAGTAATTTTTAGACTATTTGGACTCAGCTTTTTGTAAAATGTCTTCCCTTGTATGCCACTGTGGGGAGTATTTGTACAATTTTCTTAAGGCTATGAAAACTTAACATTGATTGTATTTTTATGCTAGATAAACTTTTTATTTATTTATTTAATTTAATTTAATTTAATTTAATTTTATTTTATGGTTGGCTCTGGACCTTCCCCACTTTGTGCTGACTTTTTTTTTTAATAATTTATTTCTTTTTTTTTTTTTTTTTTTTTTTTTTTTAATAATTGATTTCTTTATTGGGGAATTAATGCTTTACATTCAACAGTAAATACAATAGTTTGTACATGCATAACATTCCCCAGATTCCCATTTAACAATACAACCCCCACTATGTCATTCATCATCTTTCATGGACCTGTATTCTCCCCACCCACCCACCCACCCCAGAGTCTTTTACTTTGGTGTAATACTCCAATTCCATTTCAGGTTCAACTTGTGTTTTCTTTTCTAATCTTGTTAGATAAACTTTTTTTAAAAATTATCTTTATTTATTTATTTATTGGATAGAAACAGCCAGAAATCGAGAGGAAAGGGGGGATAGAGAGACAGAGAGACACCTGCAGCACTGTTTCACCACTCATGAAGCTTTCCTCCTGCAGGTGGGGACCGGGGGCTCGAACCTGGGTCCTCATGCATTGTATCATGTGCACTCAGCCAGGTGCGCCACCACCCGGCCCCACTAGATAAACTTTTTATTATAAAAAAACTAATACTTGGGTTTTGTGGAAAGTAGAGAAAGCATCTAAAAGTATAAGAGAGAAGTTTATTTATTTATTCATTCCCTTTTGTTGCCCTTGTTTTATTGTTGTAGTTATTATTGTCGTTAGTGATGTTGTCATTGTTGGATAGGACAGAGAGAAATGGAGAGAGGAGGGGGAGAGAAAGATAGACACCTGCAGACCTGTTTCACCACCTGTGAAGAAACTCCCCTGCAGTTGGGGAGCCGGGGGCTTGAACTGGGATCCTTACACTGGTCCTTGTGCTTTGTGCCAGGTGCGCTTAATCCACTGCGCTACTGCCCGACTCCCTGAGAAATATTTTTTATTGTACCTTTCAGGACTAGGCATATTCATAAATGTCTTTACTTTTAATATTATATATACACACAGTGCATAAATATGAAGTTGGGATTATGCTATATGCAATTTTGTGTTTCTTAGTCACTCATTAGAAACATTTTGTCAAATTAAAACATAATTAAAAATTATTTACTCCCTTTTTTTTCCCTTGGTTTTTTATTGTTGTAGTTATTGTTATGTTGTTGGATAGGACAGAGAGAAATGGAGAAAAGAGGGGAAGACAGAGGGGGAGAGAAAGACACCTGCAGACCTGCTTCACCGCCTGTGAAGCGACTCCCCTGCAGGTGGGGAGCTGGAGGCTCGAACTGGGATCCTTATGCCAGTCATTGCACTTTGTGCCACATGCAGTTAACCCGCTACTGCCTGACTCCCAAAACATAATTTTTAATGACTGCATAGTAATTTGTAAATGTGCTATATAATATTGTTTTGTTTTGCCTTTTTTTCCACATCTGGTGAAAAAAAAAAAGGTAACACCTATCTTATCTAAAGCCGGTTTTTAGTGTTTAGTTTGTTATTTGTTTGATAAAATTGGTCCAAGTTATAAATTTGTACTGATAAAATTATGTTTTAGCAACCTACTACTTTCAGCAGTTTAAAAGTTGTTTTCCTTTCCTTTTCTCTTCCTTTCTTTTTTATATTAGTGTACTGTTCAGTTCTGGTGTATGGTGGTTCAGGGTCTAGAATCTGGGACTCTGGAGCCTCAGGCATGAAAGTTGTTTTGTCCATTTAGAATATATTTTGTTTGTTGATTGTTTGTTTTTACAGGAGCACTGCTTAGCGCTGACTTATGGTGGTGCTAGGGAGTGAACCTGGGACCTTTGGTGCCTTAGTCATGAAAGTCTTTTTTGCAAAACCATTATGCTATCTCCTCAGCTCTAGAATTTTTTTTATTTAACTTAATTTTTTTTTTTAATTGAGGGAGAAAGCTTCACAAGTGGTGAAGCAGTGTTGCAGGTGAACCTGAGTCATGGTTGTGTGTGTGCTTAGCTGGGTACACGACTGCCTGGCCCTCAAAAGGGATTTTTATATTGCTGTATGAGTCTTCTTCCAATAATATGAATATGTGTGTGTTGCTTTGAGTTTCTATATTTATTTGAGTTTCTATATATTGAGTGCTATTAAGCACAGCTGTGAAATAATCAGTGTTCCGTGGTGGGACACTTTAGAGTGGACACACTTGAATTCCTAGTGCTTCTACTGAAACCTGCCTTTGGCTGAATTACTAGGGCAAAGCACAGTGTGTTGCAATTTTAGATTAACAATAAGGAGATGCATAACTTGCAAACTTTTTTTTTTTTTTTTTTTTGCAGATTGTAGGCTTAGTAATGTTAGTAACTCTGGATTCATTTAAGTTGTGGTTTCATATTGACAAAATATTAATATTCAAGTAGTTAATTTGAAATGAATCTTTGTTTATGTGTTTTTTGGTAAAGTCTAATATAATGGAAGTAACTTTTTTAAGAACAGACTAGAAAATCGGGACATCCTATTTGTCCTGATTGTTTTCCTTCTTGTTGAAATAAAATAATTATGAATATTATAGGAGAACCTGTGTCAACATATTTTCATCAAAACTGATGCACAATGGAAGAATTACCTTCATTTCTTTTTAAAATTTTTTATATTCATTTATTTTCCCTTTTGTTGCCCTCGTTGGTTTTCATTGTTGTTGTAGTTATTATTATTGTTGTTGTTGTTGATGTCGTCATTTTAGATAGGATAGAGAGAAATGCAGAGAGGAGGTGAAGACAGAGGGGGGGGGAGAAAGATAGACACCTGCAGACTTGTTTCACGCCTGTGAAGTGGGATCCGTAGCCAGTCCTTGCCTTTGTGCCACTGTGCTTAACCTGCTGCACTAGTCTGACTCCCTCTTTATTTCTTAATACTGACTCCTTCCTTGCTAAAAGATGACTTACTGGTTTAATCTTGAAAGGAGTGGAGTGAGTCAAGAGGCACAAATACATCTGTGGAATTTTGGAAGAAATTTTGTTGTTGTTTGTTTTCTTCTTTCTATTTTATTTGATAGGACAGAGGAGTTGAGAAAGGAGGGGGATATAGGGAGAGAGAAAGCTCGACACCTGCCAGACCTTCAGTGTTCCTCATATTATTATGGGAGTGGGGGCCTGAACCTGGTTCCTTGAGCATGGTGATACATGTGCTTAACCGGGTGTGCCACCACCTGGCACCTCATTATAGTAATTTCATCTAACATCACAGTTTCATTCTTTTTAAAAATATCTTATTTATTTATTTATTTATTTATTTATTTATTTATTTATTCATTTTGGATAGAGATAGAAATTGAGGGGGGAGGGTTGGGCGGTAGTGCAGTAGGTTAAGCACACATGGGGAGATAGAAAGGGAGAGGAGACACCTACAGCACTGCTCCACCACTCAAAAAGCTTTTTCCCTGAAGGTGGGTACTGAGGGCACATTGTAACACGCATTCAACCAGGTGTGTCACCACCCAGCCCTGTCATTATTTTCAATAGAATCAAGTTGTAGTTAAGCTTATATGTGACACAGTGTAGTTTTTTTTTATTTTAAAGTATTTTATTTATTTTATTTTTGAGAGAGATGCAGAGAGAGAAAGACTTAGAGAAAAACACCAGAGCACTGCTCAGCTCTAGTTTATGGTGGTACGGGGATTGAACCTGGGACTTTGGAGCCTCAGGCATGGGAGTCTCTTTGCATAACCACTGTGCTAATCTACCCCTGCCTGACACAGTGTAGATTATCAGATATCATTCACTGTGATATTTATAGGTTTGAAGGACATGGTTTTTATACACTTCCTTTTTTTTTTTTTTCTCTCTCACTCTCCTTCCTTCCTTCCTTCCTTTTTTTTTTTTTTTTTTTGCCTCCAGGTTATTGCTGCAGCTCAGCACCTGCACCACTAATCCACTCTCCTGGAGGCTATTTTTTTCCCCTTTTGTTGCCCTTGTTGTGGTTGTTGTTGTTACTGATGTCGTTGTTGTTGGTTAGGACAGAGAGAAATGGAGACGGGAGAGAAAGATAGACACCCACAAACCTGTAGCGACCTCCCTGCAAGTGGGGAGCTGGGGGCCCTAACCGGGATCATTATGCAGGTCCTTGCACTTGGCACCATGTGCGCTTAACCCGCTGCACTACTGCCCTCCCCCCCTTTTTTTTTTTTGCCTTCAGGGTTATTGCTGGGGCTCAGTGCCTGCACCATGAATCCACTGCTCCTGGAGGCCACTTTTTCCCTTTTGTTGCTCTGGTTGTTTTATTGTTTTTGTAGTTATTATTATCGCTGTAATTGATGTTGTTGTTGGATAGGACAGAGAGGAGGGGAAGACGGGGAGAGAAAGACAGACACCTGCAGACCTGCTTCACTGCCTGTGAAGTGACTCACCTGCATCTGGGGAGCCGGGGGCGGGCTAGACCCAGGATCCTTCCGCCAGTCCTTGTGCTTTGTGCCATGTGCGCTTAACCCGCTGAGCTACCGCCTGACCCTCACCACCACCTCCTTTTTTTTAAACCAGAACACTACTCAGCTTTGGCTTATTGTGGTGTAGGGAATTGAACCTGGGACTTGGGGCCTCAGGCATAACCATTATGCTATCTACCCCATCTGCTTTACTTCTTATGATTGAGACTGGGTTTGAACCTGGGTTACACAAGTGGGAAAGCAGCCAACTATCCAAGTGAGCTATCAGTCAGTATTTTACTGGCCCAGGTTTTTATCCCCTGTACCACTATAAGTGGTGCTCTGGTAAAAAATAAAATTAAATTAAAATTCTGCATTCTTAGAAACAATATTAGTTATACTTATTTGAATGTTAAAAGCCCAAAAAAGGGGGCCAGGAGGTGGTCTCCCTGGTAGGGCACATATGCTAACCATGTGTGAGAACATATGTTTAAAACCTGGTCCCGGGATTCGGGTGGTAGTGCAGTGGTTAAGCGTAGGTGGCGCAAAGCGCAAGGACCCAAGGAAGGATCCTGGTTCGAGTCCCGGCTCCCCACCTGTAGGGGAGTCGCTTCACAGGTGGTGAAGAAGGTCTACAGGTGTCTTTCTCTTCCCCCGTTCTGTCTTCCTCTCCTCTCTCCAATTCTCTGTCCTATCCAACAATGATGACATCAGTAAGGATAGCAATAACTACAACAATAAAACAACAAGGCATCAGAAGGGAATAAGTAAATAAATATTAAAAAAAAAAAAAAACCTGGTCTCTGGGGGTCTGGCGGTAGCGCAGTGGGTTAAGTGCATATGGCGCAAAGCACAAGGACTGGCATAAGGATCCTGGTTCGAGCCCCCAGTTCCCCACCTACAGGGGAGTCACTGCACAAGCTGTGAAGTAGTTCTGCAGGTGTCTTTCTCTCCCCCCACTCTGTCTTCCTGTCCTCTCTCGATTTCTCTCTGTCCTATCCAACAACAACAACAATGATAAACAGCAAGGGCAATAAAATGGGGGAAAAATGGCCTCCAGAGCAATGGATTCGTAGTGCAGGCACGGAGCCCCAGCAATAACCCTGGAGGCAAACAAAACAAAACAAAACAAAACAAACAAACAAAAAAAACTGGTCCCTACCTGAAGAGGGAAGTTTCACAGCTGGTGGAGCAGTGCTGTAGGTGTATCTCCTCCTCTCTCTTTCCCTCCCCCTTTCCCCTATCATAGGACAAAAAAATCACTCTAGGAGCAGTGGAATCATCATGCAGGCACTAAGCTTAGTATTAACCCTAGTGGCAAAAAGAACATGGGGAAGGAAGCTAAAAGGATTGCTTTTTGTTTTGGTGATCCTGTCCATCTCTACATGATACCGTATACATACTGTAATTACTTGAATATATATATATATCTCCATATGACACAATGAAGTAATATTAAAAATATTTTATTACATATGAAAACATTTTACATGAGACAGAGAGAAACAAGTCAGAATGCCACTCTGATACTGGCAACACAGGGATTTTTTTTTTTTTCCTCCAGAGTGCTACTTAGCTCTGCTTTATTGTGCTAGGAATTGAACCTGGGCTTTTGGAATTTCTTTCAGAACCATTATCTCCTGGCCCTGGCATAGCAGGCATCCAAGTGTGATGCTTTATCAGTTGAGTTATTTCTCTGGGTAGATGTTTTATTTATTTATTTAACCCTGTTTGGCAAATCCTTAATCTTATGTTTACTTAAATAGGGAGAGTTGAGAGCACACATCACCATTATGTTTCCTTAAACAGAGACTAAATATTTGCTCTGCAGAGCGGTGTCCTTTGTCTTGAGTCTCACTTTTTATTTGTATAAGGTTCAAATTCTTAAATATCCATGATGGTTGAAAATGAACTAGGAGTTGAAATAGCCGGCAAATACCACCAGTGAGGGTAGTTTTGTCCAGATGACTCAAATAATGAGGTCAGGACCCAAGAGGTCACTCACCTCTGTGAGTGTGCCTCCTTTGCCATGTGTGTGACCCAGGTTTGAGCCCCACACCCTCCACATGGGAGTGGCTACAGCACTGGGAGAAGCTTGTCCCTCTTTGTTTCTGTATTGGAAAAAATTGATTGGGGCAGGTGGGGGCAAAAAAAAGAAAAAATTGATCCAAAGTGGTGTAACCGTGGTGATAACAAAATGATGAGGAGGATGTTGATAATAAATGAGATTCAAAGTGTTGCTCCCTGGTTTTAATAGCAGTATTTGAAAGCACATTTAGGGGGTTGGGCTGTAACGCAGCGGGTCAAGCGCACATGGCGCGAATTGCAAGGACCAACTAAGAATCCCGTTTGGAGCCCCCGGCTCCCCACCCTGAGGGGGTTCGCTTCACAAGCGGTGAAACAGGTCTGCAGGTGTCTCTCTTTCTCTCCCCCTCTCTGTCTTCCCCTCCTCTCTCCATTTCTCTCTGTCCTATCCAGCAACAGCATCAATAACAACAATAATGATAACCACAACAATGATAAAAACAAGGGCAACAAAAAAGGAAAATAAATAAATATTAAAAAAAAGAAAGCACATTTGTTTTGTCCCTCTCTCTGTTATGTTTAGAACCGACTGAAGAACTTCACAGAAAGATTAAAGGGGGACTGGGTGGTGGCGCACCTGGTTGAGTGCACATGTTACAATGTGCAAGGACTGAGGTTCCAGCCCGATCCCCACCTGCAGGGGGAAAGCTTTGCGAGTGGTGAAGCAGGGTTGCAGGTGTCTTTCTGTCTCTTTCCCTGTCTCCCCCCTTCTTCTCTATTTCTGATAGTCTCTATCCAATAAATAAAGATAATATATTTATCTCCTTTTGTTGCCCTTGTTGTTTTATTGTTGTGGTTATTGTCGTTGTTGTTGGATAGGACAGAGAGAAATGGAGAGAGGAGGGGAAGACAGAGAGGGGGGAGAGAAAGACAGACAACTGCAGACCTGCTTCATCGCCTGTGAAGCGATTCCCCTGCAGATGGGGAGCTGGGGACTCGAACCGGGATCCTTATGCCAGTCCCTGCGCTTTGCGCCACCTGCGCTTAACCCGCTGCGCTACAGCCCAACTCCCAGATAATAAAAAATTAAAAAAAAAAAACTTAAAAAAAAGAAAAAGAGGGAGTTGGGCGGTACCACAGTGGGTTAAGCGCACGTGGTGCAAAGTGCAAGGACCGGCATAAGGATCCTGGTTCAAGACCCCGGCTCCCCACCTGCAGGGGAGTCGCTTCACAAGCAGCGAAGCAAGTCTGTAGGTGTCTATCATTTTTTCCCCTTCTCTGTCTTCCCCTCCTCTCTCCATTTCTCTCTGTCCTAGCCAACAATGATGACATCAATAACAACAATAATAACTACAACAATAAAAAAAAAGGGCAACAAAAGTGAATAAATAAATTATTAAAAAGAAAAAGAAAGATTAAAGAACCACTATTATTAATCCTATTTTGGTAAACATTAGCTAATAAGGTTAAAATTACCTTTGCATTTTAAAGGCTGTATTTATGTAATATTATTGGTAAACAGGTGTATCCTAGTGGGAACAAGGGGCATACAGACAATGTATTGGTAGATACTTATAAAAATATTTATTATTTTGGGTGGAGACAGCAAAGTTGAGAGAGAAGGGGGAGGCAGAAAGGGAGATAGAGATACCTGCAGCACTGTTTCACCACCTGTGAGGCCTCCGTCCTGCAGGTGGGGACTGGGAGCTTGAACTTGGGCACCTGTGTACTGTAGGGTGTGTGCTTTACTAGGCGCACGAACATCTGCCCCTAACCAATTAAAAATAATTATTGGGGACCTGTAGGTGTCTATATTTCTCCCTCTCTAGCTACCTCTCCCTTCTCAATTTTTCTCTGTCCTATCAAATAAAATAGAAAAAAAAAAAACAAGAAAGAAAAAACCAGTTGCCTGGAATGGTGAACTTGTAGTGGCCACAGCAAGTTCCATCAATAAAATAAACCTGGTGGCAATAACGATTATATATTATTAGCATGAGAGAGGAGAGCCAGACCAGTGTATCACTCTGGCATGTGCAATTCCAGGGAGCAAACTCAGTGATCTTGAAGCTTTATTCACTGTACCATCTCCTGGGCCATAAGATGTAGATGTTTCAGTCTAACTTTTCAGAATCAAAGTTTAGAACTTATTTTTGGATTTTGCTTTGACACAAAGAATCTGTCTAGTTGTCTCTCACTCTATTTTAAGTTTTGTTTTCTTTTGGATGTTTCTGTTGCATGCCTCCTATTCTTAGACTTTTCTGTTCTTAGGAACGTGAAGGTAAATAATATATTTAAATACTTGAATTAAACTCCTAGACTAAAAAAGTTGTACCTAGTGATCTTATTCCAGGTTATTTTTTTTTCCCCTTTGGTTGTTGCCAGGGGTTTACCTCTTCAGGCTGACTTTTTCAAATAGAGACAGGTAGAGGGGGCTGGTGGGTGGTGATGCACTCAGGTAAAGGCACATAGTATGAAGGGCAAAAGTCTGGGTTGCAGCCCCCGACTTCCCACCTGCAGGGTGTTGCTTCATTAGTGAGGAAGCAGGTCAGTTGGCATTGCTTTGTCTATCTCCCTATCTCCTCCTCCCCTCTCAATTTTTCTCTGTCCTATCCAATAAAATAATGCAGTACAGAGAAAGATACCAGCATAGCTGCTTCAGTGCTCACGAAGCCTCCCCTTTGCAGGTGGAGACTGGAGCATGAACCTAAGTCCTTGCAAATTTTAGCATGCACGCTTTAGAAGGTCTTCTACCACCTGGCGCTTTTCTCTTTTTAAAAATGTAGTGCTAGAGAACAAAGCCAAGGTCTCACCGGTGCATTGCACTGCTAAACCACCCTGACTTGATTTCCTTCATACACATACAATATAACATCACTAAATAGAGCAGAGCTGGAGACAGACGGGGAAGAAAGGGAGCCACCAAAGCACTGACCCACCATTCTTTGAGTTTCATTTGTCTTGTCTTTGGTGTTTTCAGGTGGTGCTAGGGGCTGAATCTACAGTCTCCTGCATGGAAGGTGTGTGCTCTATGTACTGAGCCACTTCCCTGACCTCTTCATGGCTTTCCTTTTTTTTTTTTTTTTTTCCCCTCAGACCTTCACTTCTCTGGGCCAACTTTTTCAGATAGAATGAGAATGATAGAGACAGGAGAGAGGGAAAAATACCACAGCACCAGTGCTTCCCCCAGTGTGTGGTGGCCAGGCCTGACCCTGGGGTGTATACATGGCAAGCAAAGCAAGTTCACTTTTCATTTTTGATGACCCATGTTTTCACTTTCAAGGGACTGAATGTGACCAGAACTAGACAGATGGTTTATGTTTGAGGCTATTCCTGTCTCCAAGTTAAGTTGAAACTATGACATTATATCCTCAGATATTTTAAGCACTAGTTAACTATTTTGTAAAATAAAAGCCAAGAGGCTTTTAAATGTGAAAGGCTCCCAATTTAACTGCATGAGCATTTGTGAATGAGAGTTGCTTAGCTTCTCTGCTACTCACAGTGTGGTTTGCTGGCTGAGCATTTGATAAATTGAGAAATGGACATGCTAGACACCCCCTTATAAAAATTCTGAGTGGTAGGTAGGGGTGGGTCATTCTGTCTTTGTTTCCAGTAGGAAACTGAGGAATAGAAAAGTTAGTCACTGGCCTACCCTCAATTAGTTTTTTTTTTTTTACTTTTTTTAAAAATTAAAACCATTTATTTATTCTCTTTTTGTTGCCCTTGTTGTTTTATTGTTGTAGTTATTGATGTTGTTGGATAGGACAGAGAGAAATGGAGAGAGGAGGGGAAGACAGAGAGTGGGAGAGATAGACACCTGGAGACCTGCTTCACCGCTTGTGAAGACTCCCATGCAGGTGGGGAGCCGGGGGCTCCAACCGGGATTCTTATGCTTGGTCCTTGTGCTTTGCGCCACGTGCACTTAACCCGTTGTGCTTAACCCGTTGCGCTACCACCCAGTTCCCTAGTATTTTTACTTTTAAACACATTGAGCAGTATATCTGTTAAACTCTTTTTAAAAATATTTATTTATTCCCTTTTGCTGCCCTTGTTTTATTGTTGTTGTTATTGATGTCGTTGTTGGATAGGACAGAAAGAAATGGAGAGAGGAGGGGAAGACAGAGACGGGGAGAGAAAGAAGCCACTCCCCTGCAGGTGGGGAGCTGGGGGCTCGAACCCGGATCCTTATGCTGATCCTTGTGCTTTGCTTCACGTGCGCTTAACCCACTGCGCTACTGCCCTAAACTCTTGTATTTACTCCATTATTATGATCATATGATCTACTTTGTAATGAAGTCTTTCTTTGAGTGTTTGTATAATTTCAGTCAGCCAATCTAGTGTAAAAAATACGCAAAAAGACTTATGATTTTCCATGCTTTATATATAACCTTAACAAGGAGAAATTTTCTTTTCTTTTCTTTTTATTTATTTACTTATTCCCTTTTGTTGCCCTTGTAGTAATTATTGATGTCATCTTGTTGGATAGGACAGAGAGAAAAGGAGAGAGGAAAGGAAGACAGGAGAAGAGAAAGATAAACACCTGCAGGCCTACTTCACCACCTGTGAAGTGACTCTCTTGCAAGTGGGGAGCCGGAAACTTGAACCTGGATCCTTGGGCTTGGCGGCACATGCGCTTAACCAGCTGTGCGCTACCGCCCACTCCCGAAATTTTATTTATTTATTTATTTATTTATTTTTTTAATGAGAGGGATAGGAGGAGGAAGAGAGAGATTGAAAGAACTAGACATCACTCTGGTACATGTGCTGCCAGGGATCAAACTCAGTATCTCATGCTTGAGAGTCCAACACTTTATCCATTGTGCCACCTCCTAGACAGAAACAAGGGGAAATTCACAAATCCATTATGTTAAAACCTTTTTCTTTTAGCCTCTTTGCCTAGACATTTCTGTTTTTCTAAAGCATGTGACAAATTTGGATGTAGTCACTACTAACAATTAATAGATAGATTTAGAATTTCCAGAGTTACCTTTGATGGGGTAACTGCTTCATAGTCCTCTTTAAGCCACTCATCTGATTTTCAATATTTAAAAGAGTATTTAAATTGGCCACTGAGAAGGTCTCCATAGTGCTGTGAATCGTCTCCCAATTAGTAGAAGGAGGGCCAGCTGTAGTCCCTTATCTACCTCCTTGCAGACCCTAAACAAACCCCACCCTGGCATACTTGGTGATGGGCGGTAGTGTCAGAGCAGATGTTAAGCCCTGCCCTTGTCATGCAATGGGTACCTCTGTTCTTGTAGTAAGCTTCTGTTACTTTGGAAGCAAGAGATATGAACTCCTTGCAGACACTTAAAAAACAAGTCAGTTCAAGGACCTGGATTCAAGATCCTGGTCCCCACCTGCAGTTTGGGAAGCTTCACAAGTGGTTAAAGTGTTGCAGGTCTCCTCCTCCTCCTCTTCCTCTTCCATTTCCCTGTTTCTCCCTTCTCAATTTCTGTCTGTATCCAAAATTAAATAACAATAAAATATGTTACTACTGTTACAGTTACTACTAATATAAGCAAGTCAGGAGGCGTATGTAAGAATTAGGTACTTGATGTTGCTACGCAGAAGCTGGGATCAGATCTTGGAGATGTACAAGGTATAGGAAGCAAGCCTACACCAACTGAACTGATGGCTAGGAAACGAAGTGAGGCAGCTGATGCATGAAAACGATGATTTGTGCTATCATCCAGACTGTTGGTTTCTGACACAGATCCGAGTTCTTCCTTGGGGAAACCAAAAGGCCCTAAACGTTGATTAAGCCACACCTTAGTATGTGGTTCTAATTGACTAAGCAAGCAATATTAGCCAGGAATTGAGCCAGCCCTCTCAGCAGGTTTGATAAACAGGAGAATAAAGGGCAGTGTAATATGTGGCCAAAAAATACTGGCATCAGAAACAGAAACAGGCTGTAGAAAATGAAATTTGAAGGTGTATCTTGATGGTGGACCTAAACTTTTAAAACTGGATTTTCCCAGGGAGTTGGGCGGTAGCACCGTGGGTTAAGCGCATGTGGTGCTAAGCGCAAGGACCTGCATAAGAATCCCGGTTGGAGCCCCCGGCTCCCCACCTGCAGGGGAGTCGCTTCACAGGTGGTGAAGCTGGTCTGCAGGTTCTTTCTCTCCCCCTCTGTCTTCCCCTCCTCTCTCCATTTCTCTCTGTCCTACCCAACAACGACGACAACAATAATAACTACAACAACAATAAAAACAAGGGCAACAAAAGGGAAAATAAATAAATAAAATAAAACTGGATTTTCCCCATTAGATTAAGTAAAATCTACTTGGAGGGCACTGTAAAGATGCTAGATTATTTTGTAGCCTAGAAAAATGAAGACTGGGGCCAGGCTGTAGCGCAGCGGGTTAAGCACATATGGCGCAAAGCGCAAGGACCAGCTTAAGGATCTCAATTCGAGCCCCTAGCTCCCCACCTGCAGGGGGGTGGTTGCTTCACAATCAGTGAAGCAGGTCTGCAGGTGTCTATCTTTCTCTTCTCCTCTCTATCTTCCCCTCTTCTCTCAATTTCTCTGTTGTATCCAAGGACAGCAATAGCAATGATAAACAGCAGGGGCAACAAAAGGGAAAAATAGCCTCCAGGAGCAGTGGATTTGTAGTGCAGGCACCGGGCCCCAACACTAACCCTGGAGACAAAAAAAAAAGAAAAGAAAAGAAAAATAAATCCAAGGACATTAAAGCATAAAGTTTGTTAGATTAAAATGTATATAGAGGAGGAGGAACAAGGCTGGGTGTGAGAGTATTTTGCAGAAAACCGAGAAACCTTTTTTTAAAAATACTTATTTTCTCTTTTGTTGCCCTTGCTGTTTTATTGTTATTATTGATGTCGTCATTGTTGGATAGGACAGAGAGAAAGGGAGAGGAGGGGAAGACGGGGAGAGAAAGATAAGACACCTGCAGACCTTCTCCACCTGTGAAGTGACTCCCCTGCCCGTGGTGGGGGGTGGACCTCAAACCGGGATCCTCACTCTGGTCTTTGTGCTTTGTGCCACGTTTGCTTAACCCTCTGCAACTCCCAAAACTGAGAAATCTTACACATGTACCAACAACTGTATTTACTGTGAACCATTAATATCCCTAATAAAATAATAAATGAATAACTCCAACTTGAATTACAGCATAAAAACATATAGAGATTGGGGAGGATCCTTTTAACTTAACATAAATAAAGAAATTCTCTATTTTTTTTTTTTAATTAAAAATTTTTTTTTAACCAAAGCACTGCTCAGCTCTGTCTGATACTGGTGCAGGGGATTGGACCTGGGACTTTGGAACCTCAGGTATGAGAGTCTCTGCATAACCATTATGCTATCTACCCATTGCCCTACACATACTTTCTCTGTCTTTCAATGAAATAAACAAATGTTGGGCTGAGGAGTTACTCACTGGTAGTGTACATGAGTGAATCCTTGAGTTTGCTCTCCAGCAATGCATTAAGAAGAAATGTGTATTCTGATAATAAAATTATTACTACTTTTAAAATATTTATTTAGTAAGAGAAAGAGGCACAGGCTCACCACTCTGGCTGTATGTGTTGTGTATAGTTGGTTGGCAAAGCATGCGTGCTACTGACAAGCTACTTCTGCTGCAAAAATTGTCATTTTAAAAAATGTTTATTTATATTTTAAAAGATTAGTTATTTTTATTTTAATATTTTAAATCTTTATAAATCTGTTTTATTTATTAGGTATGAGAGAGTCTCACATGTGATTCTTACATTTCTCTCTAGGAAGAGAGAATCCAGAGTATCATTCTAGAATATGCAGTGCTGAGGATGAAACTGGTAACTTCAGGCATGCAGGTCTTATGCTCAACCAATTGAATTTGAACTATCTTGCCAGTCACTTGTTTTTCCTAAGAGAAACACGAGTGCACTGCTCAGCTCTGACCTGTGGTGCTGGGGATTAACTGACATGCAGTCACAGTGGGGTCAAAGGAACCCTCCTGCACTGCTGGTGGGAATGTCAGTTGGTCCATCCCCTGAGTAGTCTGGAGAACTCTCAGAAGGCTAGAAATGGACCTACCCTATGACCCTGCAATTTCTCTCCTGGGGATAGATCCTAAGGAACACCCATCCAACACACCCATCCAAAAATATTTGTGTATACCTATGTTCTTAGCAGCACAGTTTGTAATAGCCAAAACCTGGAAGCAACCCAGGTGTCCAACAACAGATGAGTGGCTGAGCAAGTTGTGGTCTATATTCACAATGGAATACTACTCAGCTGTTAAAAATGGTGACTTCACCGTTTTCAGCCCATCTTGGATGGAGCTTGAAGAAATCATGTTAAGTGAAATAAGTCAGAAACAGAAGGATGAATATGGGATGATCTCACTCTCAGGCCGAAGTTGAAAAACAAGATCAGAAGAGAAAACACTAAGCAGAACGTGGACTGGAGCTGGTGTGTTGCACCAAAGTCAAAGACTCTGGGGTTGGTAGGGGGGAGAGTACAGGTTCTGGAAAAGGCTGACAGAGGACCTAGTAGGGGTTGTATTGTTATATGGAAAACTGAGAAATGTTATGCATGTGCAAACTATTATTTTTACTGTCAAATGTTAATCCCCCAATAAAGAAAAAAAAAAAGAAAACACGGGATTCCAAGTTTAATCCCCGGCATTCCACATGCCAGAGTTATGGTGCAGTCCTTCTTTTCTCAATCTCTCTCTTTTATTATCTTTGTTTACTGGACAGTGATCACCAGAAATTGAGAGGGAAGGAGGTGGGGGTGGGGCGGAGAGAGACCTGCAACACTGACCACTTGCAAAGCTTCCCCCCTGCGGGTGGGGACCAGGGGCTCGAACCTGGGTCCTTGTGCATTGTAACTTGTGCACTCAACCAGTTGTGCCACCACCAGGCCCCCCTCCTTCTCTCTCTCTCATATTAATAAAAACATCTACAACAACAATAATAGTGATAACAACGTCTTGATAGGTGCTATTTGTGAAGTAGGCTCTTTGAAATATAACACTCCAGGATTGGGACTAACCTAGAAACCTAGGGAATGAAATACAAAGCAAGACGAACTTGGGGAATTTCCCTGCATTTCAGTTACCTACCACTATCAATACACATCTTGTTCTGTGGACTAATATCAGACCCCTAGTGGACAGAACATGGAGCTATGGCTCACAACTTTTCCTTCTAGTTCAATATAGCTGAGAGATATATCACCCCCGCCCCAAGCTCTCCCCAGTTTTCCTAACTTGGTGATGCTCAGGGCGGAAGGAGAGGGAGCTCTGTGGCAGGTGTTAAGAGTTGCTGATTCAGAGCATAAGGACAGTATGTTGGCCCAAGCTGTGTTTGCTCTCATGCCAATTGCTTGCCATATGAACTATAAACACATTCCATTTATATGAATGACGTGTAAGGGACAACACAGAGAATTCCCTGAGCTTTTTCAGGCGCCATCGCATTGGCTCTGCCAAGTCCTTGCTCCAGGTTTCAATAGAAATAGCTCGTTTCTTAATTTGGAGAGACCATAGAGACCTACCACAGAATAATGGGGTATGATGAAGACAAAGGTTGAAAGTTTTAAAGATCAAACATTTATTTGTAGGTAGAAATTGAATTTTTTTTTATTCACTCAACTGACACAAGCACAGTTCCACAAAGGTGGTAAGGAGACTGCATAATGGTTAGTTATGCAGCAATGGACTTGCATGCAAGCCTGAGATTCTGAGGTCCCAGGTTCAGTCCCAGCACAAAACAGCGTGTGCATGCACACGTGCAGGGGTGGGGTGGTGGGGGTGGTTCTAGAAGGAAATGCATTAGGATTAGGTTGCATCTCTACCAATGACCCTGGATTGCATCTTTATGTTTGTAACCTCTGAAGCAAGAGTTAGTGAATCAAGTTTATGGTTGAAAGAAGTAAGCCTCATCATGTAGATTCCAGTTGTCTCTGAAATAAGTTTTAAGATCTCCCTGAACATTGTATCTAACAGAACTATGAATCGTGTGTGTGTGTGTGTGTGTGTGTATGTATGTGTGCATATATCTATTTTATGCATAGGTGATATTAAAGAGAGAAAAACAACCCATTTGGCACCTTAACAGTGAAGGAGTTATTGTGGCTTATTTCTGTCTTCTATTTTCTTTATTTTCCAAACTGTATAATAAATGCAAATTGCTTTTGAAAGGGTGATGGGGTATATGTAGAAGCAATATTTAAACTATAACAGTAGGCAAATAAAGCACACTACAAAAGATAAAACATTTACATTTTCAACTGTTTATAAGTCCCACTTTAAAAATTGTACATAGAGAGGTCTAGAAGGAAGTACTCATAGATTTTAAAAATTTGGGAGTTGGGTGGTAGCGCAGTGGGTAAAGCGCAGGTGGTGCAGAGCACAAGGACTGGTGTAAGGATCCCGGTTCGAGCCCCGGCTCCCCACCTGCAAGGGGATCGCTTCATAGGCGGTGAAGCAGATCTGCAGGTGTCTTTCTCTCCCCTTCTCTGTCTTCCCCTCCTCTCTCCATTTCTTCCTGTCCTATCCAACAATGATGACATCAAGAACAACAACAATAACTACAACAATGAAACAAGGGTAACAAAAGGGAATAAACAAATAAATATTTTTTAAAAATTGTTGTATGACAACTTGGGAGGTGACACTGGATACAGAGGTCAAGCATGAGGTCTTGAGTTCAGTCCCTAAGATTGACTCTCTGATTCCCTCACTCTGGTTAATAAATTTAAGTATATTAAAATCTGGTTGTATGATATTCCCATGACAAATTCTACTCCATTATAGAACCTGTTTGGCAAAGATAAGCCATGGTTCTTGGAAAAGAGAGCCGATGAAACACCTAATTTCACCTCTCTCTAATTATATGAGTATCTACTTATCTGTGCTGAGAATAGATGGCAAAAGAAATTGGCTCAGTATTCAGCTGTGACATCACAAATATGGTGGTCAGTAGGAAATACATTATTGTTAATTTTAACCTTTGCCTGACAACAGTGCCTGGAGTGTTATGTAGCAAAAAAAATTGGTTAATAAGAATAGGAAAATTTTATTTTGGGCAATGGCTGAGGGCAAAGGAGAAAAACAAATCATATTATAGAAGCCTGCTTAATTCTACAAAAGCAAAAGAATAGGTTGGTAATACCCTGAATAATTACATATTTCTGAAAATAAATTTTGGAAAAGTTATACTACAAATGTAGTACGTTCTATTTTGGCATTAAATGTTTCTCTTCTTTTTTATTAGTGATTTAATATTGATTTACAAAATTACATGTCAATAGGGTATAATTCCATGCCGTTCTCACCACCAGAGTTCTGAATCCTTAGTCCCTCCATTGCAAACCACTGCAGTTCTCCCAAGGCTGCAGACAGGGTATATTAAATGTTCCTTATACCCCAAATCCAAAATAAGCATACCATTCTCACAATATGCTAGAAGGATAAAGTAATCATTTCTGAGAAAATCGTATATATTATTAGAAAAATCACTGCTTTGTATAACCTTTCTTGCTTTGATTTCATTGGTTTGTGGAGCAGTAGTGTCATATTTTCATGCATTCCTAAGCAGTGTAGTAGAGATTTCAGAATTTGCTTCTCAGTGACTGGGGGTGGTGGTGATTCAGCTGGTAGGGCACAGGACTTGCAAGCATGCAGTCTGGCTTCCATCCCCATCATCACATATGCTGGGTCAGTGCTCCGATTGGGCTCTCTTAGGACCATATGCTTATAAGAGAATCATGTGGACTCGTTGTGCACTTAGCCTCAATGGTAACCCTGGTGGAAAAAAGACTTAAAAATTGGTCCGGGAGGTGTTATAGTAGATAAAGCATTGGACTCTCGGGGGTCGGGTGGTGGCGCAGTGGGTTAAGCGCATGCGGCGTAAAGCGCAGGGACCAGCGTAAAGATCCCGGTTCGAGCCCCCGGCTCCCCACCTGCAAGGGGAGTCGCTTCACAGGCAGTGAAGCAGGTCTGCAGGTGTCGTATCTTTTTCTCCCCCTCTCTCTCTGTCTTCCCCTCCTCTCTCCATTTTTCTCTGTCCTATCCAACAACAACAAAAAAAGCAACATCAACAATGGCAATGATAATCGCAATGAGGCTGCAACAACTAGGGCAACAAAAAGGGGGAAAAATGGCCTCCAGGAGCGGTGGATTCATGGTGCAGGCACCGAGCCCAGCAATAACCCTGGAGGGAAAAAAAAAAAAAAAAAAAGCATTGGACTCTCAAGCATGAGGTCCTGAGTTCAGTCCCCAGCAGCACATGTACCAGAGTGATATCTGGTTCTCTCTCCTATCTGTCTCATGAATAAATAAGTAAATTGCTTAAAAAAGACCTAAAATAAAAAGGGGGGAATTTCTCCTGGAAAAAAAAAACTTATTTGAAAGACTTTAAACTCAGGCTATTGTGTGTCATTTCAGATCATAAATATAACTTATGGTATATTTAGTATATATGACTTTGGCAACATAAAATAAAAGTCTCACAGAAGCAACATTTTGCTATTAAAATTCATAATATACTGTAACCCCTCCCCCCTTTTTTTCAGTGTGGTAGGTTCATCCTGTATCATTTCTAGGCAAGGACTTTATAACTCATAAGTGACATGAAAAGTAGCACTAAAGGAGAAATTAGATGCATTTGCTTTAGTAATTGTAAAATGCATAAATTTGAATCTATAGTTCCAGTTGAAAACTCTGAAGTTATGTTTTCTCATGTCTTTTTTCTTTGAACAATTTTTATTTCTCTTATTTATTTGAGAGAATGGAGGAGTGATAACCAGAGCATCATTCTTACACATGTGATGCTGAGGACTGAACTTGGCACCTCATGCTTGAGAGTCCAATGCTTTATCCACTCTATCACCTCCTGGGGCATTTTTTCCCTATATCTTTCTGTTCATGCTATAAGAACTTGTTTTTTTAATTTATTTTTGTTGCCCTTGTTGCTTTATTGTTGTTATTGATGTAGTTGTTGTTAGGACAGAGAGAAATAGAGAGACGAGGGGAAGGTAGAGAGGGGAGAGAAAGGACACCTGCAGATCTGCTTCACCGCCTGTGAAGCTACTTCCCTGCAGGCAGGGAGCCAGGGGCTCGAACCGGGATCCTTAAGCCGGTCCTTGGGCTTTGCGCCACCTGCGCTTAACCCGCTGCGCTACCGCCCAACTCCCCATGCTGTAAGACCTTTAACTCAACATCAAATTCTGTGTATTTTTCAAGGCTTCGTCCTCGGGCCGGGGTCAGCTCCAGGCCTAGTGCCCACGCGCCCTCCGACCCCGTCAGCTCCAGGCTTCCTAGAGACCCTGCACCCTGCGACCCCGTCAGCTCACGGCCTCCTAGAGACCCCACGCTCTCTGACCCCGTCAGCACCAGGCTTCCTAGTGACCCCCGCGCCCTCTGACCCCGTCAGCACCAGGCTTCCTAGTGACCCCGCGCCCTCTGACCCCATCAGCTCCAGGCTTCCTAGTGACCCCGCGCTCTCTGACCCCGTCAGCTAAAAAAAAAAAAAAAAAAAAAAAAAATTCTATGTATTTTTCAATATTGAAATTGAACTGGGGGGGGAGGCGGGTCAGGCGGTAGCACAGTGGGTTAAGCACACTTGGCGTTAAGCACAAGGACTGGCATGAGGATCCCTGTTTGAGCCTAGGCTCCCCACCTGCAGGGGGAGTCATTTCACAAGTGGTGAAGCAGGTCTGCAGGTGTCTGTTTTTCTCTCCTCCTCCTAGTCTCCCCATCTCTCTCGATTTCTCTCTGTCCTATCCAATAACAACAACATCAGTGGCAACAATAACAAGGACAACAAAATGGGAAAAAATGGCCTCCAGGAGCAGTGGATTCATAGTGCAGACATCATGCCCCAGCAATAACCCTGGAGGCAAAAAAAAAAAAAGGAAGGAAGGAAAAAAAATTGAGCTGGGGTTAGGAGATAGCTCACTCAGTAGAGTTACATGCCTTGTTGTGGTAGGCTGGGTTTCAGCTCTGGAACCACTTGGGAGTGCCATGGATGGTAGCAGGGAACACTATGGGTGGAGGAGCTGTGTTGTGGTGTCCCTCCTCTCTCTGATTCTCCATCTCTCCTGTTTTCTTTCTCACTCTCTGAATAAAGAATGAAATGGTGTTGCAGATGCATAAGGCCTTGAGTTTGTTACCTGCCAATGCATTTTTTAAAAGTGAAACTATATGTCATAAGTCAACTTAAGATTTCTTTTTTTATATGTATATTTATTTATTTTCCCTTTTGTTGCCCTTGTTGTTTAACATTGTTGTGGTATTGATGTCGTTGTTGTTGGATAGGACAGAGAGAAATGGAGAGAGGAGAGGAAGACAGAGAGGGGGGAGAGAAAGACAGACACCTGCAGACCTGCTTCACCACCTGTGAAGGGACTCCCCTGCAGGTGGGGAGCCGGGGGCTCGAACCGGGATCCTTACACCAGTCCTTGCACTTTGTGCCACCTGAGCTTAACCCGCTGCACCACCGCCCGACTCCCGCAACTTAAGATTTCTGATGTCCAAATGAGAGGAAAATGGGTGAGCAAAACTTTGGGTGCGTAGTCATATTACTATTTTGGGTGAGCATTATTTGACACATATTGATTTCAGATGAAATACAAATCAAGAGTTTCTGGATTTACTGATTTGCTAAGATAGGAATTGAGTGAGTACTGGTGTAGTCAATAAGCTTTGTATTAGCACCTTGCTTATAGTGGTGCATCTTTACACCTGTGTTCCTTGCCACCCCCATACATATTAAATCTTAGCTAGCAGAGATAACATTTAATTTTAGCTACTTGGTTAGTTTTTCTGAACATTTGTTCTTTGCAGACTGAGGGAAACAGATGGATTTGAATTCTAAAGAGGAGTCTTTTGATTTAGAAGAAGAAATAACCAGTAAAGTGATAGACGAGGTTTCCAGGCAGTTTTAATTAGTCATTCAACAGCTGTGAGCGGGAATTGAGGCAAAGATTCAGTGGCAAAAAGGATGCTGAATTTCTCATGTTTCTTAGAGGTTGCTGATGGTCAGTCAGGACTTTTTTTTAATATAATTTTTAAAATACATTTAAAAATATTTATTTACTTCCCCTTTTGTTGCCCTTTTTATTGTTGTAGTTACTGATGTCATCGTTGTTGGATAGGACAGAGAGAAATGGAGAGAGGAGGGAAAGATAGAGAGGGGGAGAGAAAGAGAGACACCTGCAGACCTGCTTCACCGCCTGTGACGCGACTCCCCTGCAGTTGGGGAGCCGGGGACTAGAACTGGGATCCTTAAGCCGGTCCTTGCGCTTTGTGCCACGTGCGTTTAACCCACTGTGCTACTGCCCGACTCCCTGAGTCAGGACTTTTTTGTCTCCAAGATTTTCACTGAAGTTTTGTGTCTGTACAAGTCTATCAGTATCATCATCATCACCATCATCATCATCATTATTATAAGATAGAAAGTGTGAGAGAGGGAGAGGCGGAAAGAAGACGACACCATTGCTCGTGAGACCTGCCCATTGTTTGATGCTCCACATATTGCTGGGCTCAAGCCCTGGCCCTTGCACATGGTAAAGTGTGCGCTCTGCCGGGTGAACTGTCTTTCAGCCCTCAGTCACTGCTCTTTCCTTTCTTTCTTTCTTTCTTTCTTTCTTTCTTTCTTTCTTTCTTTCTTTCTTTATTCCATTTTGTTGCCCTTGTTTTACTGTTGTAGTTATTATTGTTGCTGTATAGGACAGAGAGGAGGGGAAGACAGAGAGGGGGAGAGAAAGATAGACACCCCTGCAGACCTACTTCACTGCCTGTGAAGTGACTTTCCTGCAGGTGGGGAGCCGGGGGCTTGAACCAGGATCCTTATGGCGGCGCTTTGCGCCACATGCGCTTAACCCACTGTGCTACCACCCAACTCCCACTGCTCATTTCTATTGGCTACGCACTGAGTGCATACTCATGTCCTCGTCCAGTGCAGCCTGACAGTTACAGGTCATGGGTTAGAATTAATGTCTGGACTTATAGTCAAAATATCGATGAGACTGAGTTCAGCTTTTTTGTTTATTAATGAAGCTGATAGTCTGACAAGCAGAAGATGCGGTCACATGTCTCATACAGAAATGCTCACCTGGGAGTGTTTAGAAGTGGTACCATCTTACAGGTATTGCTGTCTATTACTACATTTGAGGCACATGTAGCACAGGTAACAGTTTTTAAAAAATATTTATTCCCTTTTGTTGCCCTTGTTTTATTGTTGTCATTGTTGTTGGATAGGACAGAGAGAAATGGAGAGAGGAGGGGAGGACATAGGGGGAGAGAAAGATAGACACCTGCAGACCTGCTTCACCACTTGTGAAGTGACTCCCCTGCAGGTGGGGAGTCCGGGGCTCGAACCCAGATCCTTACGCCGGTCCTTGGGTTTTGCGCCACCTGCACATAACCCACTGCTCTACAGCCCTACTCCCCACAGGTAACAGTTTTAAGTTGTTCACTCATTCAAACAGTGTTTGTTGAGTGCCTATGCTTGGGATACATTGGGGGGGGCACAAACATTGTAAGATATATTGGCATAGTTTTAAAAAATTAAAAAACAAATATTATTAAATAATGTTATCAAATACTTATTGTATGCCAGAATCTGTGCTCTGTACCTTATTTCAGGAGAAACAATACAAAACATTGAAATTTTACTGCAGCAGATATACAACCTGCATCTTGGAGACACATGCAATCTATCTGAATACTTCTGACACATAAATAATTGTCTGCAAAGCTTGTATTTTAATTGAGCATGTGATGAAAATTTTCTGTGTTCAACTCAAGGATAGTTTTGCAAGCTGAAACTTTAAAAAAATATTTATTTATTTTAATGAAAGACACAGTGAAAGAGACAGAGAGAAAGAGAGGGAGAGAGAGAGACACTAACCAGAGCACTTCTCAGCTTTGGCTTATATTGGTGCTGGGGATTGAACCTTGGAACCTCAGAGCCTCAGACATGAAAACCTTTTTGGATAACAATTATGCTGTTTCTCCAGCCCTAAAACTGAAACTTTCTGTACCCCTTATGGAAGATTGTGCTGTCATGTTTAATGTCAGTTGCCAAATGGTTACTCTATAGCAGGTTTCTCAGCCTGGGCCAGATGATTCTCTGTTGTAGGGACTTCCCTGTGCATTGTGTGCTGTTTAGCCAAGAAGCCAGTAGCATCTCTATACTTGGGACAACGAGAAATGTTTCTACTCATTTCCAGATGTCCTCAGGAAGGCAGCTCCTGCACAGCTCTCATCATACCTGCAGCCCATAGCCTCTGCGGAGGCCTTCATTTCCTTAAGCAACTAGCAGTTCCTTCTGGCAGCAGAGTAGCACTGAAAGCATGGCATGTGCTTCAGCTCACACTGTATGTGTTATTCACAGCTTAATACTGTGCTGGGAATGCTTTCTTTAGAGCTTGTTTGGAGGTTCTAGCAGGGGAGTGCAGCAACTCGTACACCCTCTAAAGAAGACCCATTCGATTCTATTGGGGAAGGCTGTCTTCTTCAACTGAGAGCTCAGCTTGGGGAGGGGCGCACCTGGAGCAGTTAGGGAGGAAGGGGTCACCCGCCTAGCCAGCCAGATCAGCTGGATCAACCCTGGCTATCAATGGGGTGACAGATGTAGCAGCCAGATCGCCCTCACATCTGGGAATACTTTCTTTACAAAGTTCTACTATCTCTAGAGAAATCACGAAAAACTCAGTAGCAGTAGAGATAATTGTCTGCTTTTCAGTGCTAAAATAATAGCTAGTAGGAACTACAGTTTTTGCTACCATTAAAAATGTTGTATTCAGGGAACAGGTGGTGGTGTACCTGGTTAAGCGCACACATTACAGTGTGCAAGGACCCAGGTTCAAGCCCCTGGTCCCCTCCTGCAGGGGGAAAGCTTCACGAGTGGTGAAGTAGGGCTGCAGGTGTCTCTCTGTCTCTCCCTCTCTATCTTCCCTTACCATATCAATTTCTCTCTGTCTCTATCCAATAAATACATTTTTTATAAATAATTTTTTTTAAATGTTGTATTCAGAAAGTACATGTTGCTAGGTATCTATCTTTTGAGTACATACATATAAATAGATATTATATATTTCTTTTTTTAGATATTATATATTTCTATCTAAACTTACAAACTAATCAAGTTAGTTTGGCTAAATTTATAATGTATAAATATGGGAGGCTGGGAGATGACTCACTTGGTAGGACACACTACCAAGAATATGGGTCTGGATTCTAGCCCCTGGGCATGGGAGTACCAGGCAAAAGGAATTGTGACTGGTGAAGCAATTCTCTCCTTTCTCCTCTCTCTGCTTCTCTGTCTCTCACCCTCTACTTAAAAAAAAAAAAAAAAGACAAAGAAACAGAAGAAAAAAGTCTGTTGGAAAGTGGTAGAATTATGTAGGCATAGAGTCTCAGCAGAAAACAAAACAAGCAGACAAAAACCACCCTGGCAGTTAAATAAACACATATAAATACGATATATACATGTCTAGATATAAATGTAAATTCTGTGATCTGCCACCCTTTTGTTAAGGTTCGGGGGCTCCAGCTGGCCGGGCTAGCTTCGCGGCGGCAGACAGAGACACACGGCTGGGCAGAGAAGCTTTATTCACGAGCGGGCAAACGTGCTCTCCTGTCTTTCTCCTCTGGCGGCAGAGAGAGACCCTTAAACTAAGCACCACACAGATCTCTCCAGCATCCTTCTCTTTACACGGCCGCGCCAAGAACTCTCCAACTACTTAGCATAGGGGGCGGGTGAGAAAGAGGGCCCACGAAACTAGCAAGGCCCAAACCAACATGAAACATACCAACACCACCCAGCTAAAAAATGAACCCTCACCAGTGCATTTACCTGCATCCTCTATAGCCCTCATTCTCTCCCACACAGGATAACTCCTGGATTTTGTGTTTATGCTTATTTTTCTTTTACTTGTTTTATCACATTATGCACACAACCCTAAACATTTAGTTTTATGTGTTGTAAGTCTGTTTTATAATGTGTATGCAAATGTATTTTTCGAATCTTGTTTTTTTCTCAATTGCATGTGTTAACAACTTTTCCATGTTGATATCTGTAGTTACACTTCATTTACTTTCACTGCTGCATAATTATATTTTTAGATTGTACAGCCATATCACAGTGTATCTATTCGCTTATTGAGTTTTAGGTTTTTTTTTTTTGTTAATATAAACAGTGTTGCTATGAATGTTCTCATAATTAGCCATGTCTTGTTAATTTGCTGGTATTTCTGTGCTTAGGAGTGGACTGTTGAATTGTCGGGTTGATGCATATATTAGGCTAGTCTCTGGCTCCCACAGCTATCACTTCCTAAGCCCTGGAACTGGTGAAGCAAGTCTGCAGGTGTCTGTCTTTCTCTCACTCTCTGTCTTCCCATCCTCTCTCAGTTTTTCTCTGTCTTGTCCAATAGCTGCAATGATGGTAACAACAACAATAACAGAAACAAGACCACCAGGAGCAGTGGATTCATGGTGCAGGCACTGAGCCCCTGCAATAACCCTGGAGGCAACAAACACACAAACATTCCCCAAGCAGTAGAGGAGGTCAGAGGCAGAAATGAAACTATTGTGCAGGAAAGGGAGATAACATAATGGTTTTGTGAGTAAATGCTCATGCTTGAAGCTCTGAGGTCTCAGATTCCATCCCCTTACTTCCATAAGCCTGAACTGAGTAGTGTTCTGGGGAAAAAAAAAAAAGAGTGGTCCAGAAATAAATAGTGAATAAAGCACTGGACTCTCAAGCATGAGGTCCTGAGTTCAATCCCTGGCAGCACATGTACCAGAGTGATACCTGGTTCTTTCTCTCTCTCCTTTCTCGTAAATAAGTTTTAAAAAATCTTTAAAAAAATAGAAAAAGAAACTATTGTGGCATTAAGTGAAGGAACACCCTAGCACTACTAAAAATCTGATGGATAAACCAAGAAAAGCATTCTCTGCTAGACCCCCTGGAGAAAGTGCAGCCCTGGTAACACCTTGAATGTGGCCCAGTGATACTGATTTTAGACTTCTGATCTTCAGAACTGTAGAGACTAGTATATATATGTGTGTGTGTGTGTGTGTGTGTGTATATCTGTATTTTTGTGAGAAAGAGAATGAGAGAGAACGAGAGAACAGAGAGAGAGAGAGAGAGAAAGAGACAGACAGAGGTCAGACTACCACCCAGTTGGGGCATGAGATGATACTGGGGATTGAACTTGTGGCCTTTGGGGCAACAGGCATGCATTTAGTGCTCTAATATACTATTGTTTAAGTCACTAAGTTTCTACTAATTTTTTGGAGCAGTGCATTTTCTTTTCTTTTTCTTCTTCTCCTTCTTCTTTTAAAATATTTTTTATTTATTAATGAGAAACATAGGAAGAGAGAGAAAGAGCCAGACATCACTCCTGGTACATGTGCTGCCAGGGATTGGACTCAGGACCTCATGCTTGAGAGTCCGATGCTTTATCCACTGAGCCACCTCCTGGACCACAGGAACAGTGCATTTTCAATTTAGCTGAGCAATGCCAGTTATTTTCAAATATATTTGCATTTAAATATTAAATGAGTATAATGATTCCTATTGTTTTTCATTCTTACGAACATGTAGTTTTTTTGTTTGTTTATTTTGTTTTACCAGAGCACTGCCTCAGCTCTGGCTTATGGTGGTACAGAGGACTGAACCTGGGACTTTGGACCCTTAAGAATCAGTCTCTTTGCATAACTATTATGCTACCTACTCCTGTCCAGTGTGTAGAATTTTTGTATTTTACCAATAGAAAATTTTAATAAACAGTTCTATAAAACCCAGCGCAAAATTTAAAAACTACTTCAGAACCAAAAAAAATTGACTAGTAAGGGTAAAACGTTGATATTAAATAATAACACACAAGGACCGGCGAAAGGATCCCGGTTTGAGCTCCTGGCCCCCCACCTGCAGGGGAGTCGCTTCACAAGCAGTGAAGCAGGTCTGCAGGTGTCTGTCTTTCTCACCCCCTCTCTGTCTTCCCCTCCTCTCTCCATTTCTCTCTGTCCTATCTAACAGCGATGACATCAATAACAACAACAATAATAACTACTGTTGTTAAAAATTCGGCGGGCTCTAGCTGGCTGTAATTTACTTACTATGAAACAAAACTTGTTATTAGCATATTTCTAATAGAGTGCTAAAAAGCTTGTAAGCCATATGCTCTCTTGTTTTGCCATTATGGGGGTCCCATTATTTTTGAAAACACACAATGCACCTATGTTTACAAGCAAACAATTTAAAGATTTTTGTTCCCTCTGGAATATTACTCATACCACGGGCATTCCCTACAATCCACAGGGACAAGGCATTGTTGAGAGGGCCCATCAAACTCTGAAGGCTCAACTAAATAAAGATAAAGGAGGAACATATCCCCCCAATATCCAGCTAGCAAAAGCCTTAACTACGTTAAATCTCTTTAATATTTACAATAACTCGGCCTTACCCCCTATTATTCTTCACTGGCAAACACCATCTACCCTCCCATCTATTAAGGTCAAATGGAGAGACCCACTCGATAAAATTTGGAAAGGGCCTGACCCATTATTGACCATGGGAAGGGGTTTCGCATGCATTTTTCCTCAAAATTTCTCTAAACCTGTCTGGGTTCCTGCCCGCCATGTCCGACAATACCCACAGGATGGCGCTGTTATTCCTGAAGAACAAGAAATACTACAAGAGGACCAGATGCAGGATACATCCCAGGACCCGTAATACGACATGGCAGAACCTACAAAATCTGGCTCACAGAGACCTCTCTCCTACCCTTTCCCTGTATGTCTTATGTTATAACTGGCCAGTTGTTTTTGTGAGTGAGTGTGTTGAATGACAAAAAAACTTTTTTGTTGCATGACCCATCTGCTTGGAGTACTCTAAAAGGTAATTGGCCTTATATAAAAATGCTGGATGCAGCCAAAGTTTCTGGAGACGTCCAGAAACATTCCAAAATATTTTTTTTCTTTCTCCCTCTTTTGATTTTTATATATAGTTTTGGTATATATGTAAGTGTTTAGTCTTAAACTGTGTGACTAATGACAGATTTAAATTTGTTTTTAAATAATGTGTTTTTATAACAAAAGTTCTTTTTCCTCCAGTTTGTTATAACTAAATGTTTATGGGTATGTCTCAAGTTTGGTAACACTAACTTAACGGTCAAAAGTGTAACCCTACAGCTACACTTTTACCAGACAAGGTAAAAATTAATTTGTTAAGGTAACTTACTATTTAGGTAAAAGTCTAAATGTTCAACGTGACTATTCATTCCCAAAACTAAACTGTATAAATTTTATATACAGGACACCTTTGAAGGGCCCCCAAAGGTGCCCTGTAAACTATCTTGTGGAAATTAATCCACAACAACATCCTACAACAATAAAAAAGGGTAACAAAAGAGAAAATAAATAAATAAATTTAAAAAATAATAACACCAAAACTGAGGGGTTGGCTGAATTTATAAACACATTATACCTGTTTTTAATTTTTATTTTTTATCATTTTATTGGGGAAATAGTGATTTACATGACAGTTGTTGACACATAGGTACAGTCTCTTACCTCCCATGACAGGTGTCTGCAAGCCTCCCACCACCAGCCCAAGTCCCTCTTCATCATCGTACACAGGATTCACAGTGCCTCTCCCTCTGTCTCCCCTCAGTCCAGAGCCTTTTGCTTTGTTGCAGTGCACCCCACCCAAGCTTCATCCTATATTCTTCTTTTCTTCCTTTTCTTAAGTACCACTTGTAAGAGAGAGCATCCAATATTCATCCTTCTTTGGCTTATTTCACTTAACATGATTTCTTCAAGTTCCACCCAGTATTTGGAGAAGGAAAATATTTTATCATTTCTAGTGACAAAGTAGCATTTCATTGTATGTATATGCCATAATTTTTCTTTTTTAAAATTCATTTAATTTAAATTTTTGGGGGGACTCGGGCAGTAGAGCAGTGGGTTAAGCTCACATGGTGCGAAGCACAAGGACCAGTGTAAGGATCCTGGTTCGAGCCCCCGGCTCCCCACCCACGGGGTGGTCCTTTCATAGGTGGTGAAGCAGGTCTGCAGGTGTGTCTGTCTTTCTCTCCCCCCTTTGTCTTCCTCTCCTCTCTCCATTTCTCTCTGTCCTAGCTAACAAAAGATGACATCAATAACAACAACAATAATAACTACAACACCAATAAAAACCAACAAGGGCAACAAAAGGGAAAATTAAATTTTTTTTTATTATCTTTATGTATTTATTGGATAGACACAGCCAGGAATTGAGAGGGAAGAGGGTGATAGAGAGGAAGGGAGAGGGGACTGGGTGGTGACGCACCTGGATAAGCACATATATTACAGTGTGCAAGGACCCAGGTTCAAGCCCCCGCTATCCACCTGCAGGCAGAAAGCTTTACAAGTGGTGAAGCAGTGCTGCAGGTGTCTTTCTGCCTCTCTCCCTCTCTATCATTCCCCTTCCCTCTTGATTTCTGGCTGTCAATCAAATAAATAAAGATAATAATAAAAAAATTTTAAAGAAGAGGGAGACAGAGACACCTGCAGCACTGCTTCACCACTCATGAAACTTTCCCTTGCAGGTGGGTGTGAGGGGCTCAAACCTGGGTCCTTGCACACTGTAACATGTGCACTCAACCAGGTGTGCCACCTCCTGGCTCCTCATTTTCTTTTTTTCTAATCAGAGCACTAGCTCAGCTCTGATTTATGATGGGCTGGGGATTGAACCTGGGACTTTGGAGCCGTAACCTCTTTGCATAACCATTATGCTATCTACTCCTGCCCTCATTTTTTTTTTTTTTCCCTTTTTCTTTTTCACCAGAACACTTCTCAGGTCTGGCTTGTGGTGGTGCTGGGGAGTGAACCAGGAACCTCAGAGTCTCAAAAACCATTTGCATAACCATTATGCTGTCTTCTCAGTTACATAGCACAATTTTTTTTTTTTTTTTAAGCCATTCATCTGTTGTTAGACATTTGGGTAGTTTCCATGTCTGGGCTATTAAAAACTGTGCTGCTATGAACATCAGTGTACTTAGATCTCTTTGAATAGGTGTTTTTGTGTTCTTTGGGTTAGATCCCTAGGAAAGAATTTGTTGGATCATAGGGTAGATCCATTTTTAGTGTTCTGAGGAACCTCCAGACTGCTTTCCACAGGGATTGAACCAATTTGTCTTCGTGCCAGCAGTGTAGAAGAGTTCCTTTCCCCCTACACTCACCCCAGCACTTGTTTCCTCCTTTCTGATGTATGCTGTTCATAAAGTTGTAATGTAGTATCTCATTGTCTGTACCAACTTTTTAAGCCTCATTGTCCAACCACCAAACTTAGTTATTTTATACATATATTCTTCATACTCTAGAAGAGAATTTTGTGAATGAATTGGTTTGTTTTTTAGTTTGCTTGATTGATTTCTGCTTTTGCTCAGTTCTGTCTTGTAAAATATTTGGCTAGTGGCATGGGAGCTAGCACAGTGGCTAAAGCACTGAATTTAAGGCATGAGATCAGAGTTGAATCCCCAGCATTGCATGTGCCAGAGAATACTATAAAGCAAAGAAATACTGATTTCATACTACAATGTGGGTGGGTCATGAGAAAATTATACTAAATGAAAGAAGATAGCACAAAAGACTGCAAGTTGCATTTATCTTAACTATAAAAACTAGATAAACTAGATGGAGATTTGTGACTGCTTATCTGGGGAAAAGCTGAGAGAGACTGCTAGTGGGCACAGTTTCTTTGGAGGTGATGAAAATGTTCTAAAATTGATTATGATAATGATCGCCCAGCTCTGTGACTATACTGAAAAGCACTGAATTGTGTACTTTAAGTGGATAGATTTTATGGTATGCTACTATAGCACAATAAATCTCTCTTTTTCTTAAATGTGGAAACACTTATGCAGTGTTTTTGGTTTTTTTTTTAGATTTTTAAAATACTTTCTTTTTGTTGTGGTTGCCCTTGTTTTATTGTTGTAGTTATTATTGTTGTTATTGATGTCATTGTTGTTGGATAGGACAGAGAGAAATGGAGAGAGGAGGGGAAGACAGAGAAGGGAAGAGAAAGACAGACACCTGCAGATCTGCTTCACCATTTGTGAAGTGACTCCCTTGCGGGTGGGGAGCCAGGGCTGGAACTGGAATCCTTACGTCATGTGCACTTAACCCTTTGCACTACCGCCCAATTCCCATGCAGTTTTTATTTGACTATAAATTGACTGTGGAGAATCTCTTTAGCTAACACCTTAGATGAAGACTAATTATATTGCTATAAATTTTGTTCAGGATCAGAAGAGGTTTTTAGAAAAAAGGAGAACAAAAAATCTTCCAACATTAAACAATGAAATACAGGCTGGGGGTAGATAGCATAATGGTTATGCAAAACAGACTCTCATGCCTGAGGCTCCAAAGTCCCAGGTTCAATCCCCCGTACCACCACAAGCCAGGGAAAAAAAATAAATAGCTAAAAATAAATGAAATACTTTTAAAAATTTTAATCAAATGCTACTCTCCTACAGACCTCCCTAGACTAGTCTGCAGTCTAAGGTGATAGAGACGAGGCTTCGGGCATTCGGAAGGAGCTGCGGTTAAGCTGCGGTGCTGAACAGGAGACTGAAAGCCAGGTCTGAGTGTCAATCTCAGGCACATTCTGAGAACAAAGGCAGATTCCCAACTGTTTCCTAGTGTTCCTCCCTTTTTACCAGCTCAACTTCCCCTTCTTTTGATAATTCAACTGTTTCTCTTGCTGCTCCTATTACATTGTTGGTTAGAGAGTCCTTGACAGCATATGTGGCTTCTGCTCAGACTAGAAAGGCAGCAGGATGAGCTCTGATCCATGTCCTCCTGAGTCTGCACAGCACGGGATGCTGAGGAAGTCCTCTGTGGGCAATGGAAAGGCCTGGTGCACTGAGAACAACACCGTTTACCCTTGGGGAACCTAGCCACAGTTGCCTGATTCCTGTTGGAATGATCAGGGTTCATCCAAATCACTGGGAGACATAAAGGGGTGAAAAAGCTTCCCTTCCAAAAGTGATAAAGAAGAAATGAGAGAATAAACCAAAAATGTTTGGAGTGACATTAAGTGTAGTATGTGTAAACTCCTTTTTGTTATTGAATCTAACCGTTAAGTTTCCTGAAGTCCAGCTGTCAAGTTGAAATGTGTGTGATGAAAGGAGGGCAGCTGGAAGTTCCCTTAAAGAGTTCACAGCTGGGAGTCGGGTGGCAGCACAGCACGTGGTGCAAAGCGCAAGGATCCTGGTTCGAGCCCCCTGGCTCCCCACCTGCAGGGGGGGGGGTGTGTTGCTTCACAGGCGGTGAAGCAGGTCTGCAGGTGTCTATCTTTCTCTCCCCCTCTGTCTTCCTCTCCTCTCTCCATTTCTCTCTGTCTTATCCAACAGCAATGGCATCAATAACAACAACAGTAATAACTACAACAATAAAAACAAAGGCAAAAGGGAATAATAAATATTTATTATAAAAAAAAAGTTCACAGCTTCAGGCTGAGAGGTCCTGGGCTTGCGCTGGGGGAGTCCCTTTGTGAATGCAGGCTTGGGTGTGTTAGCCTCCTTGACAGCTCCCTGCAGTAAGCCCGGCCCAGTTCACTAGTGTTTCCCGGTGCCTGAGGTGTACAAAGTATTTCTGTAATGACCCGCATTGTCATGTCGCCCTTCCTTTGTGGGGCCACTGGATTTTGGCCTTGGGACGTGTGGCCTTGTCCTCGCCGGTTTCCTGGTGGTACCTCTTGAGGTTGGTAGGGTCGGCCATTAGAGTTTGCTGCAGCTGCAGGTGTCTCTCCTGGTGCTGAGTTTTTCTTGTTAGTACTGGTAAGGCTGGCAGCAGAGGCACAGGTGGAAGAAGCAGCAGCAGAGGCAACACACTGGCTACTCAAGAGCACAGATGTAACTGAGCTACATCAGGATCTGCTGGAATAGCTGTTCTTTGGATGAGGCACTTGTCCAGATGAGTAAATGTTCTTCTTGAGTGTCTCTACAACACAGGTGAACTTGGCTACTCGTCCCAGATCCTCATCGTATTTCCGTTCACTAACAGAGTGCTGGAGAAAGGGCAAAGAAAAGTCTCTGGGTGAGAAAACTGGTAAACGTGGACTCTATACAGATGAAGCACCGATTTTTTTTCTTCTTTTGACTTCCAGCACTGTTCCACTCTCTGTGAAGCTTATCTCCTGGCCCTTCACTTGTTATCTTCCACAATAAATATTTTATGAAGGTTCTTTATCATTTAAAAAAAAAATCACATAGAATCGGGGAGTTGAGTGGTAGCGCAGCGGGTTAAGCGCACATGGCACAAAGCGCAAAGACTGGCGTGAGGATCCCAGTCAAGTCCCCTGCTCCCACCTGCAGGAACGTAGCTTCACAAGGGGTGTAGCAGTTCTGCAGGTGTCTATCTTTATCTCTCTCTCTCTCTCTCTCTCTCTCTCTCTCTGTCTTCCCCTCCTCTCTCCCATCATTCTGTTCTATCCAACAATGATGACATCAATAACAACAATAAAACAAAAGGAAATAAATAAATATTTTTTAAAAGTCACATAGAATCACTGAGTCTGCTTATTATGCAGATTCCAGGACATAGCCTGACTTTTCAAGACAGTTTTGTTTTTTAACCAGAGCAGTGCTCATCTCTGGTTTATGTGGTACAGGGAATTGAGCCTGGAACATTGAAGCCTCAGATATGAGAGGCTCTTTTGCATAACCATTATGTTATCTCTTCTGCCCCTAGATAGTCTTTACTAAGTGGAGCCCAGGACTCCTCTTCTCCCTTCCTTTTCCCTCCACTCCCTTCTCCTTCCCTCCCCTCCTTTCTTTTTTTTAATTTTTTTATTTTTGTTGTATTTATTTATTTAGTCCCTTTTGTTGCCCTTATTGTTTCGTTGTTGTAGTTATTAGTTTTGTTGTTACTGATGTCGTTGTTGTTGGATAGGACAGAGAGAAATGGAGAGAGGAGGGGAAGACAGGGGGAGAGAAAGACAGACACCTGCAGACCTGCTTCACCGCCTGTGGAGCGACTCCCCTGTTGGTGGGGAGCCGGGGGCTCGAACCGGGATCCTTACGCCGGTCCTTGCGCTTTGCGCCACATGAGCTTAACCCGCTGCGCTACCGCCCGACTCCCCCCTCCCCTCCTTTCTTTCCTCCCTCCCTTCCTTGTTTTTGTAAATATACCCAGCAATTTTGATGCACTTTGAATGTTGTTGGGTGAGAGAGAAAACTGTTTACTTTAAGAGCAGGGATGCAGGGGTAGCGGGAACTAGGAGACATCGGAGCCACAGATGGCCAGGCAGAGATGTGCCTTTACTCTGAGTGTGGTGTGGGGGGGAGCCATCTCAGCTTAGCTCTTCTGTTTAGTCCCTTCTTCACTCTTCTACTTCTTCTCTCTCTTCTACTGGGTGGTACTTGGCTCCCTCCCTTAGGTCAGCTCTCACGGCAGCATCACAGTTGCTCGATAGATCAGGGTCCCTACATTCTGGCTGTAGCAGCTCTCCTCTCAAGGCCCCCAAAGTTCTCCAAAGGCCTCGAATGGCTCCAGAGTCCCCAAGCTTCTCCCAGTTCCTTTATGTCTTTAGGGGATTCTCCCTGCCCCTTGATATATAGGGGGGAACAAAAGTGGCCTCTTGCCAGTAGGCCAGGACTACTTCCCAAGATTGTGAGAGGAGGCTCATAAATGTGTGGTATCGGACATGGCTGGCTCCAAGGTGGCAGGATAGTTTGCCACCTGGTTATCTATGCAGGCACCTGCTTTCCAGGCTAGAATACTTGATAGTCTGAGGTGGAAGGGCTGACCAAGTCTATTTTCCCCACAAATGTCAGAGCTCCTTATTGTGCTGTGCATCTCAGTGACATCCTATTTCTGTTCCTCCTGGAGCAATAGAGATGAAGTCTTTGTGTTCCACATGGCTGCCCTTCAGTCGTACAAAGACATCCCCTCCTCCCTACCTCAGAGGCCCAGTATTTCTGGTTTCTTAACCATTTCTCTTGTGACTTGATTAAAAATCACCTTGTTATAGGAATGCTCTAGCCTGTTAATAACTGCCTACTATGAGGTATTCTGGACTGAACAGGATGTTCCAGTTATTGATCGACCACTACAGAATAGAAATGGGATTTTTATCTTCCTTGCTCTCAACACTGAAATTGTGCTGACACATTTAAGACTACATTAACATTTTTAAAGCATTAACTCAAATAATCCTGTGTTTGATTCCAAACTCCTTTACCCTACTCCTAAACCTCCCAGTTGTTCCCTAGTTAGATCTTCCTTCTTTTAGGGTTATCTATAAGGAAAATTTTCGTTTCTTGATATTGATCTGGTCTAAAATAAAGCAATATCGTGGTCCGGGAGGTAGTGCAGTGGATAGGGCACTGGACTCTCAAGCATGAGGTCCTGAGTTCCATCCTCGGCAGCACATGTACCAGAGTGATGTCTGGTTCTTTCTCTCTCTCTCTCCTCCTATCTTTCTCATAAATAAATAAAATATTTAAAGTAAAATAAAATAAAGCAATATCTTGTGGGCCACTTGGAAAGTGTTTGGCTTTGCAGTGTGTGTGACCCAGGTTTGAGCCCTGACCCACACTACACTGATGGACTCTAGTGCTGTGGTCTGTCTCTCTCTATTTTTTGTGCTTTAAAATAAAGCAGTGAGAGTCGGGCGGTAGCACAGTGGGTTAAGTGCACCTGGTGTGAAGCACAAGGACTGGTGGAAAGATGCTGGGTTGAGCCCCCGGCTCCCCACCTACAGGGGAGTCGATTCACAGGTGGTGAAGCAGGTCTGCAGGTGGTTGGTCTATCTTTCTTTACTCTTCTTTGTCTTCCCCTCCTCTCTCCATTTCTCTCTGTCCTATCCAACAACGATGACATCAGTAACAACAATAATAACTTCAACAACAACAACAAAAAAAACAAGGACAAGATGACGTCAGTAACAACAATAATAACTTCAACAACAACAACAACAAAAAAACAAGGACAACAAAAGGGAAAATAATAAGAATAAAAAATAAATCAGCATCTGTACTTTTAATGATTGGTTTCAGCTTTTTCTTTTTAAAATATTTATTTTATTAAAATTATGATCTTTATTAGATACACACTCAGAAATCAAGAGGGAGGGGAGGGATAGGAGAGACAGAGGGACACCTACTGCCCTGCTTCACCACTTACAAAGCTTTCCCTCTGCAGGTGGGGACTGAGGGCTCAAACCTGGGTCCTTGTGCACCACCACCTGACCTTTATTTATTTATTATTTTTACCAGAGCACTGTTCAGCTCTGGCTTATGGTGATGTGGGAGAATTGAACCTGAGACCTGGGAGCCTCAGGCATGAAAGTCTGTTTGCATAACCATTATGCTATCTCCACTCCATTTTTATTTTATTTTAATGAGAAAGAGTGAAAAACCAGAGCACTGCCCAACTCTGGCTGATGGTGGTGCTGTAGATTGAACCTGGGACCTCAGAGCCTCAGACATGAAAGTCTTTTGCATAACCATTATGCTGTCTCCTTAGCCCAGTTTTAGCTTAGTGTTTCACTATTTGGGCTACACTTTGTATTCACCTGTGGAGTTAAAAACAAAAAAAAAACCAGCTGGGTGATGGTGCACATGGTTCAGTGCACAGTTACCATGTGCAAGGACGTGGGTTCAAGCCCCCAGGGGGGAAGCTTCAAGACTGGTGAAGCAGTGTTTCAGGTGTCTCTCTTTCTCCCTTCTCAATTTCTCACTGTCCTATCAGAGCAGAATTAGCAAGACATCTTTTTAAAGGCCTTGTGGCTGACAGTAACTCCCCTGGTATTGCAAATGCATTGCCTTGTGCATGACCTGGATTTCAGGTCCAGCATTGGTGCAATGGCATCGTGAAAGCTCGGGTGCTCTGGTATGTAATTCCCTGTCCTGTTGAAATACAAAGAAAGGGGGAGTCGGGCAGCAGCACAGTGGGTTAAGCGGATGTGGTGCAAAGCCCAAGGACCGGCATAAGGATCCCAGTTCGAGCCCCTGGCTCCCCACTGGCAGGGGAGTCGCTTCACAAGCAGTGAAGCAGGTCTGCAGGTGTCTTTCTCTCCCCCTCTCTATCTTCCCCATCTCTCTCCATTTCTCTCTGTCCTATCCAACAGCGACGACAACAATAATAATAATAACTACAACAATAAAATAACAAGGGCAACAAAAGGGAATAAAAAAAAAAGAAATATGCTCAATTTGTTTGGCTTTGTATGTTAATTCTCTTTTCAGCCACCAGGTTCCAGATGCCATCAGGATGCTGGCCAGGCTTCCCTGGACTGAAGACCCCACCAATGTGTCCTGGAGCTCTGCTTCCCCAGAAACCTACCCTACTAGGGAAAGAGAGAGGCAGACTGGGAGTATGGACCGACCAGTCAGCGTCCATGTTCAGCGGGGAAGCAATTACAGAAGCCAGACCTTCCACCTTCTGCAACCCACAACGACCCTGGGTCCATGCTCCCAGAGGGACAGAGAATGGGAAAGCTATCAGGGGAGGGAATGGGATATGGAGAGTGGGTGCTGGGAATTGTGTGGAGTTGTACCCCTCCTATCCTATGGTTTTGTTAATTTATCCTTTCTTAAATAAAAAATAAATTAATAAAAAAAAAAGAAAAGAAATAGAAAGGACTGGGCGGTAGTGCTGCGGGTTAAACGCACATAGCACGAAACTCAAGGACCCCCAGGTCCCCACCTGCAGGGGGGGTTACATCACAAGCGGTAAAGCACATCTGCAACGTCTATCTTTCTCTCCCCCTCTGTCTGTCTTCCCCTCATCTCCTGACTTTTCTGTCTTATCCAACAACGACAGCAGCAACAACAACGATAAGCAACAAGGGCAACAAAAGGAAAAAAATAACCTCCAGGAGCAGTGGATTCATAGTGCAGGCACCAAGCCCCAGCAATAACCCTGGAGGCAAAAAAAAAAAAAAAAGAAAGAAAGAAAAGAAATAGAAAGAAAGGACAAGTCAGCTTTGGGGTAGTGAAAACTCACAGGCATCATTCCCCAGCAACACACACACATACACCATATGTTCTGATTTAATTGGGGTAAGAGCCACTCGTTAGTATTCCTTAAAAGCTCTTATGCAGTTCTGAAGCTCTAACTCACATTCTGGTGTGCCTCCCCCCACGCCCCCCGTCACTTGTATATCTAATTGAAGTTTCTTTTGTAGAAGAGGAAAAATTAATTGCTATTGGTCAAAACAGCAAATTTAAGTGAGAGAGGGTTATCAGCTCTGTAGTGGAAACCAGATGGAGGTGCTGAAGGATTATTCTTGGAATTAATGTGTGTTCTAATTCAGTAGAATTTATGTGCCAGACACTGCTAAATTCTGGTGATTTGGATAAGATTAAGACATGATTTCCTGCTTTCTTTTTTTCTTTCTTTCTTTTTTTTTTAAAGGTCTTTATTTCTCTCACATATTTGAAGGATAATTTAGCAGGATGCAGAATTCCTGGCTGGCAAGTCTTCTCTTTTTTTTTAATTTTAAAAAATATTTATTTATTCCCTTTTGTTGCCCTTATTGTTTTATTGTTGTAGTTATTATTGATGTCATTGTTGGAGAGGACAGAGAGGAATAGAGAGAGGAAGGGAAGACAGAGAGGGGGAGAGAAAGACAGCTGCAGACCTGCTTCACTGCCTGTGGAGTGACTCCCCTGCAGGTTGGGAGTCGGGGGTTTGAACCGGGATCCTTACATTGGTCCTTGTGCTTTGTGCCACTGGTGCTTAACCCATTGCACTACCGCCCAACTCCCGATTTCCTCCTCTCATGGTTCACAATTGAAGAGAGGATAAACGGTAGACAGTTGGCATTATCTGTAGTTTAGTATGTTGCTACAGATACTAGAGCAGTATACTTTCATTTGGTTGGTTGTATTTTTAAATCAACAGTGATTTTCTTTCTTTTTTAATTTTTTAAAAATTATGTTTATTTATTTATTGGATAGAGACAGCCAGAAATCAAAAGGGAAGGGGATGATACATAGGGAGAGAGACAGAGAGACACCTGCAGCCCTGCTTCACTACTCGCAAAGCTTTCCCCTGCAGGTGGGGGCTGAGGGCTCCAACCCGAGTTCTTGATCATTGTAACGTGTGTGCTCAACCAGATGTGCCACCACCCGGCCCCTCAACAGTGATTTTTCTTACCAGATTATATTTATGTTCACTATTTGGTGAATAGTCTTTATGTAATTTAAGCAGTTAACAGACAAAGTTAGTCTTTGTTGAGATATATATATATATATATATATATGTTTTTTCCCTCTCAATAATGTTGATAACAGAATTGTTCAGTAATGCAGTTTCCAATGGGGGAATGGGGACACAGAACTCTGGTAGTGAGAAAGATGTGGAATTACACCCCTGTTATCTTATAATTTAGTATATCAATGTTAAATCATTAATAAAAAACAAAGAATTGTTCAAATAATTTTAAGTGCAGTCATACCTCTTTTGCCAAGTTTTATTGTGATGGCTGTTGACCATAGAAAAATAATCTGAGTTGATTCTTTAACCTTTTGCTGGTGAAATAAATTTTTAATCTGGAGAGTTTTTTTTAAAGAAATATTTTGATACCTCAAATCCGTTTTTAAGAGCCACTCTGTCCAGCATTCCTTGCATTTCCTTTATGGGCATCATTTGCTTATGGATCATTGTAGGAAATGATCCGAGGCAGCTCAGCCAGGAGAGCACACACCTCACCATACAAGAGCCTTTGGGTTCCAGCCCCGGCTCCATAACGAAGCACCAAGGATTATACCATGAATATTGGAATTTTGCTGTGGTGTCCATCCTTTCTCTTTCTCCCTATCGCTTCTCTCTTTTTAAATAAAGTCCCAGGGGCACCTGGCTGGGCACACACATTACCTGGGTTTCAGCCGCCTCTTCCCACCTGCAGGGGGGAAGCTTCATAAACAGTAAAGCAGTCAACAGATGTTGCTTTCTCTCTATCACCTTCTCCCTTCTTAGTTTCTATATGACCTATTAATTTTTTTTAAAAAAAAGGCCACCAGGAGCAGTGGATTTGTTGTGCTGGCACCTAGCCTCATCAATGACTCTGGTGGTAATTAAAAATAAATCATGGGTGGGGAGATAGCATAATGGTTATGCAAAACAGACTTTCGAGCCCGAGAATCTAAGGTCCCAGGTTCAATCGCCCATATTACCATAAGCCAGAGCTAAACAGTGTTCTGGTAAAAAAACAAAAAAAACCATATATATATATATATATATATATATATATATATCAGTCAATTATAAAGGGGCCAGGCTGGGGTGCACCTGGGTAAAGTGTGTATGTTACCATGTACAAGGACCTAGATTCAAGCCCCAGTCTCCACCTGCAGGGGAGAAGCTTCCAAGTGGGGAAGCAGAGCTGCAGGTATCTCTTTCTCTCATCCTTCCTCTCCTTCACTCTCAGTTTCTTTCTGTCCTATTGGTGCTGTAGGTGTTTCTCTTTCTCTCTTTTTCTTTTTCTCGCCATCCCTTTCAATTTCTCTGTCCTGTCTAGTAAATAAAATAAAATGAATTTTAAATAAATAAATAAATCACTGGCAGCTTAGTAGGTTGCACAGTGGATAAGTTATTGGACTCCTAAGCATATGTTCTGAGTTCATTCATAGCACATGTGCCAGAGTGGTGCTCTGGTCACAGATTAACAAGCATCTACATTTAAACAACAGACAATTTTTTCTTGCTCTAGCTTGTAGCTGACCCTCTGGAAAAAGGTGTATTGGATTCTGTGGAAACACTGAGAACTTTGGAAGAGAAAAGAGAGAGGGAGAAAGAGGAATTTAATTTCTAGAGTTGGTGATGATGTGGCAGAGCAGACTTTTGAAAATAGGTGTGTTTTAGATTGAGGGGTGTTGGGCATTCATGCAACGCTGGAACAAGAGAAAGTAAAATAGGACAGTGGCCATGGGGTACGCAGATGAAAACTGGGCAGGGCCAGGACAGGATGGAGCATTTATGAAAAGAACATGAACAATGATTTATTTTTAATATGGGAGTTCATGCAATTCTGACAGTCCTACTTTCAATAGTCACTGTATGAAATGAGGGGCAGTCACCATGCATTGGAGAAAGTTTTATGGGGTTCAGCCAAACATAATTTAGAACAAGGCAGAGTCCATTTTCTAGTTCATTTCAAGCTAGGGGCTGAAATTCATGAAATTTCATTTATTTTTCACTGGTGCCAGGGATTAAGCCTGTGCTAGACATTCAAATTCTGTGCACTACTGCTGTGTTATCTCCCTAAATCCCATGAAAAAACATTTAAGAAGATTTATTTATTGAGAGAGAGAGAGAGAGAGAGAGAGAGAGCTGGAGTATTCACCGTGGCATTATGCAGTGCCAAGGAGTGGACTCAACATCTAAATCCTATAGTTTGCTAAACCATCTCCCATTGAAACTCATGAAATTAAAGTGTGAAATTGTGACTAGAAGCTAAATAAAAGACCCTTTCTTAAAAAAAGGGAGCCACTCCAGCATGGAAAATTGGCCCAGGAGTATATGCTTGAGGTCCCAGCTCTGGTGTCTGCTCCCCCCCAACTCCCCCAAAAAGACATTCAAAGATAATTTAAATGAACATAGATTTAAAAAAAATTAAAACTATTTATTTCCCCTTTTGTTGCCCTTGTTGGTTTTTATTGTTATTAATGTTGTCCTTGTTAGGACAGAGAGAAATGGAGAGAGGAGGGGAAGACAGAGGGGGAGAGAAAGACAGACACCTGCAGACCTGCTTCACTGCTTGTGAAGCGACTCCCCTGCAGGTGGGGAGCCCGGGGCTCAACCCGGAATCTTTACGCCAGTCCTTGTGCTTTGCGCCACGTGTGCTTAACCCGCTGCGCTACTGCCTGACTCCTGAACATAGATTTTTAAGTCTAGATAAGGACATGCCGTTTCAAGTTCTAATATATTTACTTTTCACAAACATAAGATTATTATTTAAATCTTTCCTATTGCCGTCGTTGTCATCTGCATTCCCCAGATACTAAGTTTATTGTGTCACTATTTGACTAACAGTTACTTAGAGATAGTGTTTGCTTGTAAAAAGACGCAGAGCTGGGAAATGGAGTCCAGGTGTAGACAGTTGTGCTGTAAACCATTAACCACCTGGTAAAATGGGGGAAAAAAACCCCCAAAAACTATCAGGTCTAGTTATGACTACTCAACTGTAAACTAATATCATCACTTAAAATTTATTTATTTATTTATTTTCACTTTTGTTGACCTTGTTTTTATTGTTGTAGTTATTATTGTTGTTGTTATTGATGTCGTTGTTAGGACAGAAAGAAATGGAGAGAGGAGGGGAAGAGAGAGAAAGGGAAAGAAAGACACCTGCAGACCTGCTTCACCACCTGTGAAGCGACTCCCTTGCAGGTGGGGAGCCGGGGGCTCGGGGCTCGAACTGGGATCCTTACACCAGTTCTTGCACTTTTCGCCACGTGCACTTAACCCGCTGCGCTACTGCCCAACTCCCTCATCACTTTTTTTAACCAGAGCACTGCTCAGCTCTGGCTTATGGTGGTTTGGGGGATTGGACCTGGGACTTTGGAGTCTCAGGCATGAAAGTCTCTTTGCATAACCACTATGCTATCTACCCCCGCCCTCATCATGTTTTTTTTTTTTTTAAGTAGGGGATAAAACCTGTGTCTGTATTATCACTGATACTAATGAAATTTCAAAATTGTCAAACATGTTTTAGACAATCCTAACTATAGGAAAATTACAGTTTTTAAGACTTAATTTTTTTTTATTATCTTTAGTTATTTATTGGATAGAGACAGCCAGAAATTGAGAGATAAGGGGTGATAGAGAAGGAGAGTATGAGAGACACCTGCAGCCCTGCTTCACCACTTGTGAAACTTTCCCCTTGCAGGAGAAGACCAGGGGTCCTTGCACATTGTAACATGTGTGCTCAACCAGGTGTGCCACCACCTGGCCCCAGGAAATTTACAGTTTTTAATAATCATTTTTATTGTGTTACTTACATCATTATCATCATTATTTTAGTTATTGCACAATATTCAATTATGGCATGTTGTAATTTAACTGAAAATCTCCCTTCTTTCCCCCCTCGTGTTTCCTCATTTTCCACTATAATAAAAATGACTGCAGAACATATCTGTGTTTTCTTATATTTGAAGGACTCTGCGGAACCATTTAGTCCTCCATGGTGCTCCCCCATACTGCCTGTAGTGTGGGATCCCATGTGGTGTCAGGACTTGAACCCAGGGCTTCACACACAGCAAGGTCTATGCTCTACTGAGTGAACCATCTTTCAGCCATAAATCATTTTAGCTTCTTACCTGGCCTTTTTAGAGACTTATTTCTGGGGGCCGGTGGTGGTGCACCTGGGTAAGTGCACACACTACAATGTGCAAGACCCAGGTTCAAGCCCCAGGTCACTCACTACCTGTAGGGGGAAAGTGGCACAAATGGTGAAGCAGGGCTGCAGTTGTCTGTCTCTCTGTCTCTTTCCTTCTCTATCTCCCCTCCCTTCTCAATTTCTCTGTCTTTATCTAAATAAATAAAAATTTTAAAAAAATTATCTGCTATTCTGAATAGCAAAGTAGATGAAAATTTAGGGGGGATATAGTAATAGTTCCTGAACTAATCCTCACTATTTTTTTTTTTTTTTGCTAATTAATAGTCTAGTTAATTGCTTTCTGTGTATATATGGTATTTTAAAAATATTTATTTATTCCCTTTTGTTGTCCTTGTTGTTTTATTGTTGTTATTATTGATGTCGTTGTTGTTGGATAGGACAGAGAGAAATGGAGAGAGGCAGGGAAGACAGAGAGGGAGAGAGAAAGATAGACACCTGCAGACCTGCTTCACCGCCTGTGAAGCGACTCCCTTGCAGGTGGGGAGCTGGGGGCTCGAACTGGAATCCTTACTCCGGTCCTTGAGCTTTAGCTATATATAGCTGCGCTATATATGGTATTTTTATTACCACGTAAAAATTATTTATTTATGAGAGAGAGACAGAGAAACAGACAGACACAACCAGAGTATCACTCTGGCATACGTGGTGCTATGAGATCGAGCTTGGCACTTCTTTCTTTTTTTTTTTTTTTCTTTCTTTTTCCTCCTCCAGGGTTATTGCTGGGCTCGGTGCCTGCACCATGAATCCACCGCCCCTGGAGGCCATTTTTTCCCCCTTTTGTTGCCCTTGCTGTAGCTTCCTTGTGGTTATTATTATTGCCCTTGTTGATGCAATTCGTTGTTGGATAGGACAGAGAGAAATCGAGAGAGGAGGGGAAAACAGAGAAGGGGAGAGAAGGACAGACACCTGCAGACCTGCTTCACCGCCTGTGAAGCGACTCCCCTGCAGGTGGGGAGCTGGGGGCTCGAACCGGGATCCTTACGCCGGTCCCTGCGCTTTGCGCCACATGCGCTTAACCCACTGCGCCACCGCCCGACCCCCCGAGCTTGGCACTTCTTATATGTATGTCTGATATTCAGCTACTGAGCCACCTCTCCAGCAATTACTTCAGAAGCCTCTTTTCCTCATTCTCTCTCTCTCTCCCCCTCTCCCTCTCTCACTTTCTCCCTCTTCTCTCCTTCCCCCCCCCTTCCCTCCTTTCCTCCTCTCTCTTTCTCTCTCTCTCTCTCCCTGGCCCCCCCTCTTTCCTTGCCACCACAGCTTCACTGGATTTTGGTGCACACATGATTCCATTGCTCCTGGTGGACTTATTTCTCCCCCTCTAGATAGAGGTAGAAAGACAAAGAGGGAAGAGAGACAGAGAGGAGAGATACCACAGCAGTGCTTCACAGCACATGAGACTTCCCCCTTGTGTGATGCTACCATGTGGTGACCAGGGGCTCACACCCAACCCTCACACATGGTAAAGTTTGTGTTCTCCTTGGTAACCCATCTTCTGGTTTATGTCCCCATTCTCATTACTACATTTACTTGACATGAGTAATGGCATTTCACATTTCATGTCATCTGTGCTCTGCACTTTCCCAGTGGGAAAATGAGACTGTATTGGCTAAAATTATCTGTTCCTATGTGACTGTTATATCACATACTGTGGTCTTGTTCAAAGTCAGATTTGACTGGCAGAAAATGTTTTACCTATCAGACACTTTACCTATCAGACACTTCAGAATGATTTTTATTATCTTTGCTTAAAAATATGTGTGATATGTTGTGTATAGTAAGAAATTACACTAAATATGATAGCTCTTTTTAAAAGCTGCTTCCTTAATTTACTCTCCAGTTAAGGATAACTTCAACATTATCACCACAAATAGCATTTAGTGACCTTTCCTTCTGATTAAGGATGACTGGGTTCTTCCTTCTTCCTGAAGTAGCCTTCCCCCCTTTAAAGAGAAAAATATTAATCTTCTAATGACATTTTGGTTTTTTATCTTCTTGGTCGAGAGCAGTTACTGATAGCAGTGGTTTTTATGAGGATCTGAGACAAATCATTCAATATTCATAAGTACCAGAATAGATCCCCCATAGCTGATGTGCTAAATTCCAGAGTTATGATGTCTTTATAGTTATATATCCTTAGGCCATGACCTTCAGACTTTAGAATTCTAATAAACAGTAGCATAGTGGACAGTTGTTTGTTTTCATAAAGGACACTGAAATGGATAATGTTGAGTGCTCTAATGGATTTCTGAAAGCATAGTGTGCTCTAGATACTGCTAAATCAATAAACGTAACCGTCACTTAAGTGTGTACATTATGTAATATTTGGTTAATTCTATTATATATAACCCAGATAGCGTCACAATATTTGTCTTGAAACTGGAATGCTAAAAATAGAAATGAAATGCTTTAAAAATAGAATCATAAAAATGCAGAAGGTACATTGTTTTTTTCCAACTAATCTTAACATTTAGAATGTTACAGGTTCTGTCGTAATGAACCATGAAATACATTTTTGAAATACTTAAATTTAAGACTAGTAGTAAGGTCAGCAGAATAGCTCACTTGAACAGTGTACCCGCTTTGCCATATGCCTGACCCAGGTTTAATTTGATTCAGATCTTGAAAACTGGTATATTTCTTAGTTGATTGAGGATTTTATTTCCCCAGCAGCTAAAAATCTAGAGGCTTCCTGATAATCACGTTTTGTTAATAAAACGATAGTAATTACTATTAGTATGAACTAGATAAATCTATACCATTACACCAATTGAAATGATTCATTAATGATAGTAAGACTAAAGTTGTCTTTAAAAGCTAAGTACATTAAACAATCATTTATTGCTAGGCATATTATGTTTGAAGATTAAGATTTTGTTCTGTTTTCACTGATAATCAGCCTGGTAAAAGGAACAAGAGACATACACTTAACTAATTCAAGAACATTTAATAAAGATGTATGTCAGCTATATCAATTTCTAAAAGAAGCTTTCTTTTAAAATTTTTTCTATTTATTTATTTATTGGATAGAGACAGAAATTGAGAAAGGAGAAATAGAGAGGGAGAGAGACAGAGAGACACCTGCAACACTGCTTTAGCACTCACTTGCAAAGCTTTCCCCCTGCAGGTAGGGACTGGGGCCTCAAACTGGGTCCTTGCACACAGTAATATGTGCGCTCAATCAGGTACACCACTGCCCGGCCCCAGTTATACCAATTTTGTAAAAAAAAAAAAAAAAAAGCGTGAATTTGACTTTTCTCACTTAGGTATTTTATAAAGATTTGGGTTCTTGCAGCTAGGGTGGCAGTTCAGTGGTGGTGGTGGTGGCACAGTCCTTGCTTATGAGGACCAGGATTTCATCTGTGACACTGCAAATGTGGGCACAGTGTTCTTGTCTCAGAATAAAAATAGAAAAAAAGAATTTTTTTAAAAAATTAAGTCTAATCCCAATTTTAGTGGAAGCATTAGTGAGAATGGCCGGAGAAAAATCCCCACTAGCAAATACCTTGCTTTACAAGTACATTTTTCATAGTTGGTTGCAATTAAAATAATTTTTATAATTTATTTGTTATTGGATAGAGACAGAGAAATTGAGAGAGAAGGGGAAGATAGAGAGGACGAAAGACAGACAGACGCCTGGAGATCTTCACCGCCAGTGAAATGACTACCCTGCAGGTGGGGAGCTGGGGGCTCAAACCTGGGTCCTAACCAGTCCTTGCACTTTGCACCATGTGTACTTAATTAACCCTGTGTGCTACTGCCCGACTCCCTTAAAATAATTTTTGGCATGGGCTGTCTTGAAATACTATTGGATATATTTGCTTCCGTAAAGGAAAATGACACATGCCAATGTCTTTTCTATTGTTTCTTTCCTTAGATTTTAACATTTGAGACCAAGAATCCATCTGAATTAGCAGAACGTTTGCGATCTGTTTGTGGGAATCAGAGTAACGCCTATGCCCGCCTGCTGGAGTACCGCCTGAATGCCTTGCGAGGACTGTGGAATGCCCAGCGCCAGCTGGCCTTGGAAGAACAGCACGAAAGGGAAAGTTCAGGTGACGAAGAAACTTTGGCCCTGCTCAAACGCCAGGGCTTGTTGCAGCAACCAGAACAAGCTCCTTTCACATCGAGGATGGGGCTCCTGCTGGTTTTCCCCCTTATTCAGTCCCAGAGTAGAACAGACCCCTCTCTCTGTAACATAACTGCTGAGGTGCTATTGAACTGCCTTCGTGACTGCCAGCCTTTGAGCTTGACCAAGGAGCCTGCTGACTGTCTCAATGGAATTGAAACTTTGCTCTGCTCTTGGCTAGAGGAGACTTCTGACACAGGCCGACATATCCCTCATAAACAGAAAGAAAATGCTGCTGCTGCCCTGGTGGCTTTGGCATGTGCCAGGTAAGGAAATTCAGAAGTTACTGCTTGGTGACCTTTGTGAGTGAATAAGAATGCAAGCATATTTGATGGGAGCCTTAACATTCAGAAGTCCTTCTTTGTTTTCAATATTGAATTTCACAGCTTTGACAGTACATACAGTGCTTTCACCAAAACTTGGCACCAGGAACCTGAACTGGAACCCAAGTTCCAAGTTTTTTGTTTCTGCTGTACCATGATAGCAGCTTAAAATGAGAATCAACCCTTATGGTTATCTGCTTACGCCTTAGATGATAAGTGTTTTGCATAAGGTTGTTAGTGAAAGGATACTAGTGTCTGTTTCTCCTAGAAGAATTATCAAAAAGTTTGTAGAATTATTACTTTTTCATGTATGGCTATAAAGAGTACACTGACAATTTATGGGTTGTTACTTACTTGGACTCTTGTTACATGGACTTGATCACAAACTGTATTTCAGGATTATGGTGCTTGCCTCCACCAATTTAACTAAAAATTCTCTCTGTATATATCAAGATATAATATTTGCTACCTTTTGTGTGTAGCTTGATGTTATTGATCCACTGTTAATAGGAAACATGATTGGAGTTGCTTTTGCAGGAGGGGATTTCTTCATTTTCCTGCCTAGTAATCTTTTATGATCCCTGAAACACACAAACACACACACACACACACACACACACACACATTTTAATTAACTACCCTTGCTTTTCTCTGAACTAGTTGTCTGTAGAATAGTTAGAACCATGGTTTGACCGGTTAGTCCTTCTCCACTCAGAATTTTTTTTCTCTGATTGGGTCCTTTTTATAGCAAAGTACATGTGGGAAATTATTCTTGGATTATTATGAAGTTCTTAACTATACTGCTTCTTCCTCTGTTTTTTAAAAAATATTTATTCCCTTTTGTTGCCCTTGTTGTTTCATTGTTATAGTTATTTATGTTTTGTTATTGATGTCATCGTTATTGGATAGGACAGAGAGAAATGGAGAGAGGAGGGGAAGACAGAGATGGGGAGAGAAAAACAGACACCTGCAGACCTGCTTCACTGCCTGTGAAGCGACTCGCCTGCAGGTGGGGAGCCGGGGCCTCCAACCAGTATCCATCCGCGGGCCCTTGCGCTTTGCGCCATGTGTGCATAACCCGCTACACTACAGCCTGACTCTATCTTCCTCTGTTTTTATAGTTTCAAAGCTGACCTTCAAATGGCTGAATCTTGAGCTATTTTTAAGGCAAAATGGCACCAGTATTTAATGTTAAATTCTTTACCCATAGCAAACTATTATGCCCTACTTCTTGATTCCTGAACACTGTCCTATTAGCATTATAGCTAAGAACTTTTTAATACTCCAAGAATAATTTTCTCATTTGCAATTTGCTATAAGAGAAACCCAAGGGAGTCGGGCTGTAGCGCAGCGGGTTAAGCGCAGGTGGCGCAAAGCACAAGGACCGGCATAAGGATCCCGGTTCGAACCCCGGCTCCCCACCTGCAGGGGAGTCGCTTCACAGGCGGTGAAGCAGGTCTGCAGGTGTCTGTCTTTCTCTCCTCCTCTCTGTCTTCCCCTCCTCTCTCCATTTCTCTCTGTCCTATCCAACAACGACAACAACAATAATAACTACAATAATAAAACAACAAGGGCAACAAAAGGGAATAAATAAAATAAAATAAAATAAAATAAAAAATAGAAACCCAATCAGAGAAAAAATTCTAATGGGAGAGGAACCTCTTACTAGGCCTTAGGTTTTATTTTATTTTATTTTTAATTTTTAAATATTTATTCGTTTCCCCTTTGTTTTTGCCCTTGTTTTATTGTTGTAGTTATTACTGTTGTTGTTACTGATGTCTTCGTTGTTAGATAGGAGAAATGGAGAGGGGGGGAGAGATAAAGAGGGGGAGAGAAAGATAGATACCTGCAGATCTGCTTCACCGTTTGTGAAGCAACTCCCCTGCAGATGGGGAGTCGGGGGCTTGAACTGGAATCCTTACATCGGTCCTTGTGCTTTGCGCCACCTGCACTTAACCACTGTGCTACTTCCCGACTCCCTGCCTTAGGTTTCAGTCATTCATGATCACTAACCTTAAAATTGAATGAACTCAAATAACCATTGCCCACTTAGCATTCATGCACAAAGCACTCATCTAGGTACTGCAGGTACAGCAGTCAACAACGTGCATGGTCCCTAAAAATTGCAATTTATGTGAGAAATAGACAAGTAGACACAAACCAACATATAGAATAATTTGCAAGGGATGTTTATACACCATAGTAAGTCAAATTGGGATATTTTGTTAAGAGGATGATTATGTAGAGTTGCTCTGATATAGTACTGGTTAGAGATTCCAGGGCAAGTCTTATTAAGGAGGTGATAATTTGAACTGAGGCACTAATAATGAGAAGGTGATAATAATAATAATAATAATAATAAGAAGAAGTCATACAGAATTCTAGACAAAAGGAACAGCAAGTCCCACAGCTTTAATGAGTTTCCTGTGCTTGGGGTATATGAGGGAGAGCAAATTAAGTAGAAGACTAGAATGCAGTAGTAGAATGAGAGAGACAGAAGATGAGGTTGACAGGTCCCAGATCATATAGGGGTTTAGGAGCCAAGGAGGGAGTTTTATAAAAGCTAAGTGAATCTGCCAGGTATTCTGACCTTATAGTTGGTTTGATGACTTTGAACTTCCCAGTGTACTTTTGCCCTTTTAGTTTAGACTCACTTACCCCAGGGGATATCTCCTTTGGAAAAATAAGCAAAGTTCCATAGGACTTAGTTGATAGGACTCAGATGATACAGCTGATAGCTGACAAGTGACAGAGCCATGCTTTAGAACCCATGTATCCTGGCTTATACTTTAAGAAATATTTATTATTTTTTTAAAGTAGTTTTTTTAAAAATTTATTATCTATTTATTTATTCCCTTTTGTTGCCCTTGTTGTTTTATTATTGTTGTAGTTATTGTTGTTGTTGTTGTTGGATAGGACAGAGAAATAGAGAGAGGAGGGGGAAGACAGAGAGAGGGAGAGAAAGATAGACACCTGCAGACCTGCTTCACCGCCTGTGAAGCGACTCCCCTGCAGGTGGGGAGCTGGGGCTTGAACCGGGATCCTTACGCCGGTCCTTGTGCTTTGCGCCACCTGCGCTTAACCCGCTGCGCTACAGCCTGACTCCCAAGAAATATTTATTTTTATGAGAGAGAGTCAGGCACCAGGAGATGAGAACTTCACTCCGGTCTGACAGATGGTGGCACTAGGAACTGAACCTGGAACCTTTGGCATGCAAGCTGTTGTATCATCATGACATTATCTCTCTGGCCCCAATTTAAGCTTTTAAATTCTTACTTACTGCCACTCTGCCTTGTCTGAGTCTTTGAACACCAGAGATAGTATAAAGAACAGTTAAGAGAAGGACTCTAGGAGTATGAATTGACCTAACAACGCCCATGGTCAGTGGGGAAGCAATTACAGAAGCCAGACCTTCCACCTTCTGCACCCCATAATGGCCCTGAGTCCATGCTCCCAGAGGGATAAAGAATAGGGAAGCTATCAGGGAAGGTGATGGGATTCAGAGTTCTGGTGTGGGAATTGTGTGGAGTTGTCCCCCTCTTATCCTATGGTTTTTGTCAATGTTTCCTTTTTTAAAAAAATATTTATTTATTTATTTATTTTAAAAATACCTATTTATTCCCTTTTGTTGCCCTTGTTGTTTTATTGTTGTAGTTATTATTGTTATTGATGTCATCATTGTTGAATAGGACAGAGAGAAATGGAGAGAGGAGGGGAAGACAGAGAGGGATAGAGAAAGATAGACACCTTCAGACCTGCTTCACCTCTTGTGAAGCGACTCCCATGCAGGTGGGGAGCTGGAGGCTCGAACCAGGATCCTTATGCCGGTCCGTGTGCTCTGCGCCATGTGTGCTTCACCTGCTGTGCTACTGCCCGACTCCCCCAGTGTTTCCTTTTTATAAATAAAAATTAAAAAAGAAAAAAGAGGACTCTAGATCTACTTCATTATTGTTAGGCATTCCATTTCTTTTGGGGTTTAGGCATATGATACCCAGTATTAAAGCCTTGGTTAAGAGAATGAAGTAGTGATCCAAAGTTACCCATCTCATAGAGGTGATTATTTAGTTCAGGAAATGTTTCTCTGGTGATGTATACTTGCAATCTGGCCAAGTAAGTCTCGTGTATCTTAAAAACACCTCCTTCTAGATCTTACTGATCATATTGTAGACTTTCCAGAGCTTTGAGCCACGGGAACTAAAAGGAAGTCAGTGGTGAGCTCTGGGAGTATTAGAATCACACAGTTTATAACAAATGCAGGAGGACCCTCTCTCAGCACAAAGTACACAAAGTATTCATTATTTAGATGCTTTTCTTCTAGATGTTTCATATGATGGAATTAGCTAAGATGTTATGTAAACAAGATGAACTTAACAAAGATATGGACAAATGAAGCCTGAAAATGCTTTTAGACTTTATATCAATTTATACATTTTATCACATAAAACTTGATTTTATGAAATCTCCCCTCTAGACTTGAGGACTTTATGGAAATAGTATTCAGGCATAACTAACATGCGACATGTTCTTTGTGTTTGAACCTTAGTTTTGCACTTTTGTGTTAAGGGAAAATTATTTGTATTTACAATTGTAAGAACACTGTAATTATCATGGTGCCACTTAGTAGTAGTTTTTCTGTACGAGCTATCAATAATAAGTAAAAATTGAGCACTTTTTTCATAATGCATGTTCTATCTGGCCGAAGCAGGCAGATTTGACATGTGGTTAATAAAATCAACATTAGCCTAATATTTTTTAACTTCAATGCTGATAACTTTCTGTTCTCTCCTTTTATTTTTAGGGGCTCATTGAAAACTTTTGTCCATACCGTTCATCTGTTACAGAAGCAAACTGATCTAGGGCCCCTGCCTGTAGCTGATGTACTGTATAGGTAAGCGCCATTTTGGCCATGTGCGCGTGCTACCAGTTCAGGTATCTGCCATTTCCAATCAGCCATCATTTTGACCTTTACCCTCCTTCCACATAAGGCAGATTGTGCATAAAGACTGTTTTAATACGTAGACACAGCTAAACTCTTGTTGATGATTAATATTCATCTGAAGTGAGAATTTTGTGTTTATCTTTTCCTTCTGTAGAAATGTTCCTTGTTGGGAGTCGGGCGGTAGTGCAGCGGGTTAAGTGCACGTGGTGTGAGTAAGGATCCCGGTTCGAGCCCCCGGTTCCCCACCTGCAGGGGAGTCGCTTCATAGGCGGTGAAGCAGGTCTGCAGGTGTCTGTCTTTCTCTCCCCCTCTCTGTCTTCCCCTCCTCTCTCCATTTCTCTCTGACCTAACAACGACGACACCAATAACAACAATACTATAAAAAAAGGGAAAATAAATAAAAATTTAAAAAAATTTTAGAAAAAGGAAAAGAAATGTTCCTTGGTATGTTTGTTTATTTTGTTACCAGAGCACTGTTCAGCTCTGGTTTATGGTGGTGCAGGAGATTGAACCTGGGATCTTGGAGCCTCATGCATGAGAGTCTCTTTGCATAATTTTATGCTATCTACTCTCTACTATTTATTTATTTATTTTTATCTTTATTTTTTTGGATACAAACAGCCAGAAATCGAGAAGGGGAGATAGAGAGGGAAAGAGAGACGGAGAGACACCTGCAGCCCTGCTTCACCACTCGTGAAGCTTGGCCCTTGTAGGTGGGGACCGGGGGCTCGAACCTGGGTCCTTGTGCACTGTAGCGTGTGCGCTCAACCAGGTGCACCACCATCTGGCCCGTTTATTTTTTTAACATATACATTTTAAGGTTTACTCACTTTATGAGGCAGAGAGACCAGAGCACTTATTCCAACATATATAGTTCTGGAGAATAAAGCAGGTTTTAGGCATGCAAGTCCTGCGTTCTATTAGTGAGTTACCACCTTTCCTCTCCTCTCCTCTCCTCTCCTCTCCTCTCCTCTCCTCTCCTCTCCTCTCCTCTCCTCTCCTCTCCTCTCCTCTCCTCTCCTCTCCTCTCCTTTGCTTTCCCTTCCTTTCCTTCTCTTCTCTCTTTCTCTCTCTCTCTCTTTTTTTAAGATTTTATTTATTGATTGATGAGAAAGATAGGAAGAGAGAAAGAACCAGACATCACTCTGGTACATGTGCTGCCGGAGACTGAACTCAGGACCTCATGCTTGAGAGTCCAATGTTTTATCCATTGTGGCACCTCCTGGACCACCTTTTTAAGTATTTATTTATTTACTTATTTATTATTGAATAGAGACAGAGAGAAATTTAGAGGGAAGAGGGGAGAGAGAGAAAGAGAGATACTGGATGCCCTGATTTATAGCCCTACTTCACCACTAGTGAAGATTTCTACCTGCAGGTAGGAATTTGGGACTTGGAGCTCCAGTAGCGCAATTGGTTAGCATGCAGTACTTATACAGGAACTTGGGACTTGAACCCATGTCTTTGCATACTGTAACATGTTCACTCAAAAGGTGTGTCACCACCACCCTCCCTCCTTAATATTGTGTTTAAGTAATGTAATATTTTATGATAAATTCTTTTTTAATAAATTTGTTTTCCCTTTTGTTGCCCTTTTTATTGTTGTAGTTATTATTGTTGTTGTTATTGATGTCATCGTTGTTACATAGGATAGAAAGAAATGGAGAGAGGAGGGGAAGACATGGGGAGAGAAAGACACCTGCAGACCTGCTTCACCGCTTGTGAATCGACTCCCCTGTAAGTGGGGAGTTGGGGTCTTGAGCCGGGATCCTTATGCCCGTCCTTGTACTTCGCACCACCTGCGCTTAACCTGCTGTGCTACCACCCAACTCCCTATAGTAAATTCTTATTGAATATTTCAAAATTAGAAAATGTTATGACATAAGAAATGTGCAAATTAGTAGTCCAGAAGGTGGCATAATGGATATATCTTTGGACTCTTAAGCATGAGGTCCTGCGTTTGATCCAAAGTGATGCTGTAATTCTGTCTCTATCTCTGTCTCTTTATTTATCTCATTATTAAAATCAAAAGTTTTTTTTTTTTTTTTTTTTTACCAGAGCATTGCTTGGCTCTGGCTTGTGGTGGGTGCAGGGGATTGAACCTGGGACTTTGGAGCCACAGGCACAAGAGTCTCTTTGCATGACCATTATGCTATCTACCCCCGCCCTTCTCATTACTAAATAAATAAAACTTTAGGAAAAAAAGGAAAGTGAAAATTATTTATAATCTCATTTCCCTAGAATAGTCAGTTCTAATGTTTTGGAATATGTGCTTCCTAATTCTTTGTCTCTTTTCTCATTCACATACACAGTGTCTATTTTACCCATGGTTTTAGTTTACTATAATAGTTCTATGAGTACTACTCTGTAATTTTTAATTAAAATTTTAATTTTCACAGTATTAGTGTAAAACTGTTTCATTTTCTGCTCTTTAAAATGGTAGGTAGAATTTTATTTTCTTGCAGAAATTAATAATCTCAATGTCTTTGTGACTTTCCTTCCCTTTTTAGGCTGTTGCTTTTGGAAGGGGGTCCTGGATCTCCCTCCTGTTTGCTTGGTGGCAAACATATAGTATCATGGGGCTATGAAGATATGTTACCTGCACCAGATAGCAACACTGGATCCAGTTCTGAAAACAAAGGTAATATGAAGTTTTTGTTCTGGACCTGAAATTAAGATGTAGAAAGAATAACTTTAGATATTGTAGTAAATGAATGAGATAGAACTTTGTGCTTCTTTAAATTTTTTTTTTTTTAATTAGTGATTTAATAGTGATCAACAAGATTATGGGGTAAGAGGGCTATAATTCCACACAGTTCCCACCACCAGAGTTTTACATCCCATCCCCTCTTAGAAGCCTCCCTACTCTTTATCCCTCTGGGAGTATGGACTAAGATCTTTATGGGGTGCAGAAGGTGGGAGGTCTGGCTTCTGTAATTGATTCTCTGCTGTGCTACTTTTAATCAAGAGTTCAAAATTTCTATATAGTTTGTTCATTGTCTGCTTTTTAATATTTATTTATTTATTTATTCCCTTTTGTTGCCCTTGTTGTTTTATTGTTATAGTTATTATTGTTGTCATTGTTGTTGAATAGGACAGAGAGAAATGGAGAAAGGAGTGGAAGACAGGGAGGGGGAGAGATAGATAGACACCTGCACACCTGCTTCACCGCCTGTGAAGCGACTCCCCTGCAGGTGGGGAGCTGGGGGGCTTGAACCGGGATCCTTAAGCCAGTCCTTGCACTTTGCACCACCTACGCTTAACCCGCTATGCTACAGCCTGACTCCCCTCATTGTCTGCTTTATCAGTAAAAACTTAAAAGGTGATGCTTGGTGAGGTAAGAAAGTGGATAAGCTTTACTTTCACCAAGAAAAGGTATCATCCATATACTTTTGTCAAGGATAACATGAATTGGTTCTTGTTTGTTTGAACTTGGGCATGGAAGTCGTAAGTTGAATTTTTACTTCTGTTAATAGAATATCATTTCTTGCTGCTTGATACTATTTCTTTTAAAAAATATTTTAATTAAACTTAATTTAAATGGCAGCTCTCTTAACTGATGTCCATTTAGCAGACTTGTCTGATGAGTTAGGCCTTTCCACTCTTAAGATATACTGAGCACTGCCATCATCACACCATGCCTTTGAGGCCACTGGTTCTTCTTTGCAGTTCATGCAGTGCTACTCTCCCCTACAGAGTGTGGACTCTTGACAGACAGACAGAAGCCAAAGCAACACTCAGGCATATGCAGTACCAGGGATCAAACTTAAAGTCCCATGCTTAACATGTCAAACTTCGCAGGCCACAGTTGCTGTTTTTAAATACAAATATTAAATCTTTTGTATTGTATTGCTCCAGAAACCAATATTAGAATCTTAAAATGTATTTATTTATTATTTGTTAGGACAGAGAGAAATTGAGAGGGATGGGGGGAGAGAGAAAGAGAGAGAGAGAGAGAGAGAGAGACCTACAACACTGCATCACTACAGATGAGACTTAAACCTGGGTCTTTGCACATGGCTAATATGTTCAACCAGGTACACCACTGGCTTGCCCCAAATTGCAATATTTAGATGGACAATTTAAAGAAACAGATTTTAATTCAAGATGTATTATTAGTATATCAAATAATATCATTTACTTGTAACAAACTATTAGTAACAAATAAAAAATGTGAGGGCCAGATGGTGATGCACCTTGTTAAGCACACACATTACAGTACAGAAAGACCCAGGTTCAAGCCCCTGGTCCCCACCTGCATGGGGAAAGCTTCATGTGTGGTGAAGCATGTTTGCAGGTGTTTATCTTTCTTTTCCCCTGTGTCTTCTCTCTTGATTTCTCTCTGTCCTATCCAACAACAATGACAACAATAATAATAACAACAACAAGGGCAACAAAGGGGGAAAAACATGGCCTCCAGGAGCAGTGGATTTGTAGTGCAGGCACCGAGCCTCAGCGATAACCTTGGAGGCAAAAAAAAAAAAAAAAAAAAAAAACCAACCCTTAATAAACTATTAATATCATTTGCCATTTGTGGACCACTGTTTTTGTAATAGATTGCAATTTATCTACTTAACGATATATTTCTTTTTTCTTTATTATTATTATTTGTCTCCAGGGTTATTGCTGGGGCTTGGTGCCTGAACTACAAATCCACTGCTCCTGGAGACCATTTTCTTTCCGATTTTGTTGCCCTTGTTGTTGTGTTTATTGTTATTGTTGCCATTGCTGTTGTTGGATAGCACAGAGAGAAGTCGAGAGAGGAGGGGAAGACAGAGAGAGGGAGAGAATTATAGATACCTGCAGACCTGCTTCACCGCTTGTGAAGTGACCCCCCTGAAGGGGGGTGCTCATACTGGGATCCTTATGCTGGTCCTTGCGCTTTGCGGCTTAACCCACTGCACTGCCGCCTGGCCCCAACATTATTTCTTTTAACTGTCTTCATTAGTATTGAGGTCTTATTATCATCTTCATCTTACAGAATCCAAAATTCAGGGATACCCAATTTCATCTAGTAAGTATCTACAGCTCTTAAAAGCTTGCACCTTTCTTACTACAAAATCAGTGGTGAACTATTGTCCTTTTATTCATTTCAGTTTAGAATTAGGAATGCATAGGTGTGATTTGGTATTTTAGCTATCCCCCCCAAAACAAAAGAAAAAAGAAAGAAAGAAGAAAACATTTAGCAGGCTTATTCAGTTAGTTTCTGCTAGTAAATTGCTCTGATCTTATTCCCTGAACCCATATGTACTTTGGATGTTAGATTTGAGGATTTGAACCAAGTTCTCTGTAGATTGCATTGAAGCACATTTATGAATTCCGTGATGGCTTTTTCATTAGAGAAAGCACATTTATATCATTAGCAGAAGTATGCATAGTGACCCAGGAGGTAGCAAGCACTGGACTTATAATCATGAGGGTCCACATCCATTTCCCAGTATCACATGTGCTAGAGTGATGCTCTGGTTCTCTCATAAGTAAATACATCTTGGGCTGGGGAGACAGCATAAATGATTCTGCAAAAAACTCTCATGCCTGGGACCTCATGAATCTCTGAGGTCCCAGGTTCAGTCCCCAGCATCACCATAAGCCAGAGTGGAGCAGTGCTCTGGTTTCTTTCTCTCTCTTTATTTTTTAAAAAAATATTTATTCCCTTTTGTTGCCCTTGTTGTTTTATTCTCTGTGTATTTTTTATCTCTCTCTCTCTCTCTCTAACATAAAATAAATATTTAAAAAAGTTCAACTTATAAAAGAAAAACCGGGAGTTGGGTGGTAGTGCAGCGAGTTAAGCGCATGTGGCACAAAGCACAAGGACCGGTATAAGGATCCCAGTTCAAGCCCCCCGGCTCCCCACCTGCAGGGGAGTGGCTTCACAGGCAGTGAAGCAGGTCTGCAAACGTCTATCTTTCTCTCCCCCTGTCTGTCTTCTCCTCCTCTCTCCATTTCTCTCTGTCCTATCCAACAATGACAACATCAATAACAACAACAATAAAGCAACAAGGAAAACAACAAGGGCAACAAAAGTGGATAAACAAATTAATTAATTAAAAAATTAAATAAATAAATTTAAAAAAGAAAAGCCATGCCTCTAATTTTTCTGTGGAAAAAAATATTTCAGATGCTGACTTGGGACGCTGTCTCACAGCAGATGGTCTTTACCTGTATACTACTAACTCTGTTGGAAGAGGAGTAAGCAAATTGGGGTCTGGACTACATGGTACTCTCAGGTCAGTTCTGTGGAATATGTTGAATGACTTGCCTAGAGCATTTTCCTCCTGGGAATATGTGCTGCCTAACATAGACTAAGCAGCAACTACTGAACAATTGATATGACCCCAGTCTTCTCTCACTGACACTTCCCTACTCTTTCTGATACTGCATTTCGGTTTTGTTTTTAACTTTTCAGAGTTTGGTAACCCTAATATCATTGCTTCTTATTAGCGATTCTTCTGTGATCAAGATTATTATTTTTTTATCATCAGGATTTTTATGAACATATCATTGACTTCTCTGTGTTGATGAATGTACATTTCTCTAGCTAGTATGGCTTTTTGTACTTGACTGTGATGTTGCATTAGCAGTGATATTTAGTTGGGACATATAGAATTTGCTGCCCCCTAGGGGGTCGGGTGGTGGCGCAGTGGGTTAAGCGCATGCGGCGCAAAGCGCAGGGACCGGCGTAAGGATCCCGGTTCGAGCCCCCGGCTCCCCACCTGCAGGGGAGTCGCTTCACAGGTGGTGAAGCAGGTCTGCAGGTGTCTATCTTTCTCTCCCCTTCTCTGTCTTCCCCTCCTCTCTCCATTTCTCTCTGTCCTATCCAACAAAGAATTGCGTCAACAAGGGCAATAATAATAACCACAACGAAGCTACAACAAGGGCAACAAAAGGGGGAAAAAAAATGGCCTCCAGGAGCGGTGGATTCATGGTGCAGGCACCGAGCCCAGCAATAACTGTGGAGGAGGAAGGAAGGAAAAAAAAAAAAGAATTTGCTGCCCCCAGCCCCTCCAGTTTAAAAAAAAATATATATATATAGCATTTTTAATCAAACCTTTCCCCCAACTGCTAATCCAATCAATCCACTGTGGAAAATTAATACTTACTACAGTCTTGTTAATCACAAAGTTAATATACTATATCCATTCTCCTTTAGCTATTTTATATACTTTATCATTTTTAAGAATTAGGTAGAAAATGTCTTCTGTGTTTATTGTAGCTCCTTGATTGGGTTTTGGACACAGTGGAGACTCACTCTATATACCTTTCTTTTCCACAGAGGTTTTGTGTACTGCCGCAACGAGGAGCTGGAACCAGGATGGGTTGCTTTTGGCAGTGGCTGTCTTCTCCACCGACCTGTATCTTTTGATAATAAACCTCATTCCCTTTTCCAGATTATTGACCAGAATACCCTTCAGGTAAACAGAAAACTATAGCACTGTCTTTTATATTTTGGAGATATTAAGGAAGCTCCTGATAACAGAAGTGATAAAATTATTGACATGTTTTCCTATTAGAGGGACATCCTTTTTACCCATCATTTGGACATTCTGTTTTTTCTCTAATGTCTTTGAATTATTCTGTGTGATCAGAGTGAATATGCTCTCCAAGGGATTCCACAGCCAAGAACAAACATTTTTATGATTTAACATAAATTAGATGTCCCAGGAGGTGCTTCAGTGGATTAAAGGCTGGACTCCCAAGCATGAAGTCCCTAGTTTAATCCCTGGCATTGCATGTGGCAGACTGATGCACTGGCACACATGCTGTCTCTAATAAGTAAATCTTAAAAAATTAAGAAGTCTAGATAGTCAAAGACGGTAGATGTATTAGTTGTATCTTTTTTAAAAAAAACATATATATATTTAGAGACTGCATCATTTTCCTGTTCAATTTGTTCTAAAACTTTCATGGGAATGGAAAGTTTGGAATGAATGTAGAAATAAATCATTGTGCATTAGGATCAAGATTTCATTTTGGTGTTTCCTTAGCATTCTATGAAAATGTTCATAGGCATTCTTAGGGCACTTGCTACATTATAGTGAAATTGTCTGTTGTCTCAAACTTCTCTCCAAGACTGTACACTTTTAGGTTTGGACCCTGCTCTGCTCCTCTTTGTGTCCCTAGAATATATTAAACTATATAATATCTAAATAGTAACAGTAATAATGTTGACTATCAGTTACCAGTGTGTTTTTCTGTACCACAACCTAGCCTAGGTAATTTATATGTATTTCCCTTTCTGCCTGTGAGGTATAACTATGACAGCATCTGTAAGATGAAGCATCTAAGACTAGGCATATTGTAGGCATTAAGTTAGTGTTTATTATTCAGTGAAGGCATGTAACTCTGAGGTTAAGTCACTTTTCCAAGGCCACACAGCCAGTAATGTCAGTGTGAGAACTTGAACCCATGGTTTTCAACTCTGGAGTATGAGCTCTTTGCAACTTTCTGCTTTCAAACAAAGTTGAACCAAATGGTTAGAGTTCCCATCAGTGTCTAGGGAATGATCACATCCAGGACTTAAGAGGGATATTACATCTCTTCTGCCTATCCTTCTTCCTCTTTCTATTTCCTTATTCCTCCTCCTCTTCCTCTTCCTTTTCTTCCTTCTCCTCCCTCTCCTCTCCTCTTTATTGCTGGGGCTTCATTACTACAGGCTGATCTTTTTCAGATAAAAAGAGAAAGATTGGGGGGGAGACACTATAGCATCCCCCCGCCCCCAGTACAGTGGCACTACTTTGTAATGTACTGGGGACCAGAACCTGGGTCATGCACATGACAAATCAGTATCTTCCCATGTTAACTATCTTGCCAACAGGTCACATCTTTATTGTTATATTGGGGAATAAGTAATAGTTTTCAGTAAGTACAGTTGTTGACACATGGGTAAAATTTCTCATCTCACCATGATAGGCATCTGCAAAACACTCTCACTATCACTCCCACCCTAGGTCCCCCTTTATCATATGTACCAGGACCTGAAACTGCCCCCCACTCCCCTAGAAAGCCAGTCCAAGATCTACTTTATGCCTTTATGCTTCCCCTTTCTGTTTCTCAACTTCTGCCCATGAGTGAGATCTTTCCTTGAAAACAGGGATTGAGTCTCTCACTATCGTGTCTCCAAAGCACATAGTAGATGTTCAACAGTGATTGGATAAGTACATTAACAAGTAGATGCCCAGTTGTCTTTATTTATTATAACTGATGCAGATGAGACCATTTCTTTCTTTCTTTTAGATTTATTTACTGATATATATATATTTGTAGGTATCACCCTTGGAGTTTCATTGCTCCAAGCTGACTTTTTCCAGGGAGAGAGAGAGAGATCGAGAGAGGAGATACCACAGCAACAAAGCTTTCTCCAGTGCAGTGGGATGCCAGGCTCAAACTTTCGTGGTGCTCATGGTAGACCAAGCCCCTTCCCAAGTGAACTATCTCACTACCCCCTGTTGTTCTTGTGTATTTAATTAATATTCATAAATCCATTTAGTACAAAATTTTCAGCAAGCACTGTTTTCCTAGAGCTTTATTTTTAGTAAGTGATTGATGGAACACATGCATATCAGACTCACTGTGTTTAGTGAATACTTTTTTCCTTATTTAAATGTAATTTGAATTAATCATGGTCAGGGGCATGACAGATCAGAGAGAGTACAAGACTTGCATGTGGGCAAGTTGGCTGGTAGCGCAGCGGGTTAAGTGCACGTGGCATAAAGTGCAGGTTCAAGCCCCCCGCTCCTCACCTGCAGGGGAGTCGCTTCATAAGCAGTGAAGCAGGTCTGCAGGCGTCTATCTTTCCCTCCCCCTCTCTGTCTTCCCTTCCTCTCTCCATTTCTCTCTGTCCTATCCAACAACGTCATCAATAATAACTACAACAATAAAACAACAAGGACAACAAAAGGGAATAAATAAATATTTAAAAAATTAAAAAAAGAAAGACTTGCATGTATGTGATCCCAGGTTTGATCCCTGACACCACATATGCTTTAGATGGTGCTCTGGCCTTTTTTCTCTCATGACATAAATTTTTCTAAAAAGAATTTTTTTTGTCTTCTGCAAGATCCACTGTATATACTTAAACAAACAAACAAACAACAAAAACAAAACACGGTTTCACTGCTTTTGAAGCTTCCTCTTTTAACTGGGAGCCTTGCTCATGGTAACGTTTGCATTCTACCAGATATGCCAGCACCTTCAGAAGCCTCCACCCACTGTATAAACTTTCACATTTTATTATTGTTGTGAAATTCACAAGTTATTCTTAGACATAAATACTAGTTTTATTTTAACCAAGAAATCTGCTGAATCTTGGGCTTATAATACCTTTAGTGGTGAACTGATAGACTTAGTCAGATTTTATATTTCACAGTAATTAAGTTTTCCTGCCTTTCACGTCCAGGTGTCCCAGGTGGTGCCAATGCCAGTCAATCACCTCCCTGTCGGCAGCACTATGAGCACCGTTCACCTTTCCTCAGATGGTACTTACTTCTACTGGATCTGGTCTCCTGCCAGTCTGAATGAGAAAACACCAAAGGGACATTCTGTCTTCATGGACATTTTTGAACTTGTGGTAAGTTTTACTTTGTCATTTGTGTTTTTAACAGATATATGTCTATATTCTTTCTTTACATATTGCCTTACACATTTTTTGTCTAGGTAACTTTTTATATTGATAAGATGTAAATGAGACTAAGTTTTCTGAAATATTTTCTGATAGAAGAGTGGAAATAATGATAGTTGATAGTAGACACTGGGGGCTTGAAGTAGAAATGCTCTCGGGTCTTCCTAGAAATGTAGAACTCAACTGCAGTAGCAAAATTAGGGATGGAGGAAGATATTGGAAGTCTTTGAGTGATGACAACTGAAACTAGCTAGATCTTTACTGAATGTTTACTGAGAGCAAAGCAGTGTTGTGTCTCTGTGGTAGGAATATAGTTATGGACAAGATAGATCCTTGCTCCAGTGGAGCTTGTATTTCAGCACTTGTGTAGGTTGGGTTGTGGGGAAGATTAAAAAAAAATTATTGGGGCCAGGCAGTGAGTGGTACACATGGTATGAAGTATTAAGGACCAGCGCTAGGGTTGGGATACTTAACAATACTTTTACTCTGCTCATGAAGCCATTCCCTTTGCATATGGGGAGCAAGGGTTTGAACCATATCCTAGCTCTCTGTAAAGTGTGCACTTAACCAAATGTGCCACCACTTGGACCCCTAATAAATTTTAAATGGGTTAAAACTTGTGGGATATTAATCACCCATCTTACTACCCAGCTGCCTTAGGAGTCTACTAAACTTTATCAGTGCATTTTTTTTCTTTTCTAGTTTCTCAATATCCGCTAATCACTGTCTTTTATTTTTTTTCACTCTCTTTTCTTATGAAAGGTCCCAGCCATTGAGAATCTTTGAATTGATGTGCTAGATGAATGTGTGTACATACTAGCAGAAAAATTATTTTTAAACAGATTTAGCAGCTGCTAAACGGATTTAGATCTTTTTTTTTAAATTTTTAAAAAAATATTTATTTTATTTATTTATTCCCTTTTGTTGCCCTTGTTTTATTGTTGTAGTTATTATTGTTGTTGTCGTTGTTGGATAGGACAGAGAGAAATGGAGAGAGGAGGGGAAGACAGAGAGGAGGAGAGAAAGATAGACACCTGCAGACCTGCTTCACCGCCTGTGAAGCGACTTCCCTGCAGGTGGGGAGCCGGGGTTTGAACCGGGATCCTTAGGCCGATCCTTGTGCTTTGCGCCACCTGCGCTTAACCCGCTGCGCTACAGCCTGACTCCCAACGGATTTAGATCTTTTTCTTGAGAGTAATTGGGAAACCCTAGAAAAGTTTCCCTTTCCCTGATACCCTTCTGTTAAATTAAAAGAAAAAAATCATATCAAAGAAGTACATGCACGCAGATTAAAACTTCAGTAGCATACTCAGGCTCATGATGAAAAGTGAGAGTCCTTGTCCTATCCCAGCATGATTTTCATAGGCTGTGACTCAAAAGGGTTTATTTTTAGTTCTTCTGATAGTTACTTTGATAACCTCCAAATAAAAGGTTTATATTTCCATTTCTTGATGCATGAACACCATGTATTGTATGTTTGGGTTTTTTTTTTTTTCCTATGATGAAAGTATTGTTTGACATCTCCATTCTCTCTTCTTCCTAATAGATTGCATTTGTTTTAATTCTTTATTATTGATATTATTTTTAAAATTTTTTATCAGAGCACTGCTCAGTTTTGATTTATGATCGTACAGGGGATTAAACCTGGGACTTTGGAGCTTCAGGCACAAGAGTTAGCATTTACTATACTATATTTGTTCTTTCCATGCTTTTTTTTAATTTAAGACTTTATTTATTTATTCATGAAGATTGGCAGAGAGAGAGAGGGAAAAACAAACAACAACAACGGAAACCAGGGGCCGGCAGTAGCGCAGCAAGTTAAGCACACATGGTGCAAAGTGTGAGGACCAGCGTAAGGATCCCAGTTCGGGATCCTCCCACTCCCCACCTGCAGGGGGGGTCGCTTCACAGGGTTAGGAATGTCAATTGGTCCAATCTCTGTGGAGAACGGTCTGGAGAACTCTCAGAAGGCTAGAAATGGACCTACCCGATGATCCTGCAATTCCCCTCCTGGGGATAGATCCTAAGGAACCCAACACATCCATCCAAAAAGATCTGTGTACACATATGTTCTTGGCAGCACAATTTGTAATAGCCAAAACCTGGAAGCAACCCAGGTGTCCAACAACAGATAAGTGGCTGAGCAAGTTGTGGTCTATATACACAATGGAATACTACTCAGCTGTTAAAAATGGTGACTTCACCGTTTTCATCCGATCTTGGATGGACCTTGAAAAATTCATGTTGAGTGAAATAAGTCAGAAACAGAAGGATGAATATGGGATGATCTCACTCTCAGGCAGAAGTTGAAAAACAAGATCAGAAAAGAAAACACAAGTAGAACCTGAAATGGAATTGGCATATGACACCAAAGTAAAAGACTCTGGGGTAGGTGGGTGGGTGGGGAGAATACAGGTCCATGAAAGATGATGAATGACATAGTGGGGTTGTATTGTTAAATGGGAATCTGGGGAATGTTATGCATGTACAAACTATTGTATTTACTGTTGAATGTAAAACATTAATTCCCCAATAAAGAAATAAATTATTAAAAAAAAAAAAAACTATGCTCACTGGAAAAAAAAGAAAAGGCCACTAAGAATTATACAGGCACCACACTGTAACCATAATCTGGTGGCAAAAGAAAAAAAAGAAACAGTTAATAGGAAGAACAGGATAAAACTATAAATACTACTAGTGTAAACTGTGAGAAGATAATTGCTTTTATAAGTGGAACAGCATGTCACTAAAAAGAGCTATCAAAGAGTGAGAAATAGCTCCTGCAAATTGGATCTATAATCGTCAGAATTTAAAAAAAAAGGGAAGGGGCCAGGTGGTGGCACACCTGGTTGAGCACTCATGTTAACTTGTGCAAGGACTTAGGTTCACACTCCCAGTCCTCACCTCTGAGAAATGGGGGAAAGCTTCACTAGTGGTGTAGCCATCCTGTAGTTGTGTTTCTCTTCTTTTCTATTTTCCCTCTGAACTTCTCTCTGTCTTACAAATACATAAATAAAATAAAAAATATAAAAAAGTTAAAGAATGTATGGAAAAATAAAAGGGTTAAAGAAATCTACAAAAAAAAGTACAAGTAGATAAGGGACAATAAGTATGAAAGATGACATATTTAGTGGACTAATTCATGTACCCTCTGAGTCAGCAGACAACTCATCTGATAAGAGTGCACCTTACCACATGAGTGCTCAAGGTTTCAGCCAGAGTGGCAGATGGGAGTAAAGTGGCAGTGGGGAAAGCTTCACAAAGGTGGAGCAGTGTTTTTATGCCTGGTCTTGTCGCTTTGTATCTCCTAATTTTAAAAGAATAAAGTTCTATTATTGCATTCTCTGTAAAGAGAGCAGAGACAATAAAGAGGAGGGATGATCATATATTGCAGTACCAGTGGACTATGTTCGAGGAAGATATCAGTTAGTTGAAGGCGGGTATGGCACACCGACACCTGTCATAAGGAGATAAATTGTACACATCTGACAGCAGCTGTTTTGGTAATCATAATTTATTGTGATCAAAATTAAAAAATGAATCTAGTGCAAGGAAAATGTCAAACTGAAGGCCACTGGTGCCTAGATTAAAGGCATCTGATGCAGTGAATGAAACCACCACAGCCTTACACATCATTATGAGAGTTCAGATTATCAGGAATAAAGAGGATTCTAAAGCTTCCAGAAATAAAATAAGATAATGTACAAATGATAAGGAGTCAGAAAAAACAGCAGGCTTATTTTACGTTACATAAAAATGAGCAGTGCTTTTAGAATTCTGAAGGATAGTGATTTCTTGTTTTTAACCAGAGCACTGTTCAGCTCTGGGTTATGGTGGTCCTGGGGATTGAACTTGGGACTTTGGAGCCTCAGCCATGAGAGTCTGTTTACATAACCATTATGCTATCTACCCTCCACCCAGGACAGTGATTTCTAACCCAGAAGTCAGTATTCAACTGTAGTATCAATCAAGTGTAAGAAACAGTATTTTCAGACATGGTTATGCAATCAAAAGTCCACACTTGCCTGCAGGTAGGATTTAACTCAAATAGCCTATGTCAGCAGCATGAAATGAAAAGTTTGGGAAGAAAGAGAGCTTTAAATTATAAGGACATCTTCTTGAGTCATTTTGGGTCCTGAATCACTGACTACAAGAAAACTTTTTGGAGACAGTTGAATTTGAATATGAGGTAAGGATTAGGTGAAACCCTGAGGCACTATTCTTAAAGTATACCAATGACATTGTGGTTATATAAGAAATATCTGCATTTTTAAGGATCTGTTAGTATTCAGAAGTGGAATTACATGATGTCTAGGATAAGTTTTTAAATGCTTGAGGACAAAAAACAAGGTGAATAGGTTAAAATGATCTTTCAGTAGCTGAATAATAGTTGACTCTGAATGATGGATATATGAGTTTCATTATACTAATTTTCATTTTTGCATGTGTTTGAAATTTTTTTACTAACTAAAAAAATTTTAAGCTTTACCATTCATTAGTTTAACAGCCTCAAAATTGCTGATTTGAGAGGATAAACATATATTTGGCTTGCTTCATACGGTACTTTAGCAGAGTGGAACATTGTATAGCTAATAAAAAGTGTGAGGCATATCTACATAGAATGAAATAGAATAATGTTGGGGGCTGGGTGTTGGCACACCTGGTTGAGCGCACATGTTACAATGCACAAGGCCCCAGGTTTGAGCCCCCGGTCCCCACCTGCAGGGGGAAAGCTTTGCGAGTGGTGAAGCAGGGCTGCAGGTGACTTTCTGTCACTTTCTCTCATTATTTTCCCCTTTCCTCTGGATTTCTGACTGTCTCTATCCAATAAGTAAATATATAAATAAATATAATTAAAAAAAAGAAATGGAATAATGTCCAAATTCTATTGTTTAGTACAGAAAACTTGGTTCAGAAAGCTAGTGTATTTGCTACCTTCTATGTAATAAAAATTGGGAGCAGTGGTGGATCTTTTTCTCTAATTGTTCTCTATTTTAACAGCCTTTCTCTCTCAGTGAATCATTCACCATACGCAAATATGAATTTTTCATGTTGAACAAATAAAAACAACTCCCTTGGCTTATAGCTTCCTCCACTGTCTAATGTTTAACTTACCCTTACAGCAAAAATTCTGGAAAGAATATACAATCTGCCTCCATATCTATGAATTCCATATCTACAGATTCACACTGCAAATCGAAAATCCACATTATGGTAGTCTAGGAGATGGCATAGTAGATAAAGCATTGGACTCTCAAGCAGGAGGTTCTGAGTTTGATTCCTAGCAGTACATGTACCAGAGTGGTGGCTGGTTATTTCTCTCTCCTCCTGTTTTTCTCATTAATAAATGAATAAGATAAAAAAAAAGAAAATCCACATTATGTAGGTAGGCTCAACTTTTTTCTTTGGCATTATTCTTTAAACAGTATAACTTAATGTTTTTTTTTTTACATAGCATATATTTACTATTTGGTATTCTGAATAATTTAGAAATGATTTAATGTGCAGATAAGGATGTGATAGCTATAAATTTTTTTTAACTTAAAATGTTATTTATTCTCTTTTGTTGCCCTTGTTGTTTTATTGTTGTATTTATTATTGTTGTAGTTATTGATGTTGTTGTTGGATAGGACAGAGAGAAATGGAGAGAGGAGGGGAAGACAGAGAGGGGGAGAGAAAGATAGACACCTGCAGACCTGCTTCACCACCTGTGAATCGACTCCCCTGCAGGTGGGGAGCTGGGGGCTCGAACCAGGATCCTTACGCTAGCTTTGCGCTATGTGAAGCGGGAAAAGTGGAAGGTTAGACAGAAAGCAGATTAGCTAAGTGCTGGGCTGTGGGAGAATGGGAGGGGACTGCTTGGGGATGATGAGAACTCTTTCTGTATTTATTTATATATTTATTTATTCACCCTGTGAAGGGACTCCCCTGCAGGTGGGGAGCCGGGATCCTTATGCAGTCCTTGCGCTGGTCCTTTTACTTTGTGCCACGTGTGCTACTGCCCGACTCCCGATACTTATTTTTTAAATCATTTTTATTTTATAGGACAGAGAGAAATTGAAAGGGAGAAAGAAAGAGACACCTACAGCACTGTTTGATTGCTTGTGAAATTTTGCCCCACAGGTGGAGACTTGGGCCATGAACTTGGGTCCTTGCACATGGTAAAGTGTGTGCTCAACTGGGTGCACCACCGCCCAGCCCTTGCTATAACATTTATATAAAGAACTTGAGTATCCACAGTTCTGGTGTGGGGGAAGGTATCTTGGTCTGATTGCCTGTGGATACCAGGGCTGATTGTAATCTTACTGTCTTATTTCCTTTCCTTCGATTCTCTCATGAACCTTGCTACAGTGAACCCTGCATCCTCTGCGCACCACTGAAATAGCTTTTACCAAGCTCACCAGTTACTCCCACATCACTTAATTTGAGATCAAACTCAGTTGTCTTTTTAAAAAAAATTTGTTATTGGATAGAGACAGAGAGAAATTGAGAGAAAGGGGGAGATAGAGATAGAGAGGAAGAGAGACAGAGAGATGCCTGCAGACCAGCTTCACCGCCTGTGAAGCAACTCCCCTGCAGGTGGGGAGCTGGGGGCTCAAACCAGGATCCTAACAGGTCCTTGCGCTTTGTGCCACGTGCGCTTAACCCGCTGTGCTACCGCCAGACTCCCTCCTCAGTTGTCTTTTTATTGGACTTAAAACATATATATATTCATTCATTCATTCCCTTTTGTTGCCCTGTTGTTATTGGACTTTTTGGTAGCCTTATATGATATGTCACCCCCCATTCATGAATCTTTCCACTTGTCTTTTGTGACAACCATAGGGCTTCTGTCATTGGTTGTTCCTTCCTGTCTCTCATTCCTACAGTTGCACTTGCCAGGACGTCTTCTGTCTGCCCCGCTCATGCTTACTCATTTGTCTTATTCAATACATGACTTTAAACACTTCTGTATACTGATACTTAAATTTACTTCTTTGCCAAAACCTGTCCCTGGAACTTTGGATGCATATTATGTGGGTGTTTGTAAATGCATAGAATAGGAGACATTTCCAGTTGGAAGTTTTATCATCATCTCAAGTTACCTATGTTTCCAGCCAAATGTCTGTCCCCCTTCCCTCAGTCTTTCCTTTCTTTCTTTCTTTCTTCCTTTCTTTCAAATATATATTTATTCATGAGAAAAATAGGAGGAGAAAGAGAAAGAACCAAACATCACTCTGGTACAACATGTGCTGCTGGGGATCAAACCTCATGAGAATTCTCATGGTTGAGAATACAACACATTATCCACTGTGCCACCTCCCAGGCCATACCCCCGGTCTTTTCCATTTTTAGTTAATGGTGTCTGTGTCCTACCAGATCTTTTGTTCTCATTCTTGGCATTTTCCTCTCCTCTATTTTTTTTTTTCCTGCCAAGACTTTATTTCCATGTGATTTCACTGATCCCACCAGATTTTTTTTCCAGTTAGAGGGGGAGAGACAGAAAGAAGAAACACCACAGAACCAGCCTACTACTTCTAGAGCGTCCCCTCTGCATGGTGCCTCCATGTGCCATGGGACTTTAACCTAGGTCCTCACTCTACTGGGTGGAATATCTCTTGGTCCTGATGCTTCTTTTCTTTTATTTCCAAATTCCTTGTCTAGTCAGTAAGTGCTGTCTGCTATATGTCCATCATATGTCTTCAATTTCACTACCTCTATAAAGGTTTGGGTTCTTTTATTTCCTTTATTTATTTGATAGAGACAGCCAGAAACAGAGAAAGGGGAATATAGAGAGGGAAAGAGACTGACAGACAGTACTGCTTCACTACTACAGTACTGCTTCACTACTCCTGAAACTTTCCCCCTGCAAGTGGGGGTAGGGGGGCTTAAACCTGGGTCCTTTTGCATTGTAGCATGTGTGCTCAATCAGCTGTGCCACCATCTAGCCCTCCAAAATAAAAATCTTTAAATGAATACCTATATAAACTTTTTTTCCTGCCCCACTAGGGAAAGAGAGAGACAGGTTGGGAGTATGATCTACCTGCCAATGCCCATGTTCAGCGGGGAAGCAATTATAGAAACCAGACCTTCCACTTTCTGTACTCCATAATGACCCTTGGTCCATGCTCCCAGAGGGACAAAGAATAGGAAAGCTATTAGGGGAGAGAATGGGATACAGAGTTCTGGTGGTGGGAATTGTGTGGAGTTGGACCCCTTTTATCCTATAGTTTTTGTCAGTTTTTGTCCTTTTTATAAATAAAAATTATAGTAAAAAATAAGAGCATGAAAAAAAATTTTGGGTTCTGTCTTCACCCCTATTCTGTACCTGCCACTCTCCTGCAGTTTACCATAGTCTAGCTGTAGCTGGCTTCTTTGATGTGCAGTATTATTAAATGTACTCCCATCCTGTGGCCTGGGATGTCATCATGCAGCTAACCCACACTTGTGGGTAGCTTTTCCATGTCCTCTAACATGTCTTAGATCTCTGCTTAAATATCACCTGTCAGAAAGATCTTTCTTGGGTGAGGGTAGATAACATAATGGTTATGCAAACAGACTCTCATACCTGATGCTCCAAAGTCCCAGGTTCAATCCACCATAGACTAGAGCTGAGCAGTGCTTTGGTAGGAAAAAAAAAAAAAAAAAAAAAGGCCATTCTCAGCATTCTGTGTAAAGAATGTGCAGATCGGCAGAAGAGCTTTATGGATGGTGAAAATAATAACATGTCCAGTGGCAAAAGAACAGGTAAAATAATGAGAGAAGGGTGAGTGATGAGAGACAACCCTGGTGAAGAAGATAGTTTGTCTTTTTTTTAAATATTTATTTATTTATTCCCTTTTGTTGCCATTGTTTTATTGTTGTTGTTATTGATGCCATTGTTGCTGGGTAGGACAGAGAGAAATGGAGAGAGGAGGGGAAGACAGAGAGGAGGAGAGAAAGACACCTGCAGACCTGCCTCAACGCTTGTGAAGCAACTCCCCTGCAGGTGGGGAGCCAGGGGCTCAAAACGGGATCCCGCCGGTCCTTGTGCTTTGCGCCAGGTGCACTTAACCCGCTGCACTACCACCCGACTCCCGACAGCTTGTCTTTTTACCAGAACAGCACTCAGCTCTGGCTGTTAATGGTGCTGGGGCTTGAACCTGGGAACTCTCTCATGCAAGTTCAGCATGCTACCATGGTACATTTCCCTGGCTAAGATCTTGACATTTTATTTAGAGTGACATGAGTTTGTTTTTTTTAATTTTATTTTATTAGTGACTTAGTATTGATTTACAAAATTATAAGATATAACGGGTATAATTCCACACCATTCCCACCACCAGAGTTTATATCACGATTCCCTTCATTGGAATCTACAGCAGTTCTCCCAAGGTTGCAGATATGGGTTCACTATTATTTCTACAACTATCTATTTATATTTGTTTATTTTTGCCCATTTTCCCTCCATAGTGCCATATCTTTTTCCTTTCTAAGTCACACCTACACCCATTGCTAGTTCCAGATGTTCTCCCTTTTTTCCTCTTCTCTCTCCCTGTCCTGATGTAATTGGAGCTCAGAGACTTCTGTTGTCCTTCCCTAACATTTCTCCTCCTCTGAGAGTATGGATTAAATTCTTTATGGAGTACAGAAGATGGGAGGTCTGGCTTCTGTAATTGCTTTTCCACCAGGCACAGACGTTGGCAGCTCGATCCATATTCCTAGCCTATTTCTGTCTTTCCATAGTGGGATAGGGCTTTGCAGAGGTGAGGTACTGGGATACATTGGTGAGGTCATCTGCTCGGGGAACTGACATGAGTTTTCTGAGCAGGATTTAATTGTAAATGTTCACTGAAACTTTTTGGGTTGAGACAAGAGTAAAGTAAGATTTGAAAATTCCTAAGAGACTAAAATCTCAGGGAGATAGTGCAGCAGCAGGACACAGGCTTTGTGCATGGCTTGACACCTGGCTCCACATACGCCTGAACTGAGCAGTCTTCTCTCTTTCTCTCACTCTGTATCTCTCTTGATGTCTTTCTCATAAACAAAAGCCATTACAAATGGGCTATTTTTAAAATTGCTTTATTTATTTTTATTATTTCTTTTCTTTTTTGAAATTTTATTAGTGATTTAATATTAATTCACAAAGTTACATGTCAACGGGGTATAATTCCACACCATTCCCACCACCAGAGTTCTGAATCTTCAGTCTCCCCACTACAAGCCACTGCAGTTCCCCTAAGGTTGTAGACATGGCCAACTATCATCTCTACAACTGTCTACATTTATACATGATCGCCCCCTTTTTCTTCCAGATCCAATCCTCTCTTCCCCTCCAAGCCACTCACTCATGATACCTTTACTACCTCTGTATGTCCCTCCCCTTCCTTCTCTCTCTCTCCAGGTACTGATGGAGCTGGAGTTCAGAGCCTTCTTCTATCACTTCTCCCCTGCTGGATGTATGGGTCAATGTTGTTTTTGGGGTGCAGAAGGTAGAAATTCTGGCTTCTGTAATTACTTCTCTGCTGGATGTGGGCATTGGCTGATGGATCCATAACCCCCAGCCTGTTTCTGTCTTTCCCCAGTGGGCCAGAGCTAGGGAGAGGTGAGGTTTCAGGACACACTGGTGAGGTCATCTTCCAGGGATAGGAGGTGGGGAGAGGGAGAGGAAGATGGAGAGGGAGAGGGAGAGAGAAGCAGATGGAGAGAGGACTAGGCATCACTCTGGTACATGTGCTGCCAGGGATCAAACTCAGGACCGCATGCTTGAAACGCTTTATCTACTGCGCCACCTCATGGACCACATAAAGGAGCTATTTTCTTTTTTTAAAGAAAGCTATAGGATAGACTTGAGAGATAAGCTAAATATATATGTATTGTGTAGCTCTTTGATCAATAATCAGACAAAAATATAAAAAATTATTTTTGAGAATATTGAAGATATTTAATAATGGACTCAATGTTGGATATGTGGGAGGGACTAAATGGATCTTTACTACCAGGACACATACACTGGGAACTGCCTGTATTAACAGTCTACCACATGAGCCACAGACCTGCTGAAGCTCATGACACGTCTCTGCTTCCAAATCCTTTTTTTTTTTTTTTTTGCCTCCAGGGTTATTGTTGGGGTTCAGTGCCTGCATCATGAATCCACTGCTCCTGGAGGCCATTTTTTTCTCCTGCTTTTATTGCCCTTGTTGTGGTTATTATTGTTGTTGATGTCATTCGTTGTTGGATAGGACAGAGAGAAATGGAGAGAGGAGGGGACGATAGGGGGAGAGAAAGATAGACACCTGTAGACCTGCTTCACTGCCTGTGAAACAACTCCCCTGCAGGTGGGGAGCCAGGGGCTTGAACCGGGGTCCTTATGCCGGTCTTTGTGCTTTGCGCCACCTGCGTTTAACCTGCTGCACTACCACCAGACTCCCTCTGCTTCCAAATCTTCTGTAGCTCTCGTCTTCTTCTTTAGAATAAATTTACATCTTCACCTTCGGTCTGTTCTGAAAGTTTTTCCTATTTCCAACTGCTGTTTATTAGATATATTTAGTGACAACTTTACTGCTATTTGTCCTGTTGATGTCTCTTACTAAATATATGATCAGATCATAACAGACACATCACATCCCTTCCTCCTATTCTCTAAGTATTTTATTTAAATTATGATCCAAATGACTAAGAGGTCCTTTATTCATCTAGTATTTATCTTTTTGCTTTGTCTGGGTAGCAGGCAAGTAAACAGTAGGGCCAGGATAAGGCTCATTCACCACTGTCTGTCTGATCATGTGCTTGACCCTGGATATGAACCTAACACTCAGAAGCACCATGGATGGTGGTGTCTTTCCTCTCATTCTCCCTTCCATCTCTAAAAGAAAAAACTGCCTTAGGGTGGCCCTTGAGCTGTAGAACTGCATATATCTGAGGCCCTGGTTTTGTTCCTGAGCGCTACATTAGAAAGAAGAAGAAAAAGGGAGCTGGGTGGTGGATTACCAGGTTAAGTGCACACATTACCATGTGCAACGAGCCAGGTTCATGCCCCTGCTCCTCGTCTGTAAGGGGGAGGCTTCATGAGTGGCCAATCAAGTACTGAAGGTGCCTGTCAGGAGCAGTGGATTCATAGTGCAGGTACCAACCTTGGGACTTTTGAGCCCCAGTATGAGAGTCTCTTTGCATATCATATGTTATCTGTCCTCTGCCCTGATTTTCTTATAGTGTCAGACTGGGAAATACTTTGAATGCTATGATGAAAATAATTGAGTTTTTACCTTTGTGGCTTTTAAAGGGTGACAGAATTGTGTGATGTAAGTAAAATTGTAAGTTTTTTCCCCCTTTTTTTTAATTGCTGCTGCTGTTGTTATTGATGTTGTTGTTGTTGGATAGGACAGAGAGAAATGGAGAGAGGAGGGGAAGACAGAGAGGGAGAGAGAAAGATAGACACCTGCAGACCTGCTTCACTGCCTGTGAAGCGACTCCCCTGCAGGTGGGGAGCCAGGGGCTTGAACTGGGATCTTCCTGCTGGTCCTTGTACTTTGCGCCACATGCGCTTAACCCGCTGTGCTACTGCCCAGCTCCCCCCCCTTTTTTTTTCCATTTTAACCAGAGCACTGCTCAGCTTTGATTTATGTTGGTGTGGGGGCATGAGAATCCCTTTTCCTACCCATTATGCTATTTACCCCTGCCGAAAGTAGAATTATGTAAAGAAGAGATTAATTTAACAGGACAGGTGTAATGATGTAGTGATATGTGGATGCTTTACATTTTTAGCTCACAGTAGGCTATTTAAGAGGAAATATTTAGGAGTGGGAGGCAGTTAGAAAAATAGAACTTTATATGTCAGTAGCAAGGATAAGGATGGTTCTGTGCATGGAAATGCAGGAGTCTCTGCAGAGAAATGAATTGGATTTGCGCAAGGGCATTGTTTTGTGGATTCAGCAAGCCAAGTGTTTATTGGCTAGCCCCTCAGTGTTACAGTGAACAGGACAGGCAAGTGCTTGCTCTCAGGAAGCTGGCATGCAGTTGGGTTGGGAGAAGAGTAGGCCATATAAGAGCAGACAGTAAATGAACTAATGAGTAAGATCATTTCAGAAAGTAGCAAGTGTTGTGCAGATAACAAAACTGCTCTGGCTTGCAGGGGAAGAGTTGGAGGAGTTGGTAACATTCTATCCTAGACCTGAAAGATGGGGAAGCTCTAGGGGCAGAATGTTCTAGGAGAGGTTTTGTTTGTTTTAGAGATAAATGGGGGTGGAAGGGAGAGAAATAAGACAGACACACACTAAAGCAACAAAGATGCCTTCAATGCAGTGGGGTCCAGCCTCGAACTTTGGTCACACAGGTGGCAAAGCAGTGCATTACCCCAACTGAACTATTTCACCAGCCCAGGGAGATTTTTTGGATATAGAAGCAAGGCCTGATCCTATGCAAGTTCTTGCTTAGGTAGATGAAGATGTGGAGCCCACAGAGCAGAGGTGGGCGAAAGAGGGAAAGGACTCCGTTGGCTTTACTTACAAGTATAGTGTCTTACATGTAGGTAGGTACATACTCATGTGAAAAGGGACTGTGGAAATAATGAAAAGGAATTGTGTATTATCACCAAACCTAAGGAAAGGGTATTCCAAGAATGTCAATAGCCATGGCATGATATACAAGTAAGTCAAGGAATAAAATTGATGGTTTTTCTTTTAGGTTACTCAGATCATCTAGAATGTTCAACACTGGAGCATTCTGAATTTAGAGAACAAGCTGAGGGGCTGGGTGCCCAGGTGGCGCACTGGGTTAAGCACATAAAGTACACAGACCCACGCAAGGATCCCAGTTCCAGTCCCTGGTTCCCCTTTTGTGGGGGGGTGTGTGTCACTTCATAAGCAGTGAAGCAGGTCTGCAGGTGTCTTTCTCTCTCCCTGTCTATCTCCCTCTCCTCTCTTAATTTCTCTCTGTCTTATCCAATAAAAAAAAAAAAAGGAAGGAAGGAAGGAAGGAAGGAAGGAAGGAAGGAAGGAAGGAAGAAATGGCCTCGAGGAGCAGTGAATTCCTAGTGCCAGCACTGAGCCCCAGCAATAACCCTGGAGAGAGAGAACAAGCTGAGAAGTATTGAAAAGCACAAGTGAGGAAATAAAAATAGCATTTTTGGATTTTAAGAACTCCTTTTCTTTATCATTTGCAAAGCCACCTTGGGGATCTTTCCTAGCTCTGTTCCTGAATTCACTTGCTTTCTTTGTTTTATTTATTTATTTTTATTACAAACCCTTCCCTTTGGATTCCTTCTTTGCTTTTTATTTCCTTTTGTTTGCTTCCTCCCTTCCCTATATGCCTTCCCACTGTGTATTTCCATTCTATTTTGTCTCCATGATCATTGCTACTGTCTAGCTCTCCCCACTTTTGCTGGTAGGACCAGTATCTGAGATTCCAGCCAGATACAGAAGCCTGGAACTAGGAAGGGGGCAGTAGAGAAAAGACTGTATGAGAAGTCTGACAGTGAACAGGAGTAGAGAAAAGGGGTGATTTTTTTTTTAATGGACTAGAGAGATTTTGCTTACAAGGAAATAGTTAGGAGTGGGAGGCAGTTAGAAAAACAGAACTCAGAGACCTTGACTATTTGAACACAAGGGAAAGAAATTCAGTAGAGTCCTTGATGGTAAAGGATGGAAGGAAGTTAACTAAGGGAGCAGGTAGAGAGGATGCAGGAAAGCTCAGGCTCAAGGCATAAATGAGAGATTTAACGTTTACATGAGGCGAAGTGCTTCTTATAAGAAGGTTGGCTGATGAAGCTGGACATTGAGTTGGGCGAGAGATGAATGGGAACAGCTTACATTAAGTGAGATGCATCTTTTTAGCAATAAAGAAAGCCAGGTGCTGAAATCCAGGCTCAAATTGGTAAAGGAATTTTGGGATCACTGTTTCAGAGACTTTTCTGGGGAATAATCAAATGATGAATGAAGAGCTGCCAGGCAGCAGCAAGGATCCAGTTGAGGTTGGCATGTCTTTCTAGCAGATAAAGTGCGTCTCCAGGATTGCACTGCCAGCACACAAGCTGCTGGGGCTGATGTTAACTGCTGTTAATACAGAATTTGGATTTTAGCCACTAATTATATTTCAGGAAGACATTATCCTCCTAGCTGTACTTAATAGTAAATCACACACGGATTGATTTGTTTTTCTCTTATCTTGTACCTGCCAGAAGCTTGTAATTAGTGAGAGCTAGCTGCCTATGAAATTCACTAAAGGAATTTTAATAAACAACTTTCACAGAACCTATTAAACTTGGCTCATTACTTTTAGAATTTGGATTATTATGAATAATGAAAGCTCTCAACCTTAGCATAGCCTTTTGTTCTCAGTAGTTTCTGTAGAGCACTTAAGTTTTGAGGTCCACAGCTATCGAGGTAGTTTTTCAAGTGTTTTTGAGCAACTAGTTCACAAGAATGTAATTCTTAGGTAGAAATTCACTGAATAGGTGGAAGCCGGTATCACTTAATTATCTTTTTTTTTTTTTTTAAATACTAGGTTGAATGTGGTGTGATTGTAGCCAATCCGCTCCAGGAACGTACAATTCTTATGAGAAAAGAGGGTGAGTCTGCAAAAAGCATTAATGAGATGCTTCTGAGCAGACTGTCACGGTACAGAGCCTCCCCATCAGCAACACTGGCTGCCCTTACTGGCTCTACCATCTCCAACACTCTGAAAGAGGACCAAGCAGGTATGCTGCCCTTTGCTCACATGATCTATTTACTGTGTGCATTTCTGCTCAGCAGTGTAAAATTTGCAAAACCATATCTTTTTATAGGAATTTTAGGTTCACAGTAAAAACCAAGGGGGAAATTTCCAATATACATCCTCCCCTTCACATGTATAACTTCCCTCATCATCAACATTCCCTACTAGAAGGGTCATGTGTTATAATTGGTAAACCAGCAGTCCCACACCATCTCCACCCAATGTCCACAGTTCATTCACTCTTAAAGTTGCATATTCTGTGGGTTTGCCTAAATGTATAGTAACTTCAGGGGCCAGGTGGTGGTGCACCTGGTTAAGCACACACATTACAGTTCACAAGGACCCAGGTTCAGGGAGTCAGGCAGTAGCGCAGCGGGTTAAGCAAACATGGCACAAGGACCCAGGTTCAAACCTCTGGTCCCCACCTGCAGGGAGAAAGCTTCATGAGTGGTGAAACAGAGCTGCAGGCGTCTCTGTCTTTTCCTTTCTCTACCCCCCCTTCAACTTCTCTCTGTCTCTATCCACTAATAAATAAGTAAATACTTAAAAGACATTAAAATATATAGTAACTTCTATTCATTATTGTAGAATTTCTGCTGCAAAAATCCTTTGTCATCCCTCCCCACCCACCAACCTTTTTATTCTTTTTCAAGAGTGTCATAAACAGAATCATACAGTTTGTAGTCTTTTTAGATTGACTTCTCCCATCCAAGTACTAACGAGGCCTGACCCTGCTTAGCTTCCGAGATCAGATGAGATCGGGTGTGTTCAGGGTGGTATGGCCGTAGATTAGATTGACTTCTTTCACTTAGCAATATGCACTGAAGTTCCTCTGTGTCTTCATGCATTCAGCTTGGGATTAGTGATGGCTGCCTTTGGAACTAGGCAACACTTTTTACCCGGTATCATACAAAGTACTTTGCTTTATATGGTTCACCCTTCCTTACCTCCTTTTATTCAAATAAGGAAGATGAAGGTATATTTTATACTCCCTGGTCAGCAACAGTAATATATTCTTTTAATAATAGTTAATCACTGACCATAAAAATGTCATACATCATATAAGTATACATTTATTTTGTGTTGGATATTTGATAACTTCTTAAAAGTTAAAATTCCTGATTCAGTTCATGTTTCAAGCTGTTTATGATGAATACAGTGTCACAAACCTTTAAAAATTTGTTCAATGAGACCCTTAAAATATTTCACTTGGATAGTATGCTGCTTTGCCATTATGTGACCCAGGTTTGAGCACGCTCCCCACCACATTGAAGGAAGCAAACAAACAAAAACCCAGCATTTGTTCTATGTAATATGAAAAAATCTCTACTAGAGTAGTTTCCTAGGAGAAATACAAATAGTGATTTTTTTTTTTGAAATTTATTTCATCTAAGAATTCATTTTTTTGAAAATATTTTTTAGAGACATAAGGACATGTTGAGCATAGGTAACTCCTTTGAGAAGTGTTTAGATCATGAAAGGAGGCTTGAGGGTCAGGCTTTAATATCCCTTATTTACTGGAATCTGAAAGAAGAAAATTTCATTTATGGGGGTTGGGCGGTAGCGGGTTAAGCGCACATGGCATGAAGTGCAATGACTGGTGTAAGGCTCCCGGTTCGAGCCCCCGGCTCCCCACCTGCAGGGGTGTTGCTTTACAGGCGGTGAAGCAAGTCTGCAGGTGTCTATCTTTCTCTCCTCCTCTCTGTCTTCCCCTCCTCTCTCCATTTCTTTCTGTCCTATCCAACAACAAACAACATCAACAACAATAATAACCATGACAAGGCTACAACAACAAGGGCAACAAAAGGGGGAAAAATGGCCTCCAGGAGCAGTGGATTCATGGTGCAGGCACAGAGCCCCAGCAATAACCCTGGAGGCAAAAAAAAAATTTTTTTTTCATTTATAAGACTAGTAAGGATTGATGGAGGCAACAGAAAGTCGATCAGAGTGCTTGGGAGCCAGATGGTCACTATTTATTTATTTCTTTATTTATTTTACTTAGCTTGTGAATTCTTGTTTTATTTTCCAAATCTGGATATAGTTTTTGTTTGGATTTGCATCCCCCTCATTATCCTCTTACCTGTTTGGCAGTCATATAAATCTATATGTCAGATATTTCTACTCAACACTTTTTTTTTTTCCATCAGCAAACACTAGCTGTGGGCTGCCTCTAAAAATGCTCCGAAAGACGCCCATCTATACCTGTGGCACATATTTAGTGATGCTGGTTCCCCCTCCAGGGGGGTCTGGTAGCTCTGCCACCCGCTCTCTTTTTGGTGGAACTAGTGGTTTATCGTCTTTAAAGAGTAAGTATATTTTATTTGTGCATATTCCTTAATTTGTCTCAAACTTTGAAATTTAAAACCTCTCTAATAACTATTTAATTATTCAGTTTACTTACCATTACTTGCAATAATTCTCTGATAACAACAAAAGCCATTCTCAATATTATTTATAGGCTAAGAGCAAGTATGTAGATGATAAAACAGTATTTTATTTATTTATTTTTTATAAACACCATTCCCATTACCAAAAGACTGTGTCCCATCCCAATATAAAACAGCGGTATATTTTTTTAAAAAAAACTATTATTCTATAAAATTACTAGAAATATTAAGTTTAGGAAAATTTTATGTAACAAAATAATCTACTACCTGATTATTTACTGATGACACATCAGGAGCTCTACCTACTGTGATAGAATTCTAAAGCTATTAAAAGAATTATGTGCAGTGCTTTGAGGATACATGTACAAGAGAACTTATAAAAGTATAATAGTATATAATATGTGCAGATAGTCATTAATGTTAAGTATGCAAATTCTTTTATGAAAGTGAGAGGAACATAATAATTAAAGTAGTATGATTGTGGCTTCAGAGGGGGAAAATAGTTAAATAAAAGAGTTTTTTAAAAATTGCCACTTTGTAAAGCTTTTTCTTTTGAGTCATCACTTAATCCCTCTAACACTGTTTCCCCACTTTAATAAGTAAAGGGAGACTATATCTCACACTATTGCTTGATGATCACATATATTAAAGTTGTGGTATTTCATTTTTAAAAAATATAGTTCATTATTAAATTTAGGAAGATATTATAGACTTATATATGCATTTTGTCTTTTTACTACCTCCAGTAGATTAAAAAACAAGTATTTTATGAAAGTTTTATTATAAGCCTAAGTAGATTTGAAAAGTAGATTGATCCTGGTTTTAGTGTTTATTAAATGCTTTCATGCTTGTTTCCACAGTCCTAGCCTCTAGCTTGGTGTATAATATTTCGGATGGTCAGTTTACAAATCGTGCGGATCTCATAGATGCTGCTGGAAGCTCACTGGGGCGTGGTGCTCTTGTACCAGGATTAGGTAAGAAATATATATTCATATTTCCAAAGAAAATTCAAGGCTTTAGCAATTTCTATGACAAATATTTCTGGCAGTTCAGGGGGCTAGTGCAGTAGATAAAGTATTAGACTCTGAAGTATGAGGTCTTGGGTTCATTCTTTGGCAGCACATGTACCAGAGTGATGTCTGGTTCTCCTCTTTTTTTTTTTTTTTTTAATACTTATTTATTTATTCCCTTTTGTTGCCCTTGCTGTTTTATTGTTGTAGTTATTGATGCCGTTGTTGTTGGATAGGACAGAGAGAAATGGAGAGAGGAGGGGAAGACAGAGAGGGGAAGAGAAAGATAGACACCTGCAGACCTGCTTCACTGCTTGTGAAGTGACTCCCCTGCAGGTGGGGAGCCGGGGGCTCAAACCGGATTCCTTATGCAGGTCCTTATGCTTTGCACCACCTGCACTTAACCCGCTGTGCTACCGCCCGACTCCCTCTGGTTCTCCTCTTATCTCCCTCATTAATAAATAAATAAATAAATAAGTAAATAAATAAATCAATCATTGTGGTATTCTAGTTTCCATGAAAGAAAGATATATATTACATATGTTTATGTATTTAATCAGAGCACTACTCAGCTCTGGCTTGTGATGGTGTGAGGGACTGAAGCTGGGACTTTGTAGTCTGAGGCATGAGAGTCTCTCTGCATAACCATTATGCTATCTTCTCCACTCAACATTTTTCTTTTTTTTAACCAGAGCACTGTTCAGCTCTGGTTTATGGTAGTGCGGGGGTAGGGGGGATTGAACCTTGGACTTTGAGGCTGTACACATGAGAATCTCTTTACATAGCCATTATGCTATCTACTCCTGTCCAGGATTTTTTTTTTTATCATACTGTTAAGTTTGAGGACTAATATAAGAAATATCCAGATGTGAAATTTTCCTGTGCAGATTATTGAAGATGTTGACCAAGTTGTATGATGCCTATAGTAAACTCTCAGTTAATGCTATAAAAAGGTTAATCTCTTATTCAAGTCCCTGCTCCCCACCTGCAGGAGGGAAGCTTTACAAGTAGTAATGTTCAGGTGTCTATCTCCCTGTCTGCTCTTGACTCCTCTATCTTTATCCAGTAAATAAAAATAAAGTTTTATCTCATAAGGAATTAGTATGCATGTTACCAGAAAATTACTATTACTGAGGTTTCTTTTATTTGTGCACATTTCTTAATTTGTCTCAAATTTTGAAATTTATGAAAGTTTTATTGCAAGTCTAAGAAAGTATGGGAAGTATAGACCTAAGTTTTAAATTCATTTACTTAGATATTTATATTATATTACCATTAATTAATCCTGTTGTACTTGGGTTCTATTCTAAGGATCTTAAATGCCTTTTGAAATTAAAAACATCACACAAAAGACTAAGAACTATCTATTCTTTGAGACTTGTTCTGTTCTCATATAGGAGATGAGCAAAATTAGAAATTGAGCCCTGTCATCTTTACTAAATGCTAATGAATTATTTTGTGAAGTATAAGAGTAGGGGTGGGCATGTCAGCACTGAGAAGATGCCTCACCTGGCCCTACCCTTCCTTGGCATTGTTGTATAGATATAGATGAGGACATACCAGCAGAATAAAATGTGATCTTTTTTTGCAGGTGCCTGCTATGACACAGTGAACAACATGCTGTGGACATGTTCAAATGACTATATTGATCAGTGGTGTAATCCTGGAAATCAGGCTTTTCATTATGTCTGTCAGAGACTTGGGGTCAGCCACATCATCACTGAGCCCAAAGGTAAGGTGCATTCACTGTCTTGCAGGAAAAGATACTCCTCCTTGAATTATAGAGTCCAGTGTTGTTAGTAATATCATTATCTGATTAATTTTTAATTAAGCAAATTGATATATAAATAAAACATTTCATGTAGTCCATAGTGTGTGTGTGTGTGTGTGTGTGTGTGTGTGTAGCCTTGCACATATGAGATTTCGTTGCTCCCAGTCTACTTTTTCATTCAGTTAGTGGGATGGAGGAGTCACCACAGAACTAGAGTTTCCCCCATTGCTGTGGCACTTCTATGTGGTGTCAGGACCTGAAAGCATATATGACATTTGCCATATCTTTCAGTCCTACAGATTTTTTTTAAAAAAGAAAATTATTAAAACCCTTTTGATCCCCAGAACTTAGGTACAGACTTGCTTCTTTTACTAGGACTGTTGTCAGCATGGATTCTGAGATAACCTGGCACAGATTCAAATTCCTGCTCTAGCACTTAGTAGCTGTGTCACCTAGAGGGAGTTAATCTCTCTGACTTCTGATTTGCTCTATAGGGCAAGGAAAAAGATTTCTTCAGCAAGAGTAGAAGATAGTCTCTTCTTTTTTTTTTTTTTTTTTAAGATTTTTAAAGTATTTATTCCCTTTTGTTGCCTTTGTAGTTTCGTAGTTATTATTGTTGCTGTTACTAATGTTGTTGTTGGATAGGACAGAGAGAAATGGAGAGAGGAGGGGAAGACAGAGAGGGGGAGAGAAAGAGAGACACCTGCAGACCTGCTTCACCTCTTGTAAAGTGACTCCCCTGCAGGTGGGGAGCCGGGGGCTTGAACCGGGATCCTTACGCTGGTCCTTGCACTTCGTGCTGTGTGCGCTTAACCCGCTGCACTACTGCCCGACTCCCGGGAAGATATTCTCTTCTAGTGTGCACCCACCTTTTGTAAACCAGAGATCTGTTCCATGGGGGCTGCCCATAGAGATGTATTTCCTCACTGAGTTTCCTTTTATCTTCTAGAAGAAGCTATAACCACTAATGAGGTTATAAACCAATTACTGCACCATGTTGGTGCGATGTGCATACACCAACTCAATCTTCTTGCTACCAACCCCAATCTTCCAATCACAAGTGTCTTGGGCAAACAGCATCCAATTGAAGCACATCATCTGAGCAGTATTTGTGATATTATGGAGAAGGCCATGGTTAATGGAGACACCTGTATTATACGCTGCATTCTCGTTGTCTTTCAGGTAAATGCAGTTTTAAAATACATAGTAGAGAAAATGAAAGAGAAAACTTGACTTTAGTCAACTAATTTTTTTTTTCTTCTAGGCATATTTATTTCTCTTGACTCAATGTCTGTAATACATATATTTTTTTATTTCTTTATTGGGGAATTAATGTTTTACATTCGACAGTAAATACAACAGTTTGCACATGCACAACATATCCCAGTCCTCCATACAACAACACAACCCCCACTAGGTCCTCTGTCATCCTTCTTGGATCTGTATTCTCCCCACCCACCCACCCCAGAGTCTTTTGCTTTGGTGCAGTACACCAATTCCAGTTCAGGTTCTACTTGTGTTTTCTTTTCTGATCTTGTTTTTCAACTTCGGCCTGAGAGTGAGATCATCCCATATTCATCCTTCTGTTTCTGACTTATTTCACTTAACATGAATTTTTCAAGGTCCATCCAGGATTGGCTGAAAACAGTGAAGTCGCCATTTTGTATAGCTGAGTAGTACTCCATTGTGCATATATACCACAACTTGCTCAGCCACTCATTTGTTGTTGGACACCTGGGTTGCTTCCAGGTTTTGGCTATTACAGATTGTGCTGCCAAGAGCATATGTGTACACCGATCTTTTTGGATGGATGTGTTGGGTTCCTTAGGATATATCCCCAGGAGAGGAATTGCAGGATCATAGGGTAGGTCCATTTCTAGCCTTCTGAGAGTTCTCCAGACTGTTCTCCACAGAGATTGGACCAATTGACATTCCCACCAGCAGTGCAGAAGGGTTCCTTTGACCCCAACACCCTCTCCAGCATTTGCTGCTGTTACCTTTTCTGGTGTATGACATTCTCACAGGAGAAGTGGTATCTCATTGTTGTGTTTATTTGCATTTCTCTGACAATCAGAGACTTGGAGCATTTTTTCACGTGCTTCTCAGCCTTTCGATCTCTTCTGTGGTGAATATTCTGTCCATGTCCTCCACCCATTTTTGGATGGGGCTATTTGTTTTCTTGTTGTTGGGATTTGCAATTTCTTTATATATTCTGGTTATTAGCCTCTTGTCTGATGTATGGCATGTAAAGAACTTCTCCCATTCTGTGAGGGGTCTCTTGGTTTGGGTAGTGGTTTCTTTTGCTGTGAAGAAGCTTTTTAATTTGATGTAGTCCCATAGGTTTATGTTTGCTTTAGTCTTCTTTGTAATTGGATTCGTTTCACTGAAGATGTCTTTGAAATTTATGCGGAAAAGAGTTCTGCCAATATTTTCCTCTAAGTATCTGATAGTTTCTGGTCTAACATCCAAGTCCTTGATCCACTTGGAATTGACTTTTGTATTTGGTGAAATATAGTGGTTCAGTTTCATTTTTCTGCATGTTTCAACCCATTGTTTCCAATATCATTTGTTGAAGAGACTCTGCTTTCCCCATTTAATAGTCTGGGCACCTTTGTCAAAGACTAGATGTCCATAGGTATGGGGGTAGTCAACTAATTTCTGCCAGAAGGAAAATTTAATAGTGTTACTGTTTTTCTTTCAGTCTTAGCACATTCTAATCATGTAATGAGAATTATCATCATATTCATTGCCCTGCGGTTAATGGAATATTGCTATATGTAGCTCATTGTTATTAATAGATGTAAAATATTTACTATAACTATACCATTAAACAATAGAAAAATTGTGGTTAAAAATTCACTTGGGTATCTATTCATATAGTGATCTACCATATAGTCTTCATAGGGATAATTTTATTCTCAGTAGAATTAGCATTTTAGATACCTCTTATGTTTCTGTAGGTGGTATTTAAATTTTTCTTCAGCCCACAAACTGAGAGGAATCGAGACATCATCCGACGGTCGGGACTGCTTCTTTGGCAGTTGTTGATGGCACCGAAAGATCAAATTTGCCCAGAAATTCAAAAGGAAGTCTGTCTTGCCATCAGGTAAGTAGTAAATGATTTTCTTAATGTTTTCTGCAAAATGTTTCTCCTGGGTGCAGCACTGTAGTCTTCTCTTCACACTGATGGCACAGATGTTTCTTACTGTGTTCCACAGTCAGAACCCTATGCAGAGGATAATTTAACAGGATAAGGGTTTGTTTACACCTCTTGCCCTTCCCAGATGATCGCACCATTGTTGTTCCTGATCCCATCTTTTGGATCATGAGAAAACACACACACACACACACACACACACACACACACACACACACGGATATTTTGACTTTTTGCAGGTATGCAGGTAGGTGCTTTTCTCTTTTGGAAAGAGAGTGTGGCAAAGTAGGTTATGACTCTGGTCTTTGCTCTGACACTTAACTTGCTCTGTCCTTGACTTGAGACTTTTGTTTCCTCAGGTGCATAATGGGCATAAAATTGTATTCACATTGTAGGTTTGTGAGATTCTAATAAGATAAAGGTTATTGCAAAGCACTTAACAGTAGTAAAAAACTGCTTAAGCCCTTCTTATATAAGAAGATAAAAGTGATGGGTATTTACTGTTAATTTAATCAGTCAGTAGACTTTTCTTTTAAATTTTTATTATCTTTATTTATCTATTGGATAGAGACAGCCAGGAATTGAAAGAGAAGGGGGAGATAGAAAGGGAGAGAGACAGAGAGACACCTGTAACACTCTTCACCACTTGCAAAGCTTTCCCTCTGCAGCTGGGGGCTCAAACCTGGATCCTTGTGAATTGTAACATGGGCACTCAACCAGGTGTGTTACCACCCAGCCCCATTGGTCAATAGACTTTTTTTTGTTGTTGTTTTATATTTTTTTAGTGCAATGAACTTTTATCCAACAATGTAGCCTTTCTGTGATCAAGTGTAATTTAGTGAGGTTATATTCAATGGTAAGCATAAAGGGAAGAGACACTTTTCCTTCCTTAATAGGTTATGTTTAGGTTTCTTTCTGTTGATAGCATTAAGCCAACTATTGAGATCTAGTGTGATGAAGTGTACTCACTGTCTTGGCTGGGGTTTCATGGGATATACACATATTGAAGCAATTACAGAAGCCAGACCTTCCACCTTCTGCATCCCACAATGACCTTGGGTCCATACTCCCAGAGGGTTAAAACATAGGAAAGCTATCAGGGGAAGGGAGGGGATACGGAGATCTAGTGATGGGAATTGTGTGGAGTTGTACTCCTCTTATCCTATGGTTTTGTCAATGCTTCCTTTTTATTTTTTATTTTTTAAAAACTTTCTAAATGGCACATTTTAAAATGAGTCATTAGAGGAGAGCCAAACAATGTCTTATTCATACTTTCTTTTACCTTTATCTATTTTCACATTTCCTGAATAAAATAACTTGAGATCAGTATAAATAAGTAGATAAATAAATACAATACAATAAAATGAGCCTGTCATTGCAAGTTAAACATGATAAAAAAGAAAGAATCCTGGCGCTGTTTGTAATACTATTCTTCTTGCCCTTATGAAAAAGCTGAGAATTACAGAAATTTCTCAAATGATGTTTTGTGCAAAATCGGGTTAGTTAGCTTGACTACCCTGACTTTATAACTCAACGCTCTTTGGTCAGTCCTGTATCTTGCTGAGATAGATAGGTAATCATTTTGATAACTCATAGATATGAGGAAAGTGATACCATCTATTAGAGAGACAACTGGAATTTATCAGGACAGTAAATTTAGGCTTAAGTGATTTTTAAATAATAAAAACATTTCCATTTTATTTGATCATACTGACATCTTTAATAAAAATGTAAGTAAGCATTTTGAGTCTTAACTTTCCTGTAACATTTGCTCAAAAGATTTTTTTTTTTTAACTTTTTTGTCATTTCAGCTCTGGTTTAAATATTTTGTACCCAGGTGAAACTGAAATCAATAACTTGCTTAAGCTGGTTTTAACAGAAGGTAAGAATTATCCTTGAATAACTATCAATTTTTTCGTCCAATAAACAACTGGCTATTGAGAAAAATTGCACAATTGTTGTCTATCAGTTATTTATGCTATACTGAGACTCCAGGTTCAATCCCAGGTGTTCTCTCTCTCTGTCTCTTTCTTTCTCATTAAAATAGATAAAGTACAGTCAAGACAACTCACTTGGGTAGTGCGGTTGCTTTGTCATGGACATGAGCCAGCTTCAAAGCCCCACGCCCATCACACTAAAGGAAACTTCAATGCTATGGTGTCTTTCTGGATCTCTATGTCTGTCTTTCTATCTAAAAGAGTTGGTCTGGAGCAGTGAAGTCCCATTGATGACCAAAACAAATAAGTAGGCATTTTAAGATAATAGATAAAATTTCTTCATATCTGTTGTTCAGCATTATTTAAATTTTTTTAATTTAAAAATATTTTAAAATATCTGTGCATATGTCAACACTGTTCCAGACTGAAAGCAGAAGCCACATTTTCTGTATCTTCAAGCTTTATAAACTTCTTTCCATCATCTTCATCTCTTATAATAACAAAACCTGACCTAGATGTTCAATGAAGGTTGAAGATAATAACTGTTAGAGGACTTCTAAGCTAGTCTTTTCCCCCCTACACATTAAAACTCCAGTCTTTTGGGGGCCGGGCGGTGGTGCAGGGGGTTAAGAGCACGTGGTGCAGAGTGCAAGGACCCGTGTAAGGATCCCGGTTCTATCCCCTGGCTCCCCTCTGGCAGGAGGGCGCTTCACGGGTCGTAAAGCAGGTCTGCAGGTGTCTGTCTTTCTCACCCCTTCTCTGTGTTCCCCTCCTCTCTCCATTTCTCTCTGTCCTGTCTAACAACAGCAACATCAATAACAACAATAGTAATAACTATCACAATGATAAAACAACCAGGACAACAAACGGGAAAAAAATAGACTCCAGGAACAGTGGATTCGTAGTGCAGACACCGAGCCCCAGCAATAACCCTCCCATCTTTTTTTATTTAATTATTTTCTTCATATTTTTTATTTGTGATCAGAAGATTGTAAAATTATAGTATATAGTTCATCACCACACCTACCACCAAAGTTCTGTACACATACACTCCCACCTCCCAAAGGCAACCACCATAGTTATCACAAGTGTTAGAAACAGTTTGCATGCTTTTCTCTCTCTCTGTCTCTCTCTTTTTTTTGTTCGTTCTTCTTATTCAAGTGTATCAGATCACTAGATTCCACATGTGAGTTAAACCATCTGGTAGTTGACTTTCATCTCTACTAATTTTGATAATCACAATCACTCCAGTTCCATCCATTTTTCCCAAAGGGCACAGTATTATCTTTTTTGATTATAAAATAGAAATCCATGGAATATGTATCCCATAACTTCTTTAGCCATTTTTCTGTTGATGGGCATTTAGGCTGCTTCCACTCTTTGGCTATTGTGAACAATGCAGCTATGAACACAGGGTTCCATATGTCCCTTTCAGTTAGTGTTTGAGTGTCCTTTAGATAAATGCCTAAGAGTATTATTGCTAGGTCATAAGTAAAACCCAACTCTTGGGAATAAACAACAAAATTCATAACATTAAAGCCACTGCATTTATAAGAAACATTCAATTAAGGAATTAGAAATTACACTTTATGATATAGTAAGAGGGTAACTCCACTTAAAGCAAGGTATACTGATATTTAAGTCTGACTAGTTGTGCTTTCCTCCTCCTCCTTCTCCTCCTCCTGCTCCTCCTTCTCCTCCTTCTCCTCCTCCTTCTCCTCCTTCTCCTCCTTCTCCTCCTCCTTCTCCTCCTTCTCCTCCTTCTCCTCCTGCTCCTCCTTCTCCTCCTCCTCCTGCTCCTCCTGCTCCTCCTGCTCCTCCTGCTGCTCCTCCTCCTGCTCCTCCTGCTGCTCCTTCTCCTCCTGCTCCTCCTTCTCCTCCTCCTCCTGCTCCTCCTGCTGCTCCTCCTCCTCCTGCTCCTCCTGCTGCTCCTCCTGCTGCTCCTCCTCCTCCTGCTCCTCCTGCTGCTCCTCCTGCTGCTCCTTCTCCTCCTGCTCCTCCTGCTCCTGCTCCTTCTGCTCCTCCTCCTCCTCCTCCTGCTCCTCCTGCTCCTCCTCCTCCTCCTCCTGCTGCTCCTTCTCCTCCTGCTCCTGCTCCTCCTGCTCCTCCTGCTGCTCCTCCTCCTCCTCCTGCTCCTCCTCCTGCTCCTTCTCCTCCTGCTCCTCCTGCTCCTCCTGCTCCTCCTCCTGCTCCTCCTCCTCCTACTCCTCCTCCTCCTCCTCCTCGTTTAAGTTCATGTGCCCCTAAATTGTTGGTATGTTGCTTATTTAAAACTTCTAAAAATCCTATCAGTTTTCAAAGTGTAATTGCCAGAGTATTTTATTAAGTTTTGTTTTCTGTTAGGAGAGAGAAATAGTGGGCTTTCCCAGCTGAGGGATGTGATCTTAACCAATTTAGCTGAACAGCTTCAAAACAACCGGTTCGGCAGCGAAGAGGATGATCATTACAGGTGACACTGCCTATATCATTCACTGCTAGTCTTTTGTGTTCTTCTCAGTAGTTAATTAACGTTTAAGTGATTCACCGATGTTAGTCTCCTAGAATGTAACTAGCATATTAAAGCTAAAACATAGTTAAAAAAAAAAAAAAAAAGGCCACTTGTAGCAGTGGATTTGTAGTGCAGGCACCAAGGCCCATAATAACCCTGGTGGCAAAATAAATGAAGTTAAGCCAAGGCTCAGTTGAAAGATAATTCCCATAGTTGCTCTAAGAAATGGTAATTTCAGTTATCACTTGAGCCTGGTTTAAAAGGTAGTTGGCAAAAATAACAGATGGAACTATTTAAGAAATTTTGGTGGAGGGCAAGATCCAAATTGTTGATCTGGGAGAAGTGGTTTTCTTTGTTATTCACATATTAGACCTAGATTGTTGGGCAGCAGTTTGTTTCTGTAAGTTTTATTTAGATGATACATGTAGTTATTAGCATCATTACGAAGATGACTTGCTTAGAGCCAGTTATTTTTGTATTTTCTATTATCTAATTACATAAATAATGTAAGTTTTAAAATTATATTCTATATGAAAGTTATAGATCCAGCTATGCAAATTTAACCTTTTGGATACTTCAAAGATTTTGATTTTTCTGCTTATGTGTCTTGGTGGAGTAAAATTGCTTGACTGAATTTGGATGTTTTCATTGTTTTCAACCATGGAGATTTTCCTCTCCTATTAATAAACCATAAATATCTTACATTTTAAAGACTAAATGATGAACTTCTACACTACATTCTGAAGATTGTTGTACGAGAATCCTGTATCTTAATCACCAAGTGCCAAACTGTCTCTAAAGATGATTTTCAAAAGCTCCTTTCAACTGTGCCTGTAAGTAAAATGTGTCCAGTCACAGCAAAAGTGTTATCACTGTTAATTGTAAGCTACTAATCCCTCCAGTAAAGAAAAAAATTAAAGAATTTAATAAAAAAAAGTATATCACATCTCCCTTTTTTCTTGTACAGGATTGATGTGTATGTCCATGTAAACTGTGTAAAAACAGAATAATAAAATTACTTATTAATTTATTAATAAATATAAGTTTATTAGTAAATGGTTATGCATAGCTTAGAAATACAGAATTAGACATGTCTTTTGGATTCTTAAAATATTTTAATTTTTTCTGGTTAATTGTCTTGGTGCAGTAAATTGCTTGACTAAATTTAGATGTTCTCACTGTTTATAATAGTGGAGATTTTCTCTCCTATTAATTTGCATCTATTTTCTAAATCATTGTTTTAGAGAAAATAATAACTCAAAGATTCTTCTAAGGATTAGGGTCGAGTTTTCCCTAATGGGGTGGTGTGGGGTGAGGTGGGGACAGAACTAATAAGAAGCAAAAGTTGAATGATTAGTGAGAATTATCTAGCAAAAGGCAGAAAGTTATGGTAAATGTATCAAGTTATGTATTGAAAGCCATATGCAAATAGACCATTAGAAACTAACCTGGTCTGTTCTCTATCCTTTTCTCTTTTGCCTGATCTGTCTAAATCTTTTAAAAACATGAGGATTACAGATCTCTTTTTTTCAGTAGAATTGAGATCATTTAAATGCCCTTATTTGTATTAAAGGCTGCATCCTCCTGCCTGCGCTATCTGATGGCAGTTCAGAACCACCTTCTCAGTAACACTATTTTGATTAAGCCTGATGAGAATGATGACAGTGACAACTCCTTGCAGGGAGAGACATTGAAGGTACAGGTAAACACCAAGCTTTATTCTAACGATGCTTTCTACCCAGTGTGTAAAGCACAGCTTAACTGGCTAAATGTCTGTGTATTATGATGTCAGATTTCACTTTGTGGTGTTTATTTTTGATAGATGATATTAGGCCACTCATTTCATAGGTTTTTATGTCATTACACAGTGGTTACCATATTTGTGATACTCTCATATGTGTCATCCATGTACACCTGTCAATCTTTTCTTGACTTTGTTTATGTTCATTTTTTTTTTTAAGATCTGTAAGATATGGCACTTACAAGTGATCTCATGCATGAAAGTTTTATGGATAAGTAAGCCTGGGAGCATATCATTTTTAATAATTTTTATACTTTGACTAGTTTATTATAGTCTTTTGATTCAAACTACTATAAAAGTGGTAATATTTATATTGAGTAATTTTAAGCCTATAATTTCATTTTCTTTATTTTAAAATTGATTTCTGTGTAAAACCCAATAACTTGTTCCCATGTAGCCATTTCTAACAGTATAAACTTTTTTTTTTTATAGTGGTGGTGGTTATAACTTTGACAGATGCTCAAGGTGGTGTTTACATTGCTTCTCAGAATTTCATCTTTGTGTGACAATAAAAGACAATAATAAGAATTTAATTCTTCATTAAAATGTTGACTAAAACATACTGAAAAATTAATAAAATGTTGACTAAAACATACTGAAAAATTAACTACAGAAACCATAGTTAAGCATAAAAGCCAGTATAAACTCTTTTCTTATTGTAGTGTATATACCAGATGCCTGCTACTCATATTTATGAGTTTATCATTATATAATAAGTTTTTAAACAGGTAGAAATGTATAAAATAATCATTTAAATTGCTAATACTATGTAATTCTTAAATCTTGGTTTTCTAATCAGTAAAATGGAATAGCAGCATCTTTCGTATAAGGTTGCTGTAAGGACTAGCTAACCAAGGCACACATGATGTTACAGGGTATGCAGTCAGTAGATGACACTGAATACGATTAGTATGGCTTAAAGCATGGTTTACCTCTAGCTTAATCAATTCAGAATTCATACAGTTTAGAGAAATAAAAATATCTTAATAATAGCACAAAATACACTAGAACTCCAAGTGTGGTAGTGTTTTCTATTTGAGAGGCTAAGCTTTATAAATCCTTTTATTATTTTTTAAAATCTACTTTTAATTATTTATTCATTCTTAATCCACAGAAAGAAGTTCTCAATAAAAGCAAAATAGATTTGACAAGATAGTATCTCTGAGAAAGATAAAAAACACAGACTGCCTAGTTAGATGAATGTATCTTTCACAGAAAATAAGACTTAACAATTCTGCAGAGGGGAACAGTTTTTATTTTATTTATTTATTCCCTTTTGTTGCCCTGGTTGTTTTATTGTTGTAGTTATTATTGTTGTCGTCATTGTTGGATAGGACAGAGAGAAATGGAAAGATGAGGGGAAGACAGAGATGGGGAGAGAAAGACACCTGCAGATCTGCTTCACCTCCTGTGAAGCGACTCCTCTGCAGGTGGGGAGCCGGGGCTCAAACCGGGATCCTTACTCTGGTCCTTGCGCTTTGCGGCAAGTGCGCTTAACCCGCTGCGCTACCACTGGACTCCCAAGACTTAACAATTCTATGATCTTAAGTAGTGCTTCTTTAGCAAATTATTTGGTATTTATACTCCCATGAGCTCTATAATCCTTTTTTTTTTTATGCTTAAATACCTATGATTGCTTGCTACTTTAATTGGAGTTCTTAACTTGCTGTTTTTAAATGTAATGATTTTATAACATTAAGTAAAAAGGTCACTTGTACTGTTTCAGAATGTTGTGTTTTTGTCCCATTTTATTCACCGCCTCTACATGCGCCTTTTATTGTTCTGTTTTTCTCTTTAGCTATCCTCATACCACCCAAGGCAATCTTTCACCTGGACAGTTTCTGGGCTGGCCACCGGGAGCGCTCTTGTGCTGGAGGGGATGGGAGAAATGCCTTTTCTCCTAGGGATTCCTGTGCTCCCCGTGAAATACTGAGTATTTCTGTCAGCACTCCAGACTCCTTAGCCTCCCAAATCAAATTATTCCTTACCATCCAGTCGGAACTTATTTGGGGCTTATTCTGGCCATCTCATTATTTCATTTGGAAATGCATCATTTAATACATCTGTTCATGGTGTCATTGTGAGTGTTCATTTATCACAAAGCTTAAAAGTAACGTTATTATATTTTCTACATAGGAGCTAAAGGTCAGTATTTTGGCTCTTGCCACCCAGATCCTGACTGGATGTGATGAAGTATTGGAAATGCTACAGCAGGTTACAACTGCCCTCATAAATAGTGACGTAGCTGACCGTGAGCAGAGGTGAGAAAAGAGATCACAATCTGTTACTTATTGCCATTTTGGAAGAAGAATTGGTTCATGAAAGTGAAATATCTTAGAACAAACCATCATATATGTATTTAATGAAGAGGGATTTTTGTGAGAACAGGTTGAAATGAGAAGAGTTTCAAAACCAAGTACACTTGAACTCTATTAATGCTTTTATATGAGATTAGACTTAATAGTCATCATCTAAGGGAAGAGAGACTATGGTGAGCAGCTTCATTTCTGACATTTGAGTCCTCTGCTGTCATCACTCTCAAGTTAATCATAGTTATCTAGCTCATCCCTATGATCACTTAGTTTCTTCCTGTTAAGTACTGTGAGGTAGGGAGGGTAGAAGTGACTTAGTGATAACAGATAGTAAAGTGCTATACAAAAGACAACTACTGGAGATTTTTCTCTGATTTTCTTCTCTTTAGAAGTAAAGCTATTTTTCACCCTCCCATCATAATTACTGCTATGAGTTAACTTCTAGAGAAGTGTAATGTACTGCATTGTTGATTTTAAAAGGATTTGTTTATTTATTTTTATGAGGGGGGAGGGTGAGAGACACAAGAGCACTCACTGTTCAGTCCTGACATGTGGCAGTGTTAGGCTTGAACCTTGACCCTTAGACATACATGCAAGTCTTGTGCTTGAGCACACATAGCACACTGAACTAGCTCACTGTTAAACATTGGTGACTTTAACATTCGAGCTGCTGATCTGAAACAGTCATAAAGTGTAAATTTCCCTTCAGGGACCATGTCTGTCCCAAGCCCCTATATCTCACTCACTTGTAGAAGGTAAATGGACAAATTGGAACTGAATACAGTATAATCCAGATAACTGGACTGAGGCCTATTAAGACTGCTAGCACATTGTAAAATTCTGCCCTGGGGAGGAGTTACAGTCTTTGATATTAGGTCTGTTTCTGGATTCAACTCTAAAAGTCCCAACTAGCTTTAAATAATTTACATAACCCATAGCTATCTATTTATCTTTATTTTTAACATTTATTTTTTATTGGATAGAGACAGAGAAATTGAGGAGATAGAGAAGGAAAGAGACAGAGACACCTGCAGCCCTGCTTCATCACTTGTGAAGCTTTCTGCCTGCAGGTGGGGACCAGGGGCATGAACCTGGGTCCTTGTGCACTGTAACATGTGTGCTTAACCAGGTGCACCACTGCCTGGCCCCTGTAGCCCATATCTTTCTTAGGAAGGGTCACACACTTTAATTGTTCCAGCAGAGGACTGTGATATTAAGAATGTGATTTTTAGTAATCATTTTGCAATACAGTGATATATCTGTTAAATACTTTGAATTTACAAGGTGGTACATGTCATTTATATATCAACTAGAAAAACATGGTTTCAAAAACAAGACCTGCCTGCCTCTATGTCACACATGATCCCGTTTCTTGAAAACTGAGGAGAGGGTATCACTGGTATGGTCAGGTGAATCAATAATATATCACCTACTATCTCCCTATCAAAAACTTAATACAGCGCAATAACCTGCAGCTCCAGAGTCAAGAGAACCTAGGTGTAACCACCTAGAGAAGCCATTTGCATTGTAGTTCCTTTTTGCAAAGCACTTTGAAGATCTAATGAAATGCACTATGTAGACATTTTGGCAAAATTGCCAATTGAGATGAAATCTTTTACTAGATTTCTTTTTTCTTCTTTTTCTCTCTCAATGGTAGAAGGTGGAAAATAAGTGTATTGAATTGCTGTAATTAGTAAGTGCCTGATTAGTTCAAGGAGATGCAGTAGAAGGCAAATTTGTAGACTGAATTGCTATAAGTATTTAACTAGTTCAAGGAGATGCAATGCAAGAGAATTGGTCAGATAAAAATGATGTTAGTTCCTTTATCACATGATTGAGAATTGCTTAGGCTGTGTTTTCTTAAACTTTTTATAGGTTAAAAGGCTTGGAACAAGTTACTAAGGCTACTATGCTTGGTCACCTTCTTCCAGTGTTGTTGACTTCTCTGATGCATCCAAATCTACAGACTTTAACCATGGCTGATGCCCTGATGCCTCAGTTAGTGCAGCTGGTACTCTATACCAGTCAGGTATGATCCCTGGTATGCCCAGGTGAACCACTCTTCACCATGTGTCTGTGTGCATTCACTGGAGACAGAGTAAGCATAGCCATGTCTTTCTGAAGCCAAGGGAAAAAGGGGTGAGATGAAGATGAGTATGCCATAAAGATAAACTAGAATGTATGGAGAAAATATTTGTCTGCCTAAATTAATTACTACAATATTTTCATGAGTTTTAGTGGTGGGTTATCTATACAAATGCTAATCATTATATTTAATCTCCTGAATACTTGCTCATTATTGGTAACTAATATAAACTATATGTTTCATTCCAGGATTGAACAAAATGTTAGGTTGTTTTAGTAGCAAAGAATTTCTAATCAAGGAGGGCAGATTAGGAATGTAAAAAAAAAACAACTCTAATCTTAACTCTAGTACTAAACAGGTAACTGACAGCACTTAAAAGCATGATTTTATGTTTTATGTTTCAGACGGCTTTGCTTCTTAAAACTCAGTGTCCAGTTTTTGCAGATGTGGGCTGTTCCCCATGTGGCACATCAGACCAGAAGGGCAGACTATTCCCCGAAGAGAGGTGAGGGATGTGCTTCCCTACAGGAAACCCTTCCTTGTTTTCTTGTGAAAACCTGGTGTTACTTTTTCCTCAGTGCTGCAGAAACAAAACAAACAAATAGGCCTTCTAGAAACTTGCCTAGTGTTTTGTTTAGAGAAATGACTTTTAACAAGGATTTTCCAAGTGGGAAAAGAGACTTCAGGATCAGAATTTTATAGATGGTAATTATTGATTTGTAGATTTATAAGAAGAGATGAGAGTAAAATTTGCCACAGATGAAGAGATGAGTTTAGAATCAATAAATCCTCACAATTGATGATCAGTAAAATAATCCCTTAGCTAAGCACTGTGGTAGTATCTTAAGTTAAAAGATTCCTACCACATGGCCAGCTATTACACATATAGGCATTTATACAAGAATAAATATAGACATGATGAAAATTCATTAACAGCTACAGTTAGAATGCCCCCAAGCTGGACTGACAACTAGCTCACTTGGACAGTGCGATCCTTTGTCGTATGTATGACCCAGATTCAAACTCTCTACCTCCCCCGCCCCTTTTGCCTCCAGGGTTATCACTAGGCCTTGGTGCCTGCACTATGAATCCAATGCTCCTGGGTTTTTTCGGTTTTGTTGCCCTAGATGTTTATCGTTGTCATTATTGTTGTTGTTATTACTGTCATTGTTGTTGAATAGGACAGAGAGAAATCAAGAGAGGACAGGAAGACAGGGAAGAAAGATAGACACCTGCAGATCTGCTTCACTGCTTGTGAGGCGACCCCCCCACAGGTGGGGAGCCGGGAGCTTGAACTAGGATCCTTATGCAGTCCTTGTGCTTTTGCATCATGTGCGCTTAACCCTCTGCGCTATTGCCTGCCCCCCTCTTTTTTAAAAATTTATTTTTAATTTTTAATATTTATTTATTCATTTTTGTTGCCCATGTTATTTGTTGTAGTTATTATTGCTGTTATTGATGTCGTCGTTGTTGGATAGGACAGAGAGAAATGGAGAGAGGAGGGAAGGACAGAGAGGAGGAGAGAAAGATAGATACCTGCAGACCTGCTTCACTGCCTGTGAAGCGACTCCCCTGCAGGTAGGGAGCCGGGAGCTCGAACCAGGATCCTTAGGCTGGTCATTGTGCTTTGTGCCACGTGCGCTTAACCCACTGCTCTACCACCCAACTCCCAATATTTATTTATTTATTACTGGATAGAGACAGAGAAATTGAGAGTGGGTAGGATATAGAAAGGGAAAGAGACAGAGAGATACCTGCATCCCTGCTTCACCACTCGTGAAGATTTCCCCCTGCAGGTGGAGGAGACGAGGGGCTTGAACCTGGGTCCTTGTGTACTATAACATGAGTGCTTCACCAGGTGTGCTGCCGCCTGGCCCCACCTCTCTCCCCTCTCTATCTCTATTTTTAAAAAAAAGAAGAAAAGAAAACAATATAACACTCTGAACTAAGAAGCAGCTCAAATGTCTATCAAGTGAGTGGACAAACAAATCGTTTTTTTGTCCATACAATTTAGTCCTATTCAGCACTAAAAAGGAATGAACAATTGATACATGCAGCAGCATGGATGAATCTCCTAATACTTCTGCTGAATTACAGAAGCCAGATTCCCCCCCAAAGTATATACTGTACTATTCCATTTATATAAAACTCCAGAAAATGTATACTAATTTCTAGTGACAGAAAGCAAAGAAATGATTTCCTTTGTTAGTGGGGAGTAGGAAACTTTACAGGTATGTGCATATAGTCAAATTATGAAAAATAATCAAATAAAGATATTGATCAGAGAGGGTTTTCAGGTTTCTCTAGAATAGTGGGTTCTCCAGTTAAGCCTGCGCAGTGACGACGATGCCTGTCTGCACTGACCAGTACCCCCATCCATAGCCACATGCTGTTATTTAGCACTTGTAACCCACTGTCACTGAGACCAATGAGCTGGATTTTAAATTAATTTAAATTTGATTTGAATGAGCACGTTTCACTAAGTAACTACCATATTGGATAGAATAGAGTCAAAAGATGATAAGGAAATTCCACAGTAATTGAAATTTAAGTTCTAGGAGCTTGTAGTACACAATCTTAGGCTATGAAATCCTTGGGAGTTCAATTACAGTAGAAAGAAGAACCATCAAGGTCACCTTTCTTTAGTAAAAATTGCAGTAAAAAGTAGTCATGTTTAGTTGCAAGAGTTTTCAACAAGTGAATTTAGGTATGAATAATAGGAAACTTTTATTTACTTATTTATTTTTATTTATAAAATGGAAATATTGACAAGACTACAGAATAAGAGGGGTACATTTCTACACAGTACCCACACCCAGAACTCCATCTCCTCCCTTGATAGCCTCCCTATTCTTTATCCCTCTGGGAGTAGGGACCCCAAGATCATTGTGGGGTGCAGAAGGTGGAAGGTCTGGCTTCTCTAATTGCTTCTCTGCTGAATATGGGTCAGTCCATACTCCCAGCCTGTCTCTCTCTTTCCCTAGTGGGGCAGGGATCTAGGGAGGCAGGGCTCCAAGACACATGGTGAGTCCTCTGCCCAAGGAAGTCAAGTTGGCATCATGGTATCATCTGGAACCTGGTGGTGGATAAAGGGTTAAGATATAATGCAGATAAAATTGTTGACGGATCATGAACCTAAAGCAAGAATATTGCAGATGAAGATTTGGGGTCTCTGTTTTGGAATAAGCTAGTAAGTCTCTTTTAGGTATATTCCAGAGGGCCCCTGACTTTTCTTTTTTTTGCCTTCACCCAACATTTATGCAGGTGAGCCCAGGTTATTGTCTGGGGAGATGGTGTCACAGTTGGAAAAAGGACTAGCAAGCTGGATCAGGGAAGAGAGTAGCCCCCCCAGTATGGGGAAAGTATATAAATACTGTTAACTGTAAACCCCATTGGTTTGATCTGAGGCCCATAGTCAGCACAAGAGCCTATGTAACCTCTGCATCCCTGTAGGTCTGAGCTCGCATTCTGTGGTCACAGCTAGGAACACTCCAGGCTGCACCAATTTCAAGACTCATCTTCCTCGGGTAGTAGGTAGAATATGTTGTCTAACTTCCTTTTGGAGAATGGAACATTCCCTACCATTATAGATCCACATTAATAGGAAACTTTTTATAGGACACTAAGCTTATGAGATTTGGAAAGTGTGGCCAAGTGAGTCTTTTACAACACACACACACACACACACACACACACACACACACACACACACACACACACACCACACATACACACACACACACACACACACACACACCACACACACTTTTTTTTTGGTCTACGTAACCTTAAATGAGAATTAGCTGGGTCCTCTTGGAGGATTTGAATTGAGCATCCTCCTCAAAAGTGGCTGCCTCTTCTTGTATTTTATAAAGTTATATGCATTTCACTGTCCCTTCCCTGTCTACTAAGTTTAATCACTTATCTTTGTCTTGTTTTAGAATGCTGGAAGAGAAGGAAGAACCAGGCTTTCTCACTGGGTTAAAGATTCCTGCTCCATGGGCTGCTGGGAAGACTGTGGAAACAGTCCACCCTGTCAGAGACAACTATAAATTTAAGGAAACTGTCCATATCCCAGGAGCTCGCTGTCTGTATCTTCGATTTGATAGCAGATGCTCTTCACAATATGACTATGACAAAGTAAGCAAGAACTGATTTAGTATTAATTTTGTACCAGTAAGAAGCTGACTTCTTAGAGTAGATGCTTCTTATTTTCCTTTGCTGCTGACCACCATTTCTTTCTTTCTTTTTCTTCTTCTTATATTTTTTTTTAGTACTTATTTCTGTCTGCAGATTTCTCTTAAAACTTTCCCAGGATAATGCCTTGAAGGGTAATGAGTAAGGGATTAGAAGAGGGTCAGCATCTCTTGGTCTAAGAACAGCTGTTTTAGTGTCATGTTGAAAGTACACTTGTAACCTTTCAAAAATGTGGATTTGAATTGAAGGGGAATATTTTCTTTATTTTCCTTTCTGCTTACCATTTTCCTTTCCCCTGTACTTGGAGTTCCTATAAATGTACATCCATCTATAAGGGTCTTACTGCTTAATTCTCAGGACTTCCCCTTTATCCTCTGGGAGAAGGTGGCCCTTTAATAGAAGTTGGGTTTTTTGTTATCCTAGGGTCTGTATTAATATTTTTTTTTAAATTTTTTTACCACTAACTCAGATTAAATTTTTGGGAAGACTAGTTTCCTGCCTAGTGACTTAAATGATGGTGAAGAGGGCATTTTAGGACTTAGGAAAGGAGGATGAGATTGTGATTTGTGCCTACAGCCATACCACCCTGAACACACCCAATCTCATCTGATCTCGGAAGCTAAGCAGGTGCAGGCCTGGTTAGTACTTGGATGGGAGACTGATTTGTAACATACAAAAGTTCAACTGAAAAATTATCTAAAAGGGGCCAAGTTAAGCTCACACATTACAGTGCACAAGGACCCAGGCTCAAGCCCCTGGTTCCCAACTATAGGGGGAAAGCTTCACAAGTGATAAAGCAGGGCTGCAGGAGTCTCTCTTTTTCTATCTCCTCCTCCCCTCTAAATTTCTCTATGTCTCTATCCAGTAATAAACAAATAAAATAGATTTTAAAAAAATCATCAGGGGCCAAGCAGTGATGCACCAGGTTAAATGTACATAGTACGAAGCTTAAGGAACCACTCAAGGATCTGGGTTTGAACCCCTAGTTCCCCACCTCTGTGTGTGAGAGGGGTCACTTCACAAGTGGTGGACAGGTCTGCAGGTCTCTCTCTCTCTCCTCTCTCCTCTCTCCCTCTCTCTCCCTCTCTCTCTCTCTCTCTCTCTCTCTCTCTCCCTCTCTCTCCCTCTCTCCTTCTCTCCTTCTCTCCCTCTCTCTCTCCTCCTCTCTTAATTCTTTCTGCCTTACCCAGTAAAATGGAGGTGGAGGTGTAGGGGATGGCTGCCAGGAGCAGTGGATTTGTAGTGCTGGCATTGAGCCCCAGTAATAACCCTGGAGGCAAAAAATAAAAATTAAAATGACCTAATAGCTTTGTTCTTATCCAGGACTATTTTACATAGATTTTTGGCTTTCATTTTTCTTCTTTATAAAGAGAAATTACCTTAAGTCCCAATGGGGGAAATTTTTGTATGGAAAATAAAGAACTTCTTAATTTTATGTATGATAATGTAGTGGGGCACAGTACTGACAAAGTTATAGAATCTTCTCCTACTTTATATTTAGGGATATTAAGTATTTCCGTGGTACAAAGAGATTGAAGACTTTCTTCTAAAGCTCTGTTTAGCTGACAGCATGAGACTTCAGATGTGTTGAGTGGGCCTTTCAAAATGTATACATACTCCTAGCATCAGTCTATTCCCTTTCCAAGTTCCACATTAGTTACCCCTACTTCTTAGAGTCAAGAGATGACTATTTGAATAATGGAAAGAAATGGCTGCTCATTTAGTTTGTATCATTTTATTTATCTAAAAAAAAAAACCAAACAAACCAGGGAGTCAGGAGGTAGCGCAGCGGGTTAAGTGCACATGGCGCAAAGCACAAGGACCAGTTGGAGCCCTCAGCTCCCCACCTGCAGGGGAGTCGCTTCACAGGCGGTGAAGCAGGTCTGCAGGTGTCTATCTTTCTCTCCCCCTCTCTGTCTTCCCCTCCTCTCTCCACTTCTCAGTCCTATCCAACAACGAGGACAACAATAATAAATACAACAATAAAACAACACAGGCAACAAAAGAGAAAATGAATAATATAAATAATAATAAAATATTTTTTTAAAAGAATATCTTCATTTAAAAAAAACAACCAGTAATTCGCATCTTCTGGTGTGTGTTAATCTGCACCTGCAGTAGACCCTAGTGTTAAATATGGAAACGCAGAAGGATTCACCATGTGAATAAAAGTTACATTACTTCTCCCATGACCCTTCATTAGTGTCAGCAAAATATCCCAAAGCATAAGGAATCACAGAGTGACATGCATTCTTGGCTAACTTTTAGAGCAGCTTTTAGAGCAGAACTGACCTTATAGTGAGTGAGGCGGTCAGAGTGCATGGTAATAAAAGACAGGTTTTGATATTTACTGAAGCAAGAGCTCTGTTCTTTTTGAGAACGATTTTTAATACCAAATAACCTCTAGAGGTTTCTTGCGTACATTAGAGGCTGGATAATTGAATGGAAGGGAATACCTTTTCTTGAAGAAAAGCACTGATACATGTAAACTAACCAAAGAGAAATGTCTCATTTTTGGCTCAGATTTGTGCCTTTTTATATTACTGACCAATAGTCTTAAAAAAAAATACAGCTTATTTTTTATTTGTTGCATTAAAATGTTTTCATTCATAAGAGTTTTGGATTTTTTTTTTTTGGATGCTTTTATTTTGTTGCATTAGTTATAACCTTGTCATCTGTTTTTGCTCATTTTACTAATTTGGGGGAGGGATTAAGGGGGAAACTACCTATTACTAGTGAGCTATAGATTAGTAATCATAACTGAAATAATTATTAAAAATAAATGTATAACAGCCAAGTATCTTTTAATGTGAGGTTCTTAAGCCAATTAAATGGTGGTACTATAAAAAGTGTAATCTTTGTTTCTATCGTTATTGCTACTTTTGAGCTGCCTTATAAATACCAATGGCTGATTGCATCTAAACTAATATCAATTGTACCTATAAAAAATCAGGAACAATTAGCTATATCATAATGACACCAGTGCCTGGTTATGAATGTATTTTTAAACAAACTTTTTTTGCAGCCTTTTTATTTGTAGATGTTGTTTTTGTTTTTCTTTTACAGTCTAACAGTATATTTTCTGTTTTGAAGTTGGTGATATACGCGGGGCCTAACACAAACAGTAGGAAGGTTGCTGAGTATGGCGGCAATACACTGGGATATGGCAGCCGTAGTGTCTTAGGAACTGGTTGGCCGAAAGACTTGGTGAAGGTATGGCATCTAGTCACAGTCACTTCCTAGAAAAGAAAAATGAACCTACATTTCTCATAGGCTCAAGTATTAACTATAATTGCAAGGGGGAAAGTTGGCATGATTGCTTTTACTAACGTACATGTACTTTAAACTAACATATATGTACCTTGTAGGCTTCAGTACTTGTAGTACTTTAAACTAACCTATATGTCCTTGTTCATTCAGAATGATACACCTTTATATGTTAGGTATCAGGTTTTGTCCAGTCTAGAACAAGTATGCACTTCAGAAGCTTGGGAGGCTAAGAGTGTCAAACATTTTAATTCCTCTCCATTAAAAGAACTTCTAGTTTTTCCAGTTGATTTCTTCTCTAGACTTCTTTATGAATGGGTATCCTAGAACCACAGGGTCATTTCAGATTTTTAAAATTGATACAACAAAGGCCAACAACCTGGTAGAGGTCATACTTTGCCATGTGTGAGGACCTGAGTTCAAGCCCCTTGCCACCACACTGGAGCACTATACAGAGAAGCTTCACAAGCAGTGGGGCAGTGCTGTGATGTCTCATTCTCTCCCTTTGTCTCCCTCTATGTCTCTCACCCTTTATCTGAAAAAAAAAAATATATATATATATATATATATTGAGCCATGGAATGGTGCAGACATGAAGCCCCACTGAAAGCTCTGATAAAAATAACAACAACAAAGAATAATTGTTGATACAATTATGTTTTCAAATGAATTTGGGCATTTGTAGCAAAAATAATGGCCATTCTCAGACTTGGGCCATGCTTTGTAACCATTCTCAGAGGCCATTTGTAGCCATTCTCAGAGGCTTGGGCCATGCTTTGTAATATGGGCCCTGAGCTGCAACATTTCTGTCCTGAACAAGAAGTGTAATACCTACTGAAACCTAAAAATGCCTGTGAGGTCTGTTCCAGGAATCTATATCTCACACACACTATCTGCCCTTTTCATTCATCTGTAGACTACAGATTTCCTCCAAAGATACAGCCTGAATGCATCCAAACTTGGCTCAACACAGCTCTTTTGATTTCTTGATTTTTGTTTCTTATTCACAGTGTTGGTTCTGTAATACAGAATGAGTCTTCCAGCACTCTCTCTGTTCTTCGAGAGTACTGCCCATTTGCCTGCCTTATTGGCATGAGTGAGCTGGTAAAGTGGAAAAGGGGAGGGTAGGAAGAATACAAACCTGGTCAGTGTTTTGAAGTTATGTTGAAGATTTGATTAATGTTTACTGTGATTCTGTGATTGGGCAGTCATGGCTCATTTCACAGATGCCTTATCCCAAAAGCTAACTGTCCAGGCAAGATACCTTAAAGGTTGGCATCTCGATTAGAGGGGCTAGAATTGGAATCAAAACAGTAAGTGATAAAAAGGAGTGAAATATTGCTGTGGTCCTTTTGAAACTAAATCTCTGAAATTCACTGCTCTCTTGAAAAATATATGTCTTGTTTTTAAAGTGCATTTTCCCCCCATTAAATTTTAAGGTGGAAGGAGATACAGTCACCTTCTCCTTTGAAATGAGAAGTGGCCGTGAACACAACACTCCTGATAAAGCTATGTGGGGCTTTGCTTGCACAGTTCGCGCTCAGGTACTTGAATCTAGCCATGCTGTGGGCATAAATTACATTCTTCTGTGTGCATTGGTTATAAATCATATTTATCTTGGAAACAGGGCAAAATATGAGTTGCTGTCCCACCAATCTTTTCCATTTGATAGTGATAACTTCATAAGATAAAACTAGTTGTGACTTAAAATCTATTCAGCAGCACGGAAGGAATCCATGTTAGGACTCTGTCTTCAAACCTGGAGAGGTGATGTGCCTCTAGCACCTTTCTAGAGGGCAGGAAGACCGCAGTGCTTAACAGAATCAAGATGTGGACTCTGGCCTCTAAGTGTCCTAGGATCAGATTCTTTTCATTCTACTTCCAATGACTCTTCTTTCTAGTCTACTTCTCATTCTCCATCCCCCCCCCCATCTACGTGTCTCTCCCCCCTCCTTTTTTTATTTATAAAAAGGAAACATTGACAAAACCATAGGATAAGAGGGGTCCAACTCCACACAATTCCCACTACCAGAACTCCGTATCCCATCCCCTCCCCTGATAGCGTTCCTGTGTTTTAACCCTCTTGGAATATGGACCCAAGGTCATTGTGGGATGCAGAAAGTGGAAGGTCAGGCTTCTGTAATTGCTTCCTTGCTGAACATGGGCGTTGACAGGTTGATCCATACTCTCAGCCTGTCTCTACATTCCCTAGTGGGGAAGGGCTCTGGGGAGCTCCAGGACACATTGGTGGGGTTGTCTGTACAGGGAAGTCTGGTCGCATCCTGCTAGCATCTGGAACCTGGTGGCTGAAAAGAGAGTTAATGTACAAAGCCAAACAAATTGTTGAACAATCATGGACCTAAAGATTGGAATAGTGCAGATGAAGTGTTGGGGGAGGGGTCCTCCATTTTGTCAATAGCTAGTAGGTATATTTTAGTTATATTGCAAAGGGCCTGTAGCTATACTATGTTTGTTTGTTTGTTTTTTGCTTGAGCCTGAAATCTGATATCCACATGGATCCAAGTTATTGTCTGGGGAGATGATGTCATGGCTGGGAAAAGGACTAGCAAGCTGGATTAGGGAAGAGAGTAGCTCCCTAATATGGGAAAGGGGTATACGTATTGTTGACTGTAAACCCCATCAATTTGATGTCACCTGGGGCCCATAATTAGCTTAGGAGCCTGTGTGACCTCTGCATCCCTATAGATCTGAGTTCACATTCTGTGGTCATGAGTAGGAACATTCCATGCTTCCCCCCTCTCCTTCTTAACTACTTGTGTTATACTTTATTTATAGGTTAAATATGCCAAACAATTATTTTTCCTCGAGGAATTGATGTCAATAAATTATTGTCCCACTTTGGAAGAAACAGTATCAGGAGTCCTGCTAATAACCCTTTACTTGGATTATTTATCAATATATACTATAAACTTGGAGATTGCTTAAATTTAATCAAGCTAAGATTCTCTAGAGTAGAAATATCTGTTAGAATGAAGGCAGGAATTCTTGTTTATATGCTGTATCTTATGTACCTAGATCACTAGTCATTTAGTTGATATTTGTTGAATGAATTTAGTATAATTTTGGCATCTTGGTTCAAGCACATGAGGGAGATAACAGAATGAGACAGTGACTTGTCTCTGCACAGGCACAGCAGAGAGGTAGTTACCCAGAGAATCTGGTCTCCTTGCAAATGATTCATACTCTTCTGTTTTTGCAACTCTTCTTTCTCCAGATTGTGTTGAGACTTCATTCTGTGGTCATTCCAGTGATACCATCTATCTCATGATGTGGGGTGCTGTACCTGTGTTTCATAGGAATAATGCTTGATGCCACTTGTGTGACTGCCATGGTTGAGGACAGTGTAGTGTGGCTCAGCACTGGTGGCAGTGCTACACTGATCAGTGTGGTTTGCCCTGTCTACATTTTAGGAGTCTTCGGAGGATGTCTCAGGAGGCCTTCCCTTTTTGGTGGACCTGGCTTTAGGTCTTTCTGTGTTAGCTTGTTCCATGTTAAGGATCCTGTACAATGGTCCAGAAATTACCAAAGAAGAAGAAGCCTGTCAGGAACTATTGCGGTCCAAACTTTTACAAAGGTAACCAAAAAAAGAAAGAAAGAAAGAAAGAAAGAAAGAAAGAAAGAAAGAAAGAAAGAAAGAAAGAAAGAAAGAAAGAGATTGGGCTGGTTTTGTTCACACACAAGACAGAAAGAGCTCTTTGTGTGAAAAGCTGCTTTGAGAACATTTCCCAGCTGATTGTGCCTACTGCTGTATAGTCCCAGGGGTGTCATTGTATCTAAGAACCAAGATGAAAATTACACCATAGTGCCTCTGGCCGGTACTTTACTTGATTTGAAATTACAGCCTCAAACTGCATATGCTTTTCTCCAATTCAACTATTGTATAATTAAATGAATGCATTCCCCAAAAGAATGAGAAGATGTTCAGTAAAAGCAAACATAGCAGAATGTTTATTGTAGAGTGTAGATGTGGGGGATATATGGGTGATAATCATGCAATTCTTGCAACTTTTCTACATATTTAATTTTTTTTCATAATGAAATGTTGGAAGGAGGTAGATTCCCAACAATGTGATTTCGTATACATTTGGCTTTCTTTAGCATCTGGGGAAGGTTTGTTGAATAAATAGTTAACATATAATGCACCTGATATATCTGTAAGTCTTACGTAGCTTTTTAGATGAAAGAGAAAGTAAAGAATCTCTTTCCCGTTTGCTCAGGTGCCAGTGGCAGGTGGAAGCCAATGGTGTGATCTCTCCTGCCCTTACTCCAAGCCCATCTCCACTGCCTCTGACCATCGAGGAAGACAGAGAATTCACCTATCCCTCTGATGTCCTGGTGCCTCCTGTAGGAAACTACTTTGACCTGCCTCGGATCAGGCTGCCTCCAGGAATCATGATAAAGCTCAGGGAAATTTCTGGGCGTGCTAGACCTCAATTTAGACCAAGTATAAAGTATGTTGCTGTGTAACATTATTCCTAATTAAAACTTTAAAAAAGTGGTCTGGGAGGTGGTACAGTGGATAAAGCATTAAACTCTCAAGCATGAGGTCCTGAGTTCAGTCTTTAGCAGCACGTGTACCAGAGTGATGTGTGGTTCTCTCACTCCTGTCATTTCTCATAAATTAAATAAATCAATGAATAAAATCTTTTTTAAAAACTTTAAAAATATAGTTATAGGGGGCCAGGAGGTGGTGCACCTGGTTGAGTGTGCATTTCAGTGTACAAGGACCTAGGTTCAAGCCCTTGGTCTCCAACTGCAGGGGAAAAGCTTCACAAGTGGTGAAGCAGGGCTACAGGTGTCTCTCTGTCTCTCTCCCTCTATCATCCCCTTCCCTCTTGGTTTCTGACTGTGTCTCTCCAATAAATTATAAAAAATTAAATATATATATTTATTTGGATAGAGACAGAGAGAAAATGATAGGGAAGGGGGAGATAGAAAGGGAGAGAGAGAGACATACATCACTGCTTCACTGCTTTTGAAGATTCCCCCAGCAGGTGGGGGACTAGAGGATAGAACCAGGTACTTCCGTATTGTATTATGTGTGTTCTACCTGGTATTTTTTTAAACAATTGAATGGGGTCTATTTCTCTTTGTTGTCTAGCAATGAACCTTTGATTTTACATTTACATAATAAATATTAATCATGTACTCTGGGGAGTGACTTGGTATTTGAGGCCAGTAGTTCTTCCTTTTTTTTCTCTCTCTCTAAATGAAAAGAGTGAAACATTGAATCCATGATGTTGCACGATACCCTGAGGATACCCTGAGTTCATTCCCCAGCATTTAGTAGAATGTAAAGTCTTGCAATTATAAATGTCTTTGTGATATTTTTACTTAAATTTGTTTTTGCAGTCTCTGTTTTGCCTTCTGAGAAAAGATTCTTCATTTAAGAGAAACAAGTCAAATAGATGATTTTAATATTTCATTTAACATAAAAAAATTAAGCAGAGAGATAGCATAGTGGTCATACAAAAACAAACAAAAAACCTTTCATGTCTGAGGCATCAGAGTCCCAGGTTCAGTCCCTAGCACCACCATAAGCCCAAGCTGAGTAGTGCTTTGGTTGAAAAAAATAAAATAAAATAAAAATAAAATGAAAAAAATTAAAACATCTTTTCCTCTTTCCCTTATTTCCTTCCTTCTATCTGTTCTCTCTCTCTCTCTCTCTCTCTCTCTCTCTTTCTCTCCTTCTGCCACTAGGATTATTCCTAGGGCTTGGTACCTGCACTAATTTACCACTGTTGCCTGCCGACCCTTTTTTTTTTCCTTTTAAAAATTGTTTTTACTAGACACAATGAGAAATAGGAAGAGAGAGAGAGACCTGTACTCACCACTTGTGATGCTTCCCTTCTACAGGTGGACATGGTAATGTGTGTACTCTACTTGGTATGCCACTGTCTAGCACCACAGTACCATTGTGTTTAGTCCAGCATTCATATACATTAAGTAACACAAACCATAATGCTGCACAAATTAATAGGCAGATATTAGTCTAGACCTATTCTAGTTCTAGTAGGACTCGTACCTCAAAACATGTAAATCATAATGGAGTCTTTCATTTTAATTTTCAACTTTATCAGTCAATATCAATTTTATCTGTTGATATATTATTATCAACTTGATATAAATATATGTTTTTTCAAATCAAGACAGAAAATAAGAGACTACCACACCAAAGTTTCCTTCTGTGTGGTGGGGGCCAGGCTAGCGCTTGGGTCCCACACATAGCAAAGCACGCACTATCCAAGGGAGCTATTACACCAGCCCATAAAAGCCATTTTAACTCTCAGCATCATCCTAAGCCAGAGCTAAGCAGTGTGCTGCTTTAAAAAGGAAAAAGGATTGTAATGTTCATTTCTTTTTATTATAAATAAGTTGTAATTAATAGTTAATATAGTTAAATAAAAACATTCAAGCTGTGATATGTACAATTGTTAAATTTAGAACATGACATATAGCTGGCTAATTTCCTTTGCAATCGCAGAGAAGTAATTCAGCCAGATGTGATGGAAGAAATGGTTGTCTCATGTGTCATTAAGCACTTGAACTTGGTTGATGCACTGCAGTCCCTAATAAATTTCCAGTATCAAGAAGAACATGCAGAGGAATATGATTTGTTGTGTAAAATTATGGGCGAGACCTTTAAGAAGCTTAATGCCATGGAGAGACAGCTACAGGTAAGTAAAATCTAAAACACTTAAATTTTTCTTGTAATTGTTGGGGAAAAAAAAAACCTTCTTCCTAGGAATTTAATGGAATATAAAATATAATCTGAAAAAAATTTGAATTACAAATTAAATGATAACTAAAAAAAAGACTCTACTTGTATTTACTTTGCATTTATTTACATTTTGTTTCTATTAGAGTGTTGCAGAATTAGAACAGAAATGGCAAAGTGAAGTTGATGATGCCATGCAGGGGAAACTGGAGAATAACATGCCTTTTTTCTACGATTATCATTTTAATGAGGTGAGCAAATTCCATGACTTTTCATTTGAACACTACCACGGATAAAGTAAAGGTGTATACCACATGTGTAGAGATAAAATATTGTTACCTCTTGGGGACTGGGAGACAACTCATCTGTTAGAGCGCACACTTGACTGTGCTAAGGACTCAGCTTCAAACCCTAACAACAGCATAGGAACACCTGCATGAAGATGCTTCTCGAGTGGTGGAGCTGTGCTGTGGTCTCTCTCTTTAATTTCTGTATCTCTTTTGCTCTCTGCCTCATCCTGTATCTAAAAAGTAAATAGATACTTTTAAAAAGAGAGAGAGAGAGAGAAAGTCTACAAGGGACAGAGGAATTGTGTAGGCACAGAACCCCAGCAATAACCCAGGTAGCAATAATGATAATAATAAATGTAGTATCACCTCTTAAAATGTGTACACCTTACAACACAGTTATCCACATTGATTATACCAACAGTTGTCTAACCAAGAATAATGCAAATGATAAATTCACTCAGTAAGTTGCTTTTTAGCTATCTAGTGGTTTGATGGGACTTGATAGTTGATCTCTTAGGGCCAATGCCTTGCCATTATGTATGATCTGGGTTCAAGTCCTGACACCACATGGGAGTACCGCTGTACCAGGGTAAAGCAACAATGCTGTGGTGTGTTTCTGCCTCATATTCTCTCTCTCTCTCTGTGTGTGTGTGTGTGTGTGTGTGTGTGTGTGTGTGTGTGTGTGTGTGTGAAGTAAGTGAAAAATTTCAGACTAGGAAGTGAAATTTTCCATGTAGGAGCCCCCAGCATTTAAAAAAAAAAAAAGATGTTTTGTAAAGATGCTACCTTCATAATCAGATTTTCCTTTCATGTCTTAAAAAGAAAAGAGTTCTAAGCACTTTGGTAACCCCAGAAAATAGCTGGTGCCTTTTTTTTTTTTTTTTGCCTCCAGGGTTATTGCTAGGACTCAGTGCCAGCACTGCGAATCCACTGCTCCTGGAAGCTATTTTTCCCCCCATTTTTTTGCCCTTGTTGCTCTTGTTGTTATTATTATTGTTATTGTTGTTATTAATGCTGCTGTTGTTGGATAGAACAGAGAGAAATGGAGGAAGGGAAGACAGAGAGGGGGAGAGAAAGATAGACACCTGCAGACCTGCTTCACCACCTGTGAAGCGACTCCCCTGCAGGTGGGGAGCCAGGGACTTGAACCGGGATCCTTCCACCAGTCCTTGCGCTTTGCGCCACGTGCGCTTACTTGCTGCGCTACTGCCCAACTCCCACTGGTGCCATTTTTAATTATTAAAATGTCATCTAATAACACATACACTTCTGGACAAAAGTGTTAAAAAAAAAAAAAAAAAGATACAGGGAGTCGGGCTGTAGTGCAGCCGGCTAAGCGCAGGTGGCGCAAAGCACAAGGACCAGCATAAGGATCCCGGTTGGAACCCCGGCTCCCCACCTGCAGGGGAGTTGCTTCACAGGCTGTGAAGCAGGTCTGCAGGTGTCTTTCTCTCCTCCTCTCTGTCTTCCCCTCCCTCTCTCCATTTCTCTCTGTCCTATCCAACAACGACAACAACAATAATAACTACAACAATAAAACAACAAGGGCAACAAAAGGGAATAAATAAATAAAATAAATATTAAAAAAAGAAGAAAAAATATAAAAACATTAAAAAAAGAAACAGATCTGAGCCAACAGTGTTACTTTTTCCCTAAAATTTTCTGTTCTTTTTTTTTCTTTTTTAATATGTACAATGAAACTTGGTTTTTGCAGATCTTGCATACCATCTTTTCTTGATTTTTCCTTCTTTAGAACAAAATGAAAGAACTAGAACTTTTGTGTTCAATGAAGGAAGTCTCCTTTGATGGAAATGATCTTGAAAACATGGTCCTATCACTGAGGTTAGTGATGTTTACAACTCTGTAAAGCTCACCTTTTTACCTGGCTACTCAAAAGAAAACACGAAGATCTAATTCCTCAGCAGATATTTTAAAACATATTATGCATCCACTAAATATTTTAAAGTTGGAACTAATTTGGAGATTTAATTTTAATCTTGAAAAAGTTACCAGAGACATTTGAAACTGGACAACAGGAGCCTAGTTTACAATACTGCTCCCCTCAAATGGGGGAAGGGGAAGGTTTGCAATATTTATCAGGTTACTTGTTTTTTTCTTCTCATACATATACTTTTGTAAATTAAAAAAAAACTTGATTTTGGTACACTAGAGAACAACACATCAGTCTTTCTTTATAGGGAGAAGTTTCTACAAGAAGTGAATTCTCTTATTCAGAAACCCTCCCATCCACTGGCTAAAACGAAGACATTAGTGAAAAGCCTAATGAACCGAGCTGAACTCTTGCTTCATGTCACCATTGCAGCCCAGTCTGGCCTCACACGAAGCATCTCGGGGACTCCTGCAGAAACACCAGGTACTGTGCAAAGCCAGCCTTCCACAGACTCTGCACCAGACAGTCTGTTCATAAAAGAAGCAACACGTACTTAAAAAATATATTGTGTACTCCTAGGAAGGAAAAAAACGGAAATGTTTACGTATTTCATTTTACTTTTTCTAGCCATGAAATCTTTTTCATTGAATTTATGTATCTTCTAAGTCAGCTGAGCATAAGGGTACAGTCTTATCTCTCTTGCCTGTATTTCTTGGTAGTATCTAAGGAAACCAGTGATGATTTTTTATTTTTTAACAATCCTGTGTCTCTTTATTTTTAGTGTGTGGTTAGTCATTTTTCCTTGTAATTCTATGTGTGTATATAGTCAACATTGCAAACCTTGTAATGGATGGTAAGGGTTAATCCTGCTAGGTGTGTGGTGAAGAGACCATCACAGCAGATGCTCACTTCGCATACTTGCCCAGCGTCCTTGAGGGATTCTATCCTAACTCTAGGATCAGAAACCTAGGAGTCATCTAGACAGTTTTTCTCCAGTGAGAGGAGCCCTGCATGTGCAGCTGGGATGAAAACAAGTTCACTTGCCAGATCATGCCCATTGTGCTACATGAGGAGCCTAGAGATAGTTCACCCAATAGGGTGTATACCTGGCCATGCTAGAGGCCGCCCTGGATGTGATTGATGATGCCACAGGAGAGCACTATGAATGGTAGAGCAGTGGCTTGGTATATGTCCTTTTCCTTTTCCCCCAAATCAAGTATGAAACAGCCCTGGGAAGATTGCCACATTAAGAAGAATGAAACTAAGATTGAGTGGTGGTACACACATATTACCATGTGAAAGGGACCCAGCTTCACACTTCTTGTTACTCTCTGAAGGGGGTAAGCTTCATGAGTGGTGAAGCAGTGCTCCAGGTATCTCTTTCTCCCTCTCCACCCGCCTCCAGCTTCTGTCTCTATAAGGGAAAGAATGGAGGGAGGGGAAGAGGGAGTTAAGAAGAAAAGACAAACGGCCTCCAGGTATAGTGGATTCATGGTGCAGACAATGAGCCCCAGCAATAACTCTGGTGGCAGTATTAAAATGCATTCATAGGGAAAAAAATAAAATGCCTTCCTAGGTACATAATACATACATGCATAGATGCCTAAGGCCAGTGGTGGCTCATCTGCTAGAGTACATATTACCTGGATTCAAGCCCCCAATCCCCATCTGCAGGGGGAGAACCAGTGCTGCAGGTCACTGACTCTCTCTCTCTCTTCCCCCCTCCCTCCCTGCCCTTCCTCCTCTTCATCTCCCTCTGTCTCTCTCTCTCCTTTCACCTGCTGTCTGAAAATAAGGAGGAGGAAGGGAGGGAGACCACAAGGAGCTGTGGAATTATGCAGGCATAATGCCTCAGCAAAGCTCTGGAAACAAACAAACAAGATTAAAAAAAAGAGAGAGAGAGAGATTTGACTAGGTGGTGGCGCACCTGGTTGAGCACATGTATTACAATGTGCAAGGTCCAGGGTTCAAGCCCCCTGTCCCCACCAGCAGGGGAAAAGCTTTATGAGTGATGAAGCAGGGCTGCAGGTGTCTCTGTGTCTCTCTCCCTCTCTATCACCCCCCTCACTCTTGATTTCTGGCTATCTCTGTCCAATAAGTAAGGATAATAAATTAAAAAAAAAAATATTTTAATTTAAAAAATAAGAGGGGGGCCGGGCGGTAGTGCAGCGGGTTAAGCGCACATGGCTCAAAGCACAAGAACTGGCTTAAAGATCCCAGTTCGAGCCCCTGGCTCCTCACCTACAGGGCGTCGCTTCACAAGCAGTAAAGCAGGTCTGCAGGTGTCTGTCTATCTCTCCCCCTCTCTGTCTTCCCATCCTCTCTTGATTTCTCTCTGTCCTGTCCAACAACAATGATAGCAATTACAACAACAATAATAACAACAACAAAAAGGGAAAAAATAGCCTCCAGGAGCAGTGGATTCGTAGTGCAGGCACTGAGCCTCAGTGATAACCCTGGAGGCAAAAAAACAAACAAACAAAAAAAAACTTAAAGTGAGCATTGCTACTAAGGAGGAAGCTTGGCAGGTAAAGGACTTGTAAAAAGACTTGTAACATGAGGCCCCGGGTTCAGTCCCTATACTACATATGCCCCAGCAGAGCACCGGTCTCTCATAATGCAAATAAATCTTTTTATTTTTGTAAATACGTTAAAAACTAAAGTTTACACAGTTAAATGGTTTTCTTTGAAACCCCAATTGAGAAAAAAAAATTTTTTTTGAAGCTAACTCTTTTTTAGATTAAAAAAAGTTAGCCTCTAGAATTATCAGTGTGCCATGCTAGCCAGATTAGTGACTGAACTTTCATAGAAGCAAAGATACACTTAGGCTGTTCTGTTTCATCTGGCTGTGGCAGTTGTCCAGAAAAGTTGGGTAGCAGAAATGCTGACTCTTTTTTATCACTTTCTGTTCCAGCTTGTAAATCGGCCTCTGAAACGAAGGTGATATCTCATGCTGTGCGGCAGCCTGTGTTTCTCCGCAGCATGTCGGCTCCTTCTGACCTGGAAATGATTGGTAGTGAAGATTTAGAATTTACTAGAGCAAACCAGAGGTAAATGGTTAGGGGCCAAGGCCAGATTCATGCTCATAGTGGAACACATTCATCAAAACATGCTTTGAGCGAATGAATCTCTGGTTTCACTGCTCTAACCCTGTGCTGTTTCCCCTGTAGACGGCGTCATGTGACCAGCCACCGCAGCAGCTCTTTCACACTCTTGCAGTCCTTGGCCATTGAGGACAGCAGGGACAAGCCCACCTACAGCGTCTTGCTGGGGCAACTGTTTGCTTTCATTGGCACCAACCCTGACCAAGCTGTATGTCATGTTTTGCTGACTACAGATGAATAGCACTTAGCAGCTCAGGGGCCCCTTGACAGTTGGCACGAGTCAGGTGTACTTTCTTCTCGTCATTTCAGGTGTCCAGCAGCAGCTTCCTTTTGGCTGCTCAGACAAGGTGGCGGCGGGGCAACACTCGCAAGCAGGCTCTGGTGCACATGCGGGAGTTGCTGACAGCTGCCGTGCGAGTCGGGGGAGTGACACATCTGGTGGGTCCAGTGACTATGGTTCTTCAGGGAGGGCCCAGGTCAGTTTTCTTAAATTAGTCTTTATTCATCTTTGCTCTCCTGACTACAATGGGCAAAAGCCTTTCAAAAGAAAATTCTTGGGTCCAGTGCATATGATACTTACTAATACTTTCCCTGAAAGTTTTATATTGTTATGTGGATCCGAGTTCAAACCTCTGGTCACCATATTCAGAGGGAAAACTTCACAAGTGGTGAAGCAGTACTACAAGTGTCTCTGTTTCTCTTTCCCTCTCTCTCTCTCTTTTTAAATTTTTTTTAAAAATGTATTTAATATTGGATAGACAGACAGAAATTGAGAGGGGAGGGGTGATAGAAAGGGAAAGAGACAGTGAGACAACTTCAGCTCTGCTTCACCATGCATGAATCTTTACACTGCAGGTGGGGACTAGGGGCTTGAACCTGGGTCCTTGCACACTACCTGGCCCCTCTCTTTCCCTCTCCATTCTCTTTTCCTGTTCTTCTTCTTCTAGCGTTTGCCCTTCTTCTGTAGCCAGTCAACAGCGTCAGGTTGAGCTTTTCCTGTAATGTCTATCCAATCAAATAAATAAAGTTTAAAAAAAAATTAAGTTAGGGAAATCTTAGATTTGTAATTTTAGTCTTTGAAATAGTATGAATTTTAACTTTATTAATGATTTTCAAGGGATGGGTAAACATCATTATGCAGTGGGCTTTCATGCCTCAGGCTCTGTTGTCCCAGGTTCAATCCCTAACACCACCATAAACCAGAGTTGAGTAGTGCTTTGGCGTCTCTCTCTCTCTCTCTCTCTTTCTGTCTCTCATAACCAGAGCACTACTCAGCTCTGGCTTATGGTGGTGGAGGGGATTGAACCTGGGACTTCAGAGCCTCAGGCATGAGAGTCTCTTTTCATAACCATTATGCTATCTACCCCTGCCCTGATGCCACTTTCTCTCTCTGTCTCTCTCTTTCTAAAACAAAACAATATTTTAAAAAGACTAAGTAGTTGTAAGCAGGGAAGCCTGCTTAGTTTTATCCCCAACAGAGAATTTCCCAGATTTTCACTCAGTGTGGGCTGATGTCTTTAAGGCACATTTGGAAATCCTTCCCAGCAATCTTCTGTGATCCTTCAGCTTGGGCAACCCTGAGCTTGTTGACCTCCAAGATTCCTTCAGGCCTTATTCATCTAGGCAGTCTTGGGTTCACGAAAGAGCTCTCTTGTTCCTTGTTCACTATAGTCACTGTTCTTGATGTGGTGCAGGAAGCCTGAACTTTGGTTCTGTTTTGTAGAATTGAAGAACTAACCTGTGGTGGCATGGTCGAGCAGGTCCAGGAGGCCTTCGGAGAGACTATGACCTCAGTTGTTTCTTTGTGTGCTCGTTACCCGATCGCATGTGCAAATAGTATTGGACTTCTCTGTACCATACCTTATACCAGGTAAGCAGGAGATGCCTTTTATAAGTAAACTGTACTATACCTAATCAAATAAACAAGCATCTAATGAACATATTTTAATAAAAAATATTTGATCTTGGGGTGAGGCGATGGCACATCTGGTAGAGAGCATATATCATTAACACAATGCTTAAGGACCCAGGTTGAAGCCCCCAGGCCCCACCTTCAGGAGGAGAAAGCTTCATGAGTGGTGAAGCAATTGCATGTTTCTATCTCTCTCTCCTTCTTCTGTCTCTCCCCATTCTTTCTCAATTTCTCTGTCTCTATCCAAAATAAATAAATAAATAAAATATTTGTAAAATAAAAAGGAAAAGTAGATCTTGGGGTCTGGGAGATATCATTAGTGATAATGTAACAGACTTTCAGGCATGAGGCATCAGTTTCTGGTACCACCGTAAGTCAGAGCTGAGCAGACTTTGGTTAAAAAAAGGGGATGTCTTTTGCTTCAATTATATGTTAACCCTATCACTATGACTAAGCAAACTTGCCTCCTGAGAGACATCTAAACATACCATGTAAATTTTTTTAAATTACTTATTTATTCCCGTTTTTATTGTAGTTATTGACGTCGTCATTGTTGGATAGGACAGAGAGAAATGGAGAGAGGAGGGGAGGACAGAGGGGGAGAGAAAGATAGACACCTGCAGACCTGCTTCATCACTTGTGAAGCGACTTCCCTGCAGGTGGGAGCCAGGGGCTCAAACTGGGATCCTTGGGCTTTGCGCTACCTGCGCTTAACCTGCTGCACTACAGCCCAACTCCCACCATGTAAATTTCTTATTGCTGATTCCCTGTGTAATCAAATGTGCTCATTGTGAAAATGGAGAGGTTTGAAGGAATGAAAAAGATTTGTAGGAAACTACTCACATATTGGTGAGGTTTTTTAAAAAGCCTTTTTTTTTTTTGCATATACACAATTTTTCCTTTGTCATTTGATGAACTGTTTAAAGATAAATATTCATAAAACTATTTTTTGGGGAGTCAGGCGGTAGCACAGTGGGTTAAGCACACATGGCACAAAGCACAAGGACAGGCGTAAGGATCCTGGTTCGAGCCCCTGGCTCCCCAACTGCAAGGAAGTCGCTTCACAGGCGATGAAGCAGGTCTGCAGGTGTCTGTCTTTCTCTCCCCCCTCTGTCTTCCCCTCCTCTCTCCATTTCTCTCTGTCCTATCTAACAATGACGACATCAATTACAACAATGATAATAACTACAACAATAATAAAAAAGCAACAAGGGCAACAAAAGGGAAAATAAATAAATATAATTTTTTAAAAAATATATTGTTTGAATCCTTTTATAAGTACATATTTTTATGGCTACCTTTAGTTGAACCTATCAGTTTCGTTTGCCATTCTATGCAAATAAGCCAGAACTTGGATTTATTTCATCTTTATATTTGTTACTTATGAAGGAAATCCTCCTTCTAAAAAAAAAATCCATGTTTTTATGTTCAGTTGTGCATCTTATTGTTAACCATACCAGTATGTTTTATGCCACTTTGGTGATCTAAATCTTAAGTGAGAGGTTCCTGAAGCCTAGTCAGTTATGTTTATTTTATACAACCTTTTCTGCCTGGCCCAGGAGTGAAGAGAAGTGCCTGGTTCGTAGTGGCCTTGTTCAGCTCATGGATCGACTGTGCAGTTTAAGCAGTCAAACTGAGTCCACCTCCAGTGAGAAACAAACAAAAAAACAGAAGGTGGCTACTATGGCCTGGGCAGCCTTCCAGGTGCTTGCCAACCGCTGCGTTGAGTGGGAAAAAGAAGAAGGTAAGAGTGGGACTCTTCTAGATCTCATTGTTTCTTCTGTTAATGTGTTTAGTAAGGGTTTCTGCTAGATGACAGAGATAAAGGCTGTGTTACATTCCCTATCAGATGGGTTTGATTAATGGTTTCATAAGGGCCCCTCATTAGCACAGATCTATGAAAATTAATAGCTACATTGTGACATGGAACAATATCCTGACTTGTAGGATATTATGCTAAGTGTATCCACAGTAAGGCAGACACAAAAAGATAACTACTGTGTAATCTCATTTATGAAGAGTCTAAAACCTTTCAACTCATAGAAGCAGAGAGTAGAATGGTGGTTGCCAGAAACTGGAGGTGGGTATAAACTTTCAGATAAGATGAGTAAGTTCTGATGTCTAATGTACAGTGTAGTGATTACAGTTAACAATACTCAATTTTGTATTTGCAGTTTGTTAAGATTAGGTCTTAGTGTTCTTATCACACAAACACAAAAAGGGTATGAAGTGGTAGATGTGTTGATTTGTGTTTCTGTAATTGTTTGTAGCTCTCACTCCAGTTGTCTATGATTGGCCAATCCATATTTACACTAAACTTTGTGATTAGCTCAGGGGAAGGAAGGTGATCTTAACTTTATCCAGTCACACATCATGGTATTTTTAACAGAAAAGTTTTTGGGAAATGTAGTTATCTAGCTTGTAATTCTCTGGCAAGATTGTCATCCAGGTAAAAAAAAAAAAAAAGCAGCATTTAATTACTGCTTTTATAGCATGACTATAATCATTTCACATGTCCAAAGGAGACATGGGGTGGCCCTAGGAAGGGGCACAGTGGATAAAGCACAAGGTGTCAAGTTCAGTCTCTGGCACCACATTTGCCAACTTGGTGTTTGGTTCTCTCTCACTTTTTTTCATAAATAAATATTTTGTTAAGAAGGAAGAGATATGGGGGTTACCCTTGATACTGATTTCAGTATCAAGAGATACTGGAGATATGGGGGGTTTTCTGGAACTACAGTGAAAATGGAAAAATTCAGAAGGATGTGCTGGGTGCAGTTAAGTGTACATGTTGGCATGCACAAGGACATAAATTCACCTGCGGATCAGGAGGAAATGAAGTAGTGTTTCAGGTATCTCCCTCTCTTTCTTTCTCTGTCTCCTTCTTCCTTATTGATTTCTCTCTGTCTCTGTCCAATGGAAAGAATGTCTGTTTGTACATATATATTTAAATTTTTTAAAAGAAAAATCCAAAAGGTTATTATTATTATTGCAAAGAGTTGTTTGAGAAGAGGTATAATACAAATGCAATATCAAGATGTTTGCATCATAGTAAAATGGTGGCAAAATACATTCCTTGGTGTACCGACTAATTATATTCAGTTTTAATTAAGGATATTATCTTACCCCAACATTAAATTGCTTGTAAAGTTGCTATTGCCTTTTTTAAAAAATTTATTTCCCTTTTGTTGCCCTTGTTGTTTTATTGTTGTGGTTATTATTGTTGTTACTGATATCGTAGTTGTTGAATAGGACAGGGAGAAATGGAGAGAGGAGGGGAATTCAGAGAAGGGGAGGGAAAGACAGACACCTGCAGACCTGCTTCACCACTTGTGAAGCGAATCCCTGCAGGTGGGGAGCCAGGGGCTTGAACTGGGATCCTTACGCCGGTCCTTGTGCTTCGCGCCACCTGCGCTTAACCTGCTGTGCTACCGCCCGACTCCTACTATTGCCTTTTTTATGTGCAGATGTTATCCAGTAAGTGACACTAGTTGGATCACTTATGCAACATACTGAACAAGTTAAAGAAAAATTAGGTGGAATGAGGGCCTTTAATACAGGAAGACTAAGGGAAGACTCGGTATACCTGTAAGCTTGCCACTATATCCTTGGTTTTCAACCTGCTTTTTCTTTCTTTAACTCTGAAGGTGGGTCCACAGAGGCTGTGCACTCAGGTCTGGCTCGACAGGTGTCCAGCCTTCTCACTAACCATCTTGCCCGAGCAACTGAGTGCTGTGGCAACCAGGCTGCAGGAAATGATGCCCTCCAGGATGTCCTTAGTCTTCTCAATGACCTATCAAGGTATGGAAGACCCAGCCAGAGTTGTGGAAGTAGGTGGTTTTGCTAGTGAATAAATGTGCTTCCCTTATAGCCTTTTGGTTTTGTTTTTGAAATATCTCAATTTTTAGGCCATTCTGGCATGTTCTTCTCTCAAGAAAATGGTAGAGAATAAAGTCATGCATAGTATATAGAGAGAGTGGTAGAGAAGATAAATGAATACCATATTTATCTTCAAAATATGAGGGTTATTGAGGTGATTATCTACATCATAAAATAATATGTTATCATTTCTTTAATAACCTAGTGGGTTTTTTTCTCCCCTCTAGCAGAATCCTGTTGAGCTCTGGCTTATGATGGTGCTGGGATTGAACCTGGGTACTCAGAGCCTCAGGCTTGAAAGTTGTTTGCATAAAATTATGCTGTTTCCCCAGCCCAACTGCTTGCTTTTTAAGTTGATACCACTAAGCTCAATAACCAAAAACTTTACCCTTATTATAGCAAAAGTAAGAAATACTTAGCCAGGACTTGTAACTAATTTGTTTTCTCATTTACCTTTGAAAGAAGATACTTGTGGAGGTTTAATATGTAGACATGAGGCCCACAAAAATTTGTATCCTTTGACTTCTGCAAAACTCCATTTTCTTCTTAGTGAAATGCAGTAGGTCTATCTGTGGCAGATTTCAGAATGCTGAGGTCTGTGTAACACTGATATCTCTGATGCACTCCTTAAAAGAATAAAACTTTTTGCAGAAAACTGAGAAGTTTTAAACATGTACCAAAGCTATATTTCCTGTTGACTATAAATCATTAATCCCCCAGTTATTTTCTAAATAAATAAAATAAGAGATCTGGGCGGTAGCGCAGCGGGTTAAGTGCACATGGTGCGAAGCGCAAGAACCTGCACAAGGATCCTGGTTTGAGCCTCCGGCTCCCCACCTGCAGGGGGGGTCGAGTCACGAGCAGTGAAGCAGGTCTGCAGGTGTTTATCTTTTTCTCCCCCTCTCTATCCTCCTCTTTCCATTTCTCTCTGTCTTATCCAACAACAGTGACATCAATAACAACAATAATAATAACCACAACAATGATAAAACAACAAGGGCAACAAAAGGGAAAAAAATAGCCTCCGAGAGCAGTGGATTCAAGGTACAGGCACTGAGCCCCAGCAATAACCCTGGAGGCAATAAATAAATTAATTAAATAATACTAGAAAGCTATGAGCCTGGTTTCTAGGTCTTGGTGCTGCTCTGGGAGTCATGTTGAGTTATAGTAAATTAGAAAGGATCAGAAAGAATGTAAAATTGTCTTAAAAGTATTATTGTCAGGGAGTTGAGTGTTGATGCACCTGGTTGGGCTGACAGAGTACCATGTGCGTAGACCCAGCTTTGAGCTCTTGCTCCATATGGACAGGGGAGTGACTTCACGAGGCAGGTGTCTATCTCTCTCTGTCTCTGCCTTCCCCTCCTCTTTCAATTTCTCTGTCCTTTCAAATAAAATAGAAAAGAAAAAAACACAAAGGAACAAAAGGGCCACAGGGACCAGTGGATTCATAGTGCTGGCACCTAGGTGGAGCAATAACCCTGTGGTGGCAATAAAAAAAAATAAAAAATAAAAAGATTACTGACCAATCATGAACTCTGAGCAGATGTTTATCAGAAAGAGAAATTCAAAAAAACAAAAACGACTTGATTTTCCTTTGTAAGAACATTATGCCAAATCTGTGTCTTCCTCATAGAATGTGAAGTCATCTGTTTATCTAAGGCCATTTAGGGATTCTTGCTTCTGTGGACATTCTCAGCTTGTGTACCTTTGTGTCCTTTTTCAGGAGTCACATAGGTAAAGCCATCCTGAGTCAGCCAGCTTGTGTGTCCAAACTCCTCTCCCTGTTGCTTGATCAACGTCCATCACCAAAGCTGGTCCTTATCATTCTTCAGCTATGCCGGGCAGCTCTTCCACTGATGAGTGTAGAGGACTGTGGAAATGTGGAGCTCCCTCCATGGAGCTACTCTGTTCCCTCCTTAAACAGTGAGCAGGAAGATCCCAGCGACCCAGCCTCCAAAATTGCCTCATTGCTTTTAGCAAAGCTGGCAGATTATGTTGTCCCAGGTGAGCAACTCCAGAAATACAATATGGAGGTACCTACTTTCTGTGACAGACTGACCTTTATTTTGCTTTAATTTCAAAGGTTTTGATTTATTTACCAGTGATAGGGAAAGGCCTGGAGCATCACTCTGGCACATGAGATGCCAAGGATCAAACTCAGGACCTCATGCTCAAAATCCCAACTCTTTATTCACTGCCCCACTTCCTGGCCCACCAGACTGAACTTTCACTTGTCCACAGTTGTGTCTGTGCTACCTGTTATGAGGAAGAGAGGTGGGCAGGGGGAAAATGAAAAGAAAGACTTTAAAACCAGTGTTTTTCCTGTGATGGGGAATGGCACAAACTGCATTTCTGTTTTTCTGTTTGCTAAAAGGATGCCAGACAGTCCTTTCTCCAACTGCTTCTGAACCTGACACTGCACTGACTAAAACCAGTCCCAAGAGTTCCTTAAAAGGAGATAAAGATCCTGGAGAAGAAAGTGAAGCAGTAGATGGCAAGCTTTCTATCTTTATCCACAAGCGGGAAGACCAGTCATCCCATGAAGTTCTTCAGCCATTGTTAAGGTGACTGTGATGGTTATAATAGCTATGTGTCATCAAGCACTAATCATGTTGCATTGTACTGAGTAGTCCCCTCACATATGTCAGCTGACTCAATTCTCTCAACTCTAGAAGAAGGTAATTACTATTATTACTATCATGTTTGTTGTACCCTTGTAAATCCAGTAATTTATAAGGCACTGATTCATATTGCTATTGAGTCCTCTCACATTGGAGTTGAGACCACATACTAGGTGCCTTCCTTGTGTCTTCCCTTTAGTAGAGGTCTAGTTTATCTCTCTTTTTTTTTTAGCTTTTTAGTTTGTAAATCATTTTCATAAATGTGTAATTACTACTGAGATACTGAGGCAAAGCTGAAACGCAGGCATAGGCCTCTCTGATCAGGGAGCCACAACTCAGTAATATCTCTCCAGATCCAACAGAAAGCAAAAGTTCAGCTGAGAATATATTACTTGTGTCCAGTGTTAAATTTGTAGTGTGACTTGGGCTTTGAGAAGGAATCATGTAGTTTGGTTTTCAGTTATTGGCATCAAGAAATTGACTGAAGAAATGAGAAACTTTTTTAAAGCTTTACTTCATTGAACTATGAACAGTGTGGTTGCTTAACAAGAAAGTGAAAGTATTCACTATTATCCAGAGATCACAAACTTGTAGGACCAAGTTAGAGGGATTCAGGACAGCAAGAATGAATGCCTGCCACAGAACACAAGGGAATTTAGAGCAGGTGTTTACTGTCTCAGATTGAAGAGTCTTCTCTTCCAATGGATGATCTGATGATGCTGTCATCCCCATAATTGGGTCCCTTGTCTGCCATCATGGCAACTGAAAAGGCTAATCATCTAATGGCATAAACTAAGCAGAGTCAGGTCAGGTCAGTAATTAGATGATGAAATCTCCAGGAAATATTCTCAAGCATGCAAAACATCATAGGACAAAGTTGATGAAATATTTTTAAGAGAGTTATGGTCAGGAGATGGGGAAGCCAAATATTAAAAAGGAAAATATAGTAATTTATAAAGCACCAATTCATATTGCTGTTAGAGTCCTCTCACATAGGAGTTGCCTTCCTTGTGTCCAGTCTTCCCTTTAGTATAGGTCCAGCTTATAATTTTTGTTTAGCTTTTCAATTTGTAAATCATTTTCATAAACATGTAATTGCTACTGCAGCTCTAAAAACAGCTGTTGTTCTGACCCCTAAGGGTATTAAAAGTCAGCAATGGGAGTTGGGCGGTAGCACAGCGGGTTAAGCGCACATGGCACAAAGCGCAAGGACCAGCGCAAGGATCCCGGTTCGAGCCCCAGCTCCCCACCTGCAGGGGAGTTGCTTCACAGGTGGTGAAGCAGGTATCTATCTTTCTCTCCCCCTCTCTGTCTTCCCCTCCTCTCTCCATCTCTCTGTCCTATCTAACAACAACAACAACAACAATAATAACTACAACAACAATAAAAACAAGCGCAACAAAAGGGAAAATAAATTATAAAAAAAATTTAAAGTCAGCAATGACAATTTTTAATTTTCCTTTTTGAAAAATTGAGTCATCGTACAGGTTTTTTAAAGCCTACTTTAGCATTTAAGTGTGGCCCGACCATCTTGGGCTTCTCTTACAACAAGCAAATCTGCTTTTGACCTTTCGTTTAAGATTGTTGCTTCTCTGCCTTCCTTTTATAGTAGCTCAGAAGGACGGCCCTTCCGGCTTGGTACTGGAGCCAACATGGAGAAAGTTGTGAAAATGGATCGAGATATGACCAAGGTAACCCAAACACAGAGAAACCTGCTAGATACAACCCAAATTAACATTTGTTATGCTCAGGATTTTAGGAGGAAAAAAATGTTAGTTTAAAGTTAATTAGTTCTAGTTTCTATAATGAGGCAAAATAAGTATTCTAAGTCAGTGGCTTAAATGAGACTATATTTCAAGAGAGTTAGTCAAAATCAACATGTCATCAGTGTTAAAGGGTAAAAGATTTTAAAAAATTTCTTCATTGGGGGATTAATGGTTTACAGTTAACAGTAAAATACAGCCGTTTGTACATGTGTAACATTTCTCAGTTTTCTACATAACAACTCAACCTCTACTAGTTCCTCCTCTGCCATCATGTTCCAGGACCTGAATCCTCCCCCTACCCACCCCAGGGTCTTTTACTTTGGTGCAGTACACAACTCCAGTCCAAGTTGTGCTTTGTGTTTTCCTTTCTGTTCTTATTTTTCAACTTCTGTCTGTGAGTGAGACCATCAACATATTCTTCATTCTCTTTCTGGCTGATCTCATTTAACATAGTTCCTTCAAACTCCATCCAAGATGAGGTGAAGAAGGTGAATTCACCATTTTTAATAGCTGAATAGTATTCCACTGTGTATATATACCACAATGACTCAGCCACTCATGTGTTGTTGGACACCTGAGTTGCTTCCAGGTTTTAGCTATTACAGATTGTGCTGCTATGAACATAGGCATACGCAGATCTTTTTGGATGGGTGTATTGGGTTCCTTAGGATATATCCCCATGAGAGGAATTGCAGGGTAACAGGGTAGGTCTGCTTCTAGTCTAAAAGAAGATTTTTTTACTTTGACTCAGGAACTTTTTCTTAGCTCTAAGAAAGTTTTATAGATTAAAATATATTTTAAATATTTATTATTCCCTTTTTGTAGCCCCTGTTTTTTTATTGTTGTAGTTATTGTTGTTGTCATTGATGTCATTGTTGTTAAATAGGACAGAGAGAAATGGAGAGAGGAGAGGAAGACATAGAAGGGGAGAGAAAGATAGACACCTGCAAACCTGTTTCACTGCCTGTGAAGCGACTCCCCTGCAGGTGGGGAGCCGGGGGACTCGAACTGGGATCCTTAAGCCGGTCCTTGGCACTTTTCTATCTGTCCTATCTAACAATGATGACATCAACAACAACAAAAATAACAACTACAACAACAATGAAAAACAACAACAGCAACAAAAAGGGAAAATAAATATTTTTTTAAAAAAGAAATTGAGAGGGAAGGGGATTATAGAGAGGGAGAGAGACAGAGAGACACCTGCAGCTCTGCTTCACCACTTGTGAAGCTTTCCCCCTGCAGGTGGGGACCAGTGGCTCAAACCTGGGTCCTTGCACATTGTAACATGTATGCTCAACCAGGTGCGCCACCACCTGGCCCCTCCCATAAATATTTTAAGAGTGAGTATAGGTGAAAGGTTAAAAGAGTAATTATACATAATAATAAAAACTAGTAGTCCCAGAAGTATAAAAATGTATTTAGGCTTACAAATTATATAGTATCTAAATAAAGAGGAGCAATAAAAACAACGGTAACATGCCACTTTCATTTATCAGATAAAGTTAAGAAAATGTGAATATCCACTATTAAGGTAATTTTTTGGTCTCCAGACAAAAAGGTTTGTCTCTAGAAACAAACATATCTCACTCAGTAGAATGCACACTTTACCATGTGCAAAGACTTTGGTTCAGATCCCAGGCACCACATGAAATGCCATCATGTATGCCAGGGGAAATTTCATGAACGGTGGAATGGTGCTATGGTGCCTCTCTATAGCTGAATTAAAAAAAAAAAAAAAGGGAGGGGTCTGGGAGGTAGCGCAGCGGGTTAAGCACACATGGCGCAAAGTGTAAGGACTGGCATAAGGAGCCAGGTTCGAGCCCACTGCTCTCCACCTACAGGGGGTTGCTTCACAGGCGGTAAAGCAGGTCTGCAGATGTCTATCTTTCTCTTCCCCTCTGTCTTCTCCATCTTTCTTGATTTCTCTCTGTCCTATACAACAACAATGGCAACAAAAGGAAAAAAATGGCCTCCAGGAGTAGTGGATTCATAGTGCAGGCACCAAGCCCTAGCAGTAACCCTGGAGGAAAAAAAAAATTAGAATTTCTGTACCTATAAATGGGGGATTGATTAAAAAATTGTTATGTCCATATAGCAAAATACTGTGTATATATAAAACTAATGGGGTAGCTCTCTACCTGCAGATAAAGGAAACATAATATTTTGGTAACTGATAAAAATAAGTTGATAAACTATTTGTATACCGCAGCCCAAAATTATGTGTCTCAGAATTTGGGGGATAATATCTAGAGAACTAACAACTACCTGTCACTGAGTAAGGACATGAGATATTTGTATAAATTAATTTTCTAGATACAATATTTTAATATATGAGTGGTGTTGGTAATGGGGAGGGGGTCACAAGCCTGTGAAACGTACTAGTGGTAAGAAGCATGAAAGGAGTATCATGAATTTTCAAACTGACCATCAGGGTGGCTGCTGTGAGGTGATTACAGAAGAGGCTGCAGCTGCTCTTCGAAAAGCAACAAAGTGGGCACAGTCTGGCCTCATTGTCAGTGTTGGGCCACCAGTAGAATCAGCCAACCCAGAAACTGTGAGTGGATTGTCTACAGGTGACAAAAAGAAAACCGCCCAAACCTCCATCTGCCGAGAAAGGAACTCGGATCTAGCAAGGTAAAATCTTTAAAGGCTATTGGACGTGTTCTTCTCTTGGTAATAGGTTGGTCTTTAGGGTTTTTAAGTATTTTTTAATCTCCCTTGACTGCTAGAAGTGAGGACTGGGGGGCTTAAAATCCCCATGGGTTGTAGTAATTTTGATAATTCTCTACTTTGAATGTGAAAACCAGTGAGCAGGCAGATCTGAAGCTGTCATGGATAAAGAAAGAGGGGTTCTCAGCAGAGGGGACATGTAGAGCAGGAGGAGTGGTTTTCACTGAGAAAGACCACCGAGATGAACACCAGCTACAGTTCTCTTTCAGAATTAGTAAACCCTTGTCTTGCTGTTTTTACTTTTTCAAATATTATTTCCTATTATCTCAACTGTAGACGTAAAGGATGGATGAGTGTTACCTCTTGGAAGGTGTCCTTTTTTTTTTCTCTTTTCTTTATTGAGGATTAATGGTTTAGAGTCAACAGTAAATTACAGTAGTTTATACATGTGTAGCATTTTTCAGTTTTCCAAAAAACAATTCAGTCCGGTCTAGGTCTTCCTCTGCCATCATGTTCCAGGACCTGAACTCTCCCACCCCACCCCCAGAGTCTTTTACTTTGGTGCAGTACACCAAACCCAGTTCAGGTTCTGCTTTGCATTTTCTTATTTTTCAACTTCTTTTTTTTTAAGTTAGTGATTTAATAATTATTGACAAGATTGTGGAATAAAAGGGGTACAGTTCCACAAAGTTCCCAACATCAGAGTTCTGTGTCCCATCCTCTCCATTGGAAACTTCCCTGTTCTTTATCCCTCTGTGAGTATGGACCAAGATTCTTTATGGGGTGTAGAAGGTGGGAGTTCTGGCTTCTGTAATTGCTTCTCTGCTGGACATGGCCATTGGCAGGTCAATGCATACCCCCAGGCTATTTCTATCTTTCCCTAGTGGAGTAGGGCTTTAGGGAGGTGGGGTTCCAGGACATATTGGTGAGGTTGTCTGCCCAGGGAGGTCAGGTTAGCACCATGGAGATATTCTTTGTTTTTAAGCCATTAGATGCACTGTGGTATCTTTACTTACCCCTGATAGTTTATGCAGTAAAAAGTTTTGAGGCCCAGACCAGCAAAATAGCTCCTATTTCCCCCCTCCACAATATTTGGAACATTGAAGCCCTGGAGATTAAAAAAAAATTTTTTTGAGGTCCATTGTTTCAGAAGATTCTTTTTTAAAAAATTATTTAATAAAATAATTAAGTCTTAATTATTTTATTATTATTTATTTTCCCTTTTGTTGCCCTTGTTTTATTGTTGTTATTGTTGATGTCATCATTGTTATATAGGACAAAGAGAAATGGAGAGAGATGGGGAAGGCAGAGAGGAAGAAAGAGAGACACCTGCAGGTGGGGGAGCTAGGGGCTCGAACTGGGATCCTTATGTGGGTCTTTGCACATTGTGCCACCTGTGCTTAACCTGCTACGCTACTGCCCGACCCCCTAGAGGATTCTTTAGTTCCTAGAAACTCTCTAAGAAAAGTGATATTGGCAGACAAGGAGATAGTTCAGCTGGTAGAGTGCAGGGCTTATATTCCTAGTGCTCCAAATTTAATCTTTCACACCTCATATACCAGAGTGGTACTCTGGCACTTCTCTCTACCTATGTCTCTGTCTCTCTCAGGATATAAATAAAAACTTTTTTTAAAGAGACAATTTTGCCTTAATATAATTCATCTCATTTTTCTTAACCAATGAATTTGACTTTTCTTATATACATAAACAATGCTTCTGGAACCAAGAATGTAGCTCAGTGAAGGAATACATGCTTTATATTTGAGACCTTGGGATCAACCCCCAACACCAGGAGAAAACTTTTTTCTGTCTGTTAAAAACCTTAAAAGTCACTTCCCTGTATTCTTAGCCATTGATGGACATTGATAGTTTTCTCTGTTGACATTTACAGGACTGATCCTGTCCGACCATTCATTAGTGGACATGTGGCCAACAGCATGGCTGCAGAAGTCATTGCCTTGCTGCATAGCTTGCTGATGGCACCTGAGTCAAATGCTGCTCAAATATGGACCACAACAGCAGAAAAAGTTAGTACACCTTCACTGCTTAACTGAGAAAATAAGGGGGAAATAAATGCTCTGTTTGAACATTTGAATCATGCTTAGTAAGGGATATTATAGTGAAGAAAAGATTTTTCAATTTGGTCAGATATACTTGTTGTTTTTGATCTGGGATTTACTTTGACTTTATTTCACTTCTGTTAACCTACATTTTCTGTCACTGCCATTTCTAATTTTGCAGGGGAGAAGAAAATAATATTATCAGGGAAAGAATAGCATTCTTTGTTCCTTCTTGCTGTGGCTTTGGCTTATTGGATTTGCTAAGTGTACTTCCTAAGTCCTTTCGAGGCCTCTGATTTGCACTCCCTAAGTGTTCTTTCAGTAATTGCTCACTGCAAACAGTAGTTCACTTTCCTGAAAACTAGAGATATGAAATCAATTCTCCCTTTCCCACAGCATTCTTCAAGGGAGCTCCTTGTAACATGCCTTAAATGTAATTTGGTGTTGAGATCTATGCAGTGTGCTGTGAAAGTTTTCCTTTAGACACACTTTCTGCTTTATTTAGGAATTTTAGTAACAATGTTTGAGTCTTCCATACTTTAATCTTATATATTTCTAGTTCTGCCCAATTATATAAGGCAAGTACAGGCTAAATACCAGTGGCCCTACCTATACCTGGGTCAGTATATGCCTCCTGGGTACTGTTGTAAGCACTTCTTAGTGCTTAGTATCAGACAATCAAAGCTTTAACTCATGCTACATGACCTGCTTCTTACTCTTAGGTTCTGTCTCGTGCACTGATGTACATTCCACAACTGGGGAAGTATGCAGAAAGCATTCTGGAAAATGGTAGCAGCAGTGGCAGAAAACTCGCCAAACTTCAGAGAATTGCGCGCCAGGCTGTTGCTGCCCTGTGTGCACTTGGAGGCTTCAAAGAGACAATCAAGATAGGGTCTGAGGTTCAGGTAATCAGCCACCATTTCCCCCAGATCATTGCTTTCTGCTGCATATAAACATCACCTGGTTGATATTCTGTAAGATAAATAGTCTACATAGTTGTAAAAAAAGAAAAAAAATCCTCGTCCTTCAAAGCAAATAGTCTGAGAGACAAATGGATTCTGACCCATACTACACTAAAGGTTACTCAAAATGTTAGTGTAATACTGTTTAATGTTAACTAGATACTTTACATTCTAGTAAATATGTTAATAATATTGGCAGTATCTTACAATTGAAAGATCGAGGTCACAGTATTCTAAGTTTGATGTAAAGCTGTGATGTAAGGTTTTAGGACCTATTATTTTAATCCATGTTCAGGGGTTGATATCTGCATTTTAGTAATTATATTCTAATGACAAACACAGATGTAAATTTGCTTTCTTCATTCATCATATGAGATAGCTGCTTATAAGTCTCAAGAGTTGGCAAATAGTGCTAATCCATCTGTGTCTCTAGGTTCTAGGTAGAGGAATATCAGGAAGCATTGGAGTCGTGGCATCTATCAATGAGCAGGAAGGTATAGCTACAGTCAGATTCCCACCCATAGACTGTAGAAAGACTTCGCAAGCATCAGACACACTGACTATCCCATTGTCTAGACTTTGTGTTCCAAGATCAGAGGTAAGGTGATTTTTAAATGCATCATAAAATGTCACTGCAAGTGGTAACCATTCCCTAATGAGTATGATACTTATCACAGAAGCACAGATAACTTGTTATCTTAAATTTATCAATATTTATCTTTACATATTGGGCATAACTATTTAGTTGTAATATTGTGTGAAAATTTTCACCAAGATGGTAAAACTAATTTCTTTGTTTTAGGAATATTCCACAGTATATTGTGTTTTCAGTTGCTTTGATCTAGTTTGCGGTTTTCTGTGTGATTTTTTTTTTAACTGAAAATTTGATATGTAACTCCAGCTAATAATAACACCCTCATTTCTTATAAACTAACTACTTGAATTTAACTTTTTGCCATGCCCCCCCCCCCACCACCATCAGGCATTGCCTCTTCATAAACTGTCCATTACTGAGAAGGTAGTACAGGCAGTCCAGTCCATGTTGCTTCCTCAGGAGGGAAGTCTCTCTATTCATACCTCACTTCCTGCAACAGGAGATGGGTCAGCTCCTGTGATGGCAGTCGTTCGGCTCCTGGCTGAAATTAGAACAAGGTGAGCACCTTTCAAGGAGTACCCTCACCCTAAATGATAAGGTCAAGGAGGTTGGGGCAGGGACGTTCTTGAATGGCTCCTCCACTTTGACCTTTTGGTGCCAGGCTTAGTAATAGAAATCATTTTCTGGCACTTTGTTGGTTACAGCTCTGCTCATATGGTGGTGACAGAGATGGAGCCTGGGACCTTTGGGGCCTCAGTAAATCAAATGAGGTGTGCTGCCACTGTGCTGTCTCTCCAGTCAGCACTCCCCAGTTTCTTCCCTTTGAAATAAAGATTATGGGTCAATAAGTTTGAAAAGCAATGGACCAGATGGTACTAATGTAGCCGAACCATTTTAAATAATCTTAGTGGGGGATTGGAAGTAGCTCACTCACATGAACTACTGTGCATGAGGCCCTGGGTTCGAGTCCCAGCACCACATGGCAGCACAATGGCTAGACAGTTGGGGGAGGTCCATGGATGGTGGAGCAGTGCTGTGGTGTTCCACTTCTATAACAAATGGGGGAATTGGGCAGTAGCGCAGTAGGTTAAGCACAGGTGGCGCAAAGTGCAAGGATTGGCATCTGGATTGCGGTTCAACCCCCTGGCTCCCCACCTGCAGGGGAGTCACTTCACAGGCGGTGAAGCAGGTCTGCAGGTGTCTATCTTTCTCTTCCCCTCTCTGTCTTTCCCTCCTCTCTCCATTTCCAGAGTCACATTTAAAAAAATAAATAAAGGGCTTAGTGCCAAAGAATTCTTGGCGAATTATGAAACACACATAAGTGGTAACATCTAAAAGAAAAGCAGTCTTTTCTTTCTTTTGACAGTGGAACTTCTCAGGAAGCTCCACTGTGTTTTGGACTCAGGTGTTAAGGAGCAACGCGCAGATTTTCCGAGGGCTTAGACTTCTCTTGCCCACAGATCACTGATACTGTCTGTGGACACAGCTCATGGAAGTACAGATAATGCTGGAGTCTGGCAATGTGGCTTAGCAGTAAAACCCATGCTTCCACATGCATGCTGTGCACTGGGTTTGATTTCCAGCAAGATACACACAAACACACACATCATTTAGTGAAAAAAAAATTCCCTTTTTGATTGTCTGAGCAGTTTCAATATGAGAAAAGGCAAGTTAATTCCATAATTCCAAACCAATTTCAGCTAAGGAAAAAAAAAAAAGGAAAAAAGACAAGACCGGGGCGGGGGGGGGCAGGTGATGGCACACCTGGTTAAGTGCACATAGTACTTTCTATAAGGACCCGAGCAAAGACCTGGGTTCAAGTCCCCATTCCCCATCTGCAGCAGGGATGCTTAACAAGCTGTAAAGCAGGTCTGGAGATATCTGTCTTTCTCTCATCTCCTCCTCACCTCTCAATTTCTTTCTGTCCTATGGGATAAAATGGAAAATGTGGTCTGGTAGGTGGCGCAGTGGATAAAGCATTGGACTCTCAAGCATGAGGTTCTGAGTTCAATCCCCGGCAGCACATGTACCAGAGTGATGTCTGGCTCTTCCTCTCTCTCTCCCATCTTTCTCATAAACAAAAAAACAAAATCTTTGGGAAAAAAAAAGTCTTTAAAAAAAATGGGAAAAAAAAGGTGAACCTGGGAGTCGGGCTGTAGCGCAGCGGGTTAAGCGCAGGTGGCGCAAAGCCCAAGGACCGGCATAAGGATCCCGGTTCGAACCCCGGCTCCCCATCTGCAGGGGAGTCACTTCACAGGCGGTGAAGCAGGTCTGCAGGTGTCTGTCTTTCTCTCCTCTCTGTCTTCCCCTCCTCTCTACATTTCTCTCTGTCCTATCCAACAACGACGACAACAACAATAATAACTACAACAATAAAACAAGGGCAACAAAAGGGAATAAATAAATAAATAATAAAATATTTTTTAAAAAAAGAATGCTTAAAAAAAAAAAAAGGTGAACCTGTAGTGGCAGCACTGAGACCCAGAGATAACCCTGGAGGCAAAAATACATACATACATACATACACAAATATTTTTAAAAGATAGGAAGAAGGAATGGGAAGTTTAAACCTTATTGTAACATCGGGGGCAAAATGGATTTGAAATGTTAACATTTTAGAAAATGAAAAATGATGACTTTAAAATATTGTAAATCTTTTAACATTAAGAGCATGCCTGGTCATGGCCCAGCTTTTAGAAGACAGCTTATTTTGTGAAGAATTCATACAACAGTGTCCAGCAGCTGTTGAAGTTCTTAACCTAGTAGCCCAAGAATGCAGTGCTGGTAAGTACCGTTTACCTTCCTACCACTTTGTTTTCTTGAGCTTTGTGTGCATATTTGCAGTTTGATAATGGAATCTTAATTGTTTTTCTATATGCCCAACAGCCAAACTTTAAAGTCAGTACATAGCAAAACCTACTTTCGTCCTAGACCTAGAAGTGTAAATTAAAAGCTTCAGTAGAGGGAGTTGGGCAGTAGCGCAGAGAGTTAAGCGCAGGTGGTGCAAAGCACAAGGACAATGTAAGGATTCCACTTCCAGCCCCTGGCTCCCCACCTGCAGGGGGTCGCCTCACAAGTGGTGAAGCAGGTCTGCAGGTGTCTGTCTTTCTCTTCACCCTCTCTGTCTTCCTCTCCTCTCTCCATTTCTCTCTGTCTTATCCAACAACAATGACATCAATAACAACAATAATAATAACCACCACAACAATAAAATAACAAGGGCAACAAAAGGGGGAGAAATAGCCTCCAAGAGCAGTGGATTCATGGTGTAGGCACCGAGCCCCAGCAATAACCCTAGAGGAAAAAAGAAAACCCCCAGCCTCATGGCTACACTGTATTTAAAGCCCATAGTCAGGGGACAGGCAGTGGCACACCTGGTTAAGCGCACTCACTAAAGTGCGCAAGGACTCAGGTTCAATGCCTGGTCCCTACCTGCAGGGGGAAGCCTCATGAATGGTGAAGCATGCTGCAGGTATCTCTCTCCCTGTCTATTTCCCCCTCCCCTCTCAATTTCTCTCTATATCCAATAATAAACAAATAAGTAAATAATATATTTTTAAAAATCCATAATCATTATTTACTTTGGAATCAGCCCTTCTTTTCAACTTCCTTTTTTTTAGGTAATACTCAGTTTAATTTTAACACTCCAATACTAGGTCAAATATTTTGAGTTATTGGGAAAGTCATAATGCATTTTTGCTTAGAAAAATATAGAAAAAACATCATGACTCTTTCTACAATCCAATACTTCCTCCTTCCTGCCCTTTCATGTCTATTCATGTATATCCACTTCCTGTTTCTGGCCAACTTTTTCAAAGAGAGACAGGGTTGGTTGGGAGTGGGAGGCGAGGAGGTCAGTGGCAAACCCAGTTGAGCACACACATTACCATGCACAAGGATGCAGCTTTGAGCCTCTGGCTCCCCATCTGCAGGGGGAGAAGCTTCATGCGTGGTAAAGCAGGTCTGCAATGCATGGTAAAACAGGTCTGCAGGTGTCTTTCTTTCTCTCCCCCTCTCTATGTCTGCCTTCCCTCTTAACTTCTCCCTATCCTGTCAAATAAAAAGTTGGGGGGAAAAATGGCTGCCAGGAGCAGTGGATTCATAGTGCAGGCACCAAGCCCCAGCAAAACCCTGGTGGCAATTAAAATAATAGTAATAATAATACAAAATGAAATTAAACTTAAAAATGAGAAAGGAGTGAAAGCATAGCACCAAGACGCCTCCCTGTTTAGTACTCCTGTGGGTTGTACTGGAAGCTCAAACATGGCCACAGTCATGGCAAAGCAGGCACTCTCCCAGGTGAGCTATCTTGCTGGCCTCTAGCTCTTTTAAAGTGCTCCTGATATTTGCCCTCTTCTTTTTTTTTTTAATAATTTATTTCTTTATTGGGGAATTAATGGTTTACATTCAACAGTAAATACAATAGTTTGTACATGCATAACATTCCCCAGATGCCCATTTAACAATACAACCCCCACTATGTCATTCATCATCTTTCATGGACCTGTATTCTCCCCACCCACCCACCCACCCCAGAGTCTTTTACTTTGGTGTAATACTCCAATTCCATTTCAGGTTCTACTTGTGTTTTCTTTTCTAATCTTGTTTTTCAACTTCGGCCTGAGAGTGAGATCATACCATATTCATCCTTCTGTTTCTGATTTATTTCACTCAACATGATTTTTTCAAGGTCCATCCAAGATGGGCTGAAAACGGTGAAGTCACCATTTTTTACAGCTGAGTAGTATTCCATTGTGTATATATACCACAACTTGCTCAGCCACTCATCTGTTGTTGGACACCTGGGTTGCTTCCAGGTTTTGGCTATTACAAATTGTGCTGCCAAGAACATATGTGTACACAGATCTTTTTGGATGGATGTGTTGGGTTCCTTAGGATATATCCCCAGGAGAGGAATTGCAGGGTCATAAGGTAGGTCCATTTCTAGCCTTCTGAGAGTTCTCCAGACTGTTCTCCACAGAGGTTGGACCAATTGACATTCCCACCAGCAGTGCAGGAGGGTTCCTTTGACCCCACACCCTCTCCAGCATTTGCTGCTGTTACCTTTTCTGATGTATGACATTCTCACAGGAGTGAGGTGATATCTCATTGTTGTCTTGATTTGCATTTCTCTGACAATCAGAGACTTGGAGTATTTTTTCATGTGTTTCTCGGCCTTTTGGATCTCTTCTGTGGTGAATATTCTGTCCAAGTCCTCCCCCCATTTTTAGATGGGGTTATTTGTTGTCTTGTTGTTGAGTCTGGCAAGCTCTTTATATATGTTGGTTATTAAACTCTTATCTGATGTATGGCATGTAAAGAACTTCTCCAATTCAGTGAGGGGTCTCTTGGTTTGGGTAGTGGTTTGTTTTGCTGTGAAGAAGCTTTTTAATTTGATGTAGTCCCATAGGTTTATACTTGCCTTAGTCTTCCTTGTAATTGGATTCGTTTCATTGAAAATGTCTTTAAAATTGATACGGAAAAGAGTTCTGCCAATATTTTCCTCTAAGTATCTGATAGTTTCTGGTCTAACATCCAAGTCCTTGATCCACTTGGAATTGACTTTTGTATTTGGTGAAATACAGTGATTCAGTTTCATTCTTCTGCATGTTTCAACCCATTGTTTCCAACACCATTTGTTGAAGAGACTCTGCTTTCCCCATGTAATAGTCTGGGCCCCTTTGTCAAAGATTAGATGTCTATACGTGTGGGGCCTCATTTCTGGGCTCTCAATTCTATTCCACTGGTCAGTGTGTCTGTTAATGTTCCAGTACCAAGCAATTTTGATGACAATGGCCCTATAATACAGTTTGAGATCTGGGAGTGTGATGCCTCCGGTTCTGTTCTTTTTTCTCAAGATTGTTTTGGCAATTCTAGGTCTTTTCTAGTTCCAGATAAACATTTGTAGCATTTTTTCTATTCTCCTAAAAAATGTGCTTGGGATCTTGATGGGGATAGCATTAAATTTGTAGATGGCTCTGGGTAATATATTCATTTTGATGATGTTAATTCTACCAACCCATGAACATGGAATATCTTTCCACTTCTTTGTGTCTTTTTCAATTTCTTTGAGTAGTGACTCATAATTTTCAGTATACAAGTCTTTCACTTCCTTGGTTAGGTTTACTCCTAGATATTTTATTGTTTTTGTTGCTATAGTAAAAGGAACTGATTTCTGGATTTCAATTTCTTCTAACTTAGTGTTTGCATAGAGGAATGCCACTGACTTTTGGACGTTAATTTTATAGCCTGACACCTTACTGTATTTCCTGATGATTTCCAAAAGCTTCTTGCTGGATTCCTTAGGTTTTTCCATGTATACTATCATGTCATCTGCAAATAAGGAGAGTTTGACTTCTTCTCTTCCAATCTGTATTCCTTTAATTCCTTGCTCCTGCCTGATTGCTATGGCAAGAACTTCCAACACTATGTTGAATAGTAATGGTGATACTGTGCAGCCCTGTCTAGTACCTGATCTGAGGGGAAATGCTTCCAGTTTTTCACCATTGAGTATGATGTTGGCTGTAGGTTTGCTATATATAGACTCCACTATCTTCAGGAATTTTCCATCTATTCCCATTTCTTGTGGTGTTTTGATCATAAAGGGATGTTGTATTTTGTCAAAGGCTTTCTCTGCATCTATTGATATGACCATGTGGTTTTTGGTCTTGCTTTTGTTGATGTGGTGGATCACATGGATTGATTTACGTATATTAAACCAACCTTGCATGCCTGTGATAAACCCCACTTGGTCATGATGGACAATCTTTTTGATATACTGCTGTATCCGGTTGGCTAGAATTTTGTTCAATATTTTCGCATCTATGTTCATCAGAGATATTGGTCTGTAGTTTTCTTTTTTGGTTGTGTCCCTGTCTGCTTTTGGTATCAGGGTGATGTTGGCTTCATAGAAGCTGGCAGGGAGTATTCCAGTGTCTTCAATCTTCTGGAAGACTTTTAAAAATAGAGGTATTAGTTCTTCTTTGAAAGTTTTGTAGAATTCATTAGTAAAACCATCTGGTCCAGGACTTTTATTTTTGGGAAGATTTTTGATAACTGTTTCAATTTCATTAGCTGTGATGGGCCTGTTCATATTATCCACTTCCTCTTTACTTAGTTTTGGAAGTTGGTAGGTATCTAGGAAATCGTCCATTTCTTCCAGGTTCTCTAGCTTGGTGACATATAGTTGTTCATAGAAGCCTCGCATGATACGTTGAATTTCTGCAGTGTCTGTTGTGATATCTCCTCTTTCATTTACTATCCGATTTATTTGGGTCTTCTCCCTTTTTTGTTTTGTGAGTCTGGCTAAAGGTTTGTCTATTTTGTTTATTCTTTTGAAGAACCAACATTGACTTTCGTTGATCTTTTGTATGGTTTTCCTATTCTCAATGTTATTTATTTCTGCCCTAACTTTAGTCATTTCTGTCCTTCTGGTTGCTTTAGGATTCCTTTGTTGTTCTTCTTCTAGGTCTTTAAGATGTGCAGTCAGGCTGTTTATTTGTGCCTTTTCTTGTTTCCTAATGTGTGCTTGTATAGCTATGAACTTCCCTCTTAGGACTGTTTTAGCTGTGTCCTAAATATTTTGATAGCTTGTGTCTTCATTTTCATTGAACTCTCGAAACATTTTGATTTCTTCCTTGATTTCCTCTTTGACCCAGAAGTTGTTAAGAAGTGTACTGTTGAGCTTCCACATTTTGGGACTGTTACTAATCTTTTGTTGATTGTTAAGTGTTAGTTTAATTCTACTGTGGTCTGAGAAGATGCTTGGGATGATTTCAGTGCTCTTGAATTGGCTGATGCTGTCTTTGTGGCCTAACATATGGTCTATCCTTGAGAATGACCCATGTGGATTGGAGTAAAATGTGTATTCCAGTTTCTTGGGATGAATGACTCTGAAAATGTCCAATAGTTCTAGTTTATCTATCTCTTCATTTAGCTCCCTTATGTCTTTACTGATTTTCTTCCTGGATAATCTGTCAAGTTGAGAGAGTGGGGTGTTGAAGTCCCCTACTATGATTGTGTTACTGTTAATATATTGCTGTAGCTCTTTCAGTAGATGTTTGATGTATTTAGATGGCTTCTCATTGGGTGCATAGATGTTAATAATTGTTAAGTCCTCTTGATTGACTGATCCTCTGAGCATTAAGTAGTGTCCATTCCTATCTTTTTAAATCTTATCTATTTTAAAGTCTATCATGTCAGATATGAGAATAGCTGTTCCTGCCCTTTTTTGTGGGCCATTGGCTTGTATGATAGTTTTCCATCCTTTCACTTTAAGTCTGTGTTTGTCGTGTTGAGTTAGGTGAGTTTCCTGTAGACAGCATATTGTTGGGTTGTGTTTTCTGATCCATCTTCCTACTCTGTGTCTTTTAATAGGTGAATTCAGGCCATTGACATTTATTGATATCAAAGACTGAAGATATTTTAACGCCATTCTTGTAGAGTTTTAGAGTGTTTTGATATATGTCCTATTTGTGGTTGTCTGGTTGTTTATAGGAGACCTTTCAGAACTTCTTTCAGGGCTTGCTTGGTGATGGTTGCTTCCTTCAACTGTTGCTTGCCTGAGAAGGTTTTGATGCTTCCATCTAGTCTGAATGACAGTCTAGCAGGATATAGTATTCTTGGCTGAAAGCCTTTCTCATTGAGCACTCGATAGATATCTTGCCATTCTCTTCTGGCCTGTGGTGTTTGTATGGAGAAGTCTGCTGCTAATCTTATGGGTTTTCCTTTGTAGGTGACTCTTTGTTTTTCTCTTGCAGCCTTCAGGATCCTTTCTTTATCCTTATTCCTTTCCATTCTAAGTATGATATGTCTTGGTGTCTTTAGGTCTGGGTTAATTCTGTTTGGGACCCTCTGGGCTTCTTGAATCTTTATGTCTTTGGTGTTGTCTAGACTAGAGAAATTTTCAGCTATTATGGCCTGGAGAATGCTTTCTTCCTCTCCTTCTCTTTCTTCCTCTGGTAAGCCAATAATGCGTATATTGTTTCTTTTGAAGTCATCGCATAGGACTCTGTTGTTGTTTTCAGCATCTCTTAATCTCTTTTTGAGATCTCTTACTTCTTTTTTAGTTGTCTCTAATTCATCCTCAATCTTGCTAATTCTGTCTTCAGCCTCATAGATTCTGTTCTCTCTGCCCTCTACTGCTTTCTGGAGTTCATCTGTTTTGTTGCCCTGCTCTGATACTGTTTTAGCTTGTTCAGCTAGTTGCCTTCTTAGCTCAGAGATTTCAGCTTTCAGCTCTCTAATAACCATGAGATAATTAGAATTTTCTTCCATATTCTCATTTGTTGTTCCTGCATTTCTGATTACAATTTTTTCAAATTCTTTACTCACTCCTGTTATTATTTCCTTAGCTAATGTTTGGATGTTGAACTTGTTGTTTTGTGCTTCACCCTCTGGAGGACTCTTAGCTGGACTCTTGTCCTGGTTCGATTCTCCAATATTTTTTCTTGCTGTTTTAACCATTTCATATATTATGTTATGAGTTCTCTTTATCAGTACTTTTCAAATTATTGATCAGTATTGCCTGGATTGACTTGTGTCTAAGTAAGTTAATTAAAGGGTTTACAGTGGTGGAAGTTAACAGTTGTTTCAATCCCTGAGTTGGAGCTCAGTGGTTTAAAAACCTCTTTTTTTTTTTTTCTTCCTTGTCAGCTATGGGAGCCTGAGGGCTTTTAAACTATCAATAAGCTTCTTAGCTTAATCACTGACTCCTGACCAAGAGATAAAGCAGGGTGTGGCAGAGATAATCCAGTGGATATGCAAAGAGACTTTCACAGCCCCTCAGCTATGCCACAGAGGTATAGGTCTTCTGAGTTTCCTGGTTAGATTTCTGTCCCCTGGTGTCCCTCCCTGTTGCTGCTCCAGATTCTGAGGGTAGTAGCAGTGGAGACTCAGAGTTGCACTTGGTGAGTCTCTGGGGAGTCCTCTCCTCCCTTCAGCTGTCCCCTTGTTGTGGAGCAGACTGGAGGTGGTGTCTCCAGTGATAAACTGTTGAACTGTTAGCAGTCACTTAATCTCTCCTTAGGCTCCTCTCTCCTCTCTGTCACCAGCCACATGTGTTTGTACTCATGGGTTATTTATTGGGTTCCTATGGTCATTCTAGTCCTGTCTTGTTTCGGTCCGGGTGGTCTCCTTTGGTATTCCTAGTTGATCCGGGAGAGGAGAGGAGAGGAGAGGAGAGGAGAGGAGAGGAGAGGAGAGGAGAGGAGAGGAGAGGAGAGGAGAGGAGAGGAGAGAAAGCTATCTCTGTATTTGCCCTCTTCTTCCACACATTTTCACCTCAACTGCTTAAATCAGGATCTTTTAAAAAAATTTTTTTTTAAGTATTACTCATTGGATAGAGAAGCCAGAAACCAAGATAGAAGGGGATGATAGAGAGGGAGAGAGATAGAGAGACACCTGCAACACTGCTTCACCACTCATGAAACCTCCCTGCAGGTGGGGACCAGGCGTTGTTTGAACTGGGTCCTTATGCACTGTAGTATATGAGCTTAACCAGGTGTGTCACCACCTGGCCCCAGTATTGTGTACCCCCAACATCACTGGACCTTCATAGTAGATGCTCAGTTGATTTAAAAAATCACTTTAGGTGATATGACAATAGTCTTTTTTTTTTTAATTTATTTATTCCCTTTTGTTGCCCTTGTTGTTTTATTGTTGTAGTTATTATTGTTGTCGTAGTTGTTGGATAGGACAGAGAGAAATGGAGAGAGGTAGGGAAGAAAGAGGGGGAGAGAAAGATAGACACCTGCAGATCTACTTCACCGCTTGTGAAGCGACTCCCCTGCAGGTGGGGAGTCAGGGCTCGAACTGGGATCCTCATCCTGGTCCTTGTGCTTTGCGCCACCTGTGCTTAACCTGCTGTGCTACAGCCCGACTCCCGTCTTCCGTCTTTTTTTTTTTTTTAACTATTTTATATGAATGAGAGGGATAGGAGGAGAGAGAGAAAGAACCAGACATCACTCTGGTACATGTGCTGCTGGGTATTGAACTCAGGTCCTCATGCTTGGGAATCCAACACTTCATCCACTGTGCCACCTCCTGGACCATGATAATAGTCTTTATTTATTAGATGATAAGATTATTAACCTCTGGGAGTTGGGTGGTAGCGTAGTGGGTTAAGCGCACGTAGCACAAAGCACAAGGACTGGTGGAAGGATCCCAGTTCATCCCCCAGCTCCCCACCTGCAGAGGAATCGTTTCACAGGCAGTGAAGCAGGTCTGCAGGTGTCTATCTTTCTCTCTCCCCCTCTGTCTTCCCCTCCTCTCTCCATTTCTCTCTGTCCTATCTAACAATGATGACATCAATAACAACAATAACAATTTTAAAAAAAGGGTAACAAAAGGGGAAGAAGTTAAAAAAAAAAGAATAATAACTTTCAGGAGCTGTCATTTTCCCCCTGGTGATGGACTGTATGCCTTCCCTTAGTGCAAGGCCTCATGTTCAAGTGTAAGCACCTTTGGGAACACCATGAATGGCTGTTTTGTGTATTGTGGAGCAGTGCTGAGATCCCTCTGTTTCTCTCCCAAAATTAAAAAAAATTAAAAAATAAAGAGCCCCAAAGGGGCCACTATTCAGTGGCACTGCTAATGCATTAGTCTTGAGTTTATTTCCCAGTGCACAAAAAAGAGGAATTTTTACTTCTTGAATATCTATCTGCCTGTATCAAGGATGTGGCTGAAGACCCCATTCTCCATTTGTTTTATTATTTTTTAATGTTTTTTTTTCATAATTCGTTCATTTAATGAGAGAACTTGAGAGTGAAAAATCAGTCTCACCTGGCATGTGTGGTGCTTAGGCTGCAGCTGTATACCTGACACATGCAAGTCCTGCACTCTACCTCCAGACCCCCTCCTGAGCCACATCCATGTGGATTATTCCATCTCACCTTCCACTGCCCTATGAGGCCTATCTCACTACCCCTGTTCTGGAAGTGAGATGGTAAATAACGAGTAATGTAGCTAGAGTCGGAATCCAAAGCCCATGCACTTGTATGCTGTTGAGTTACATGTAGGAGACAAAGCTGTCTCAGGGTTTTTGCTCTGCTGTAGAATTTGAATAATCTCTGAGCATTTTATTGCTTTGACCCTACTCCAAAAGGGTCAGCATCCTCCTGAGAATTCTAGGATTTACTGTCACATATTTGATGTCTGTCCTTTAGGAGAGCGCCTGGCAGTTGTGGAGGTACAGTGTGAACGGCTGAGGATGCTCTACCGGGACTGTGCTCGACCCCCACCACCTCCTCTGCAGGCTGACCGGAGACAGGTGAGCCCTCTGCAGTTCACCTCTTCTGCCTGTCTGTACCCCGTGGCAGTAAAGAATGCCACATAACACATCAATAACATTACTGTGGATATTTGCAAAGTCATCAGGCATGTGATCTCTGCAATAATAGTCTGTCACCTTTAAATTTCAGGGCAGATTGTTATGGTATTCTGAATATTTAAAGATCACAACAGAGAAATGGAACTCACTAGTTTACAATGTTTTCTATCTTATCAACAGGAGAAAAATAAAACTTTGGAAAATTTACAGCTATAGTCCATATCAATATTAAGTGTATATGAAGTATGAGTGATTAAAAAATAAAATTACCTGACTAGGGAGACAGCATAATTGTTATGTAAATGAATTTCATGCCTGAGGCTCTAAATTCCCAGATGCAATCCCCAGGGCCACCATAAACCAGAGCTGAGTAGTGTTCTGGTAAAGAAAGAAAGAGGAAGGAAGGGAGGAAGGAAAGAAAAGAGCTTGGCAGAAAGTTAAACCTGAAAATTCTTAACTTTATTCATAATAGCTAAAAAGTGGGGTGTCGGGCGGTATTGCAGTGGGTTAAGCGCAGGTGGCGTAAAGTGCAACAACTGGCACAAGGATTCCAGTTCGAGCCCCCGGCTCCCCACCTGCAGGGGAGTCGCTTCACAAGTGGTGAAGCAGGTCTGCATGTGTCTTTCTCTCCCCCTCTCTGTCTTCCCCTCCTCTCTCCATTTCTCTCAGTCCTATCCAACAATAACGATATCAATAATAATAATAACTACAACAATAAAAACAAGGGCAACAAAAGAGAATGAATAAATAAATAAATAAATAAATAAATAAAAATTAAAAAATAGTTAAAAAGTGACAACAGTCTAGTTGTCTACCAACTGCTGTATTAATGCATAAAATGTGGAATACCCATACCATGGAATCTCATTCAGACTTAAAAGGGAATAAAGTAATGGCACATGCTACAATGTGGATAAGCCTTGAAGTTATGCTAAAAGAAGCCAGTCATAAAATGCCACCTGGTGCAGTCTCATAGATATGGAATGTCTATAGTAGGCAAACATATATAGAAACAGAAAGCAGATTGATGGCTATCAAGAGCTGGGAAGAGGGAGCAGTTGTCATAGATTACTAATGGGTATAAGCCTTATTTTAAGGGGACAAAAATATTTTAAAATTGGTTTACTGGCTGTCATCAAAGATGCTGTCATCTTTGAGATAACATAATGCTTATGCCTGAGACTCTAAGGTCCCAGGTTCAATCTCTATTACTACCATAAGCTAGAGATAAGCAGTGCTCTGGTCTCTCTCTGTATTTCTCTCCCTAAAATAAAATAAATATTAAAAGTAAATTAAAATCCAATAAAATTGGACTGCTGTGATGTTACTTAATTCTGAATATACTAAAAACATTGTTCAGGGCAGGGGTAGATAGCATGCATAATGGTTATACAAACAGACTGTCATGCCTGAAGCTCCAAAGTCCTAGGTTCAATCCCCTGCACCACCATAGGCCAGAGCTGAGCAGTGCTCTGGTAAAAAAAAAAACATTGTTCATGACTAGTGATCTGTATGATTTATGAATTGTATCTCAAAAATAATTGTGAATCTGCGCAATAGTATACAAGAATTTCTGTCTTCTTTTTTTAATATTTTTTTTTCATTTTTTGTATTTATTTATTTATTTTCCCTTTTTTTGCCCTTGTTGGAATTCCTGACTTCTTACAACTTTTCTGCAAATTTTTCTTTTTTTTAATTTTTTATATTTATTTATTCCATTTTATTGCCCTTGCTTTATTGCTTTAGTTATTATTGTTATTGGTGTCATTGTTGTTGGGTAGGACAGAGAGAAATGGAGAGAGGAGGGGAAGGCAGAGAGGGGGAAAGAAAGATAGACACCTGCAGACCTGCTTCACCGCTTGTGAAGTGACTCCCCTACAGGTGAGGAAGGGTGGGGAGGGGGCTCGAACCGGGATCCTTCCTCCAGTCCTTGCCCTTTGTGCTAACTGTGCTTAACCCGCTGCACTACAGCCCAACTCCCTAAATCTTTCTTAAAAAAATGTAGGTGAGTTGTAGGTGGGGAGCCTGGGGTTCGAACCGGGATCCTTACTCCGGTCCTTGTGCTTCGCGCCACGTGCGCTTAACCTGCAGCACTATTGCCCGACCCCCTCAATAGCAGCTTAATAGCCCAGCATATACTTGTGCTTCTGTTTACTCACCTAGGTGTTTTTATTCTTGCACATATCCTTTCATCGAAAGCTTTTGCCATGACAGTGGTTTGATGAACGTCCTCAGAGCTAATCACTACAAAAATGTTTTAGTCTCTCTTTAGGATTAAAGTAAATTTACATGTTAAAATTATGTAAATGTTTGCATTACCATAACAGGTTTTTTCACAGCCCTTTTTACTCCGTTTCCCCCCCCTTTTGTCCATCAATACTAACTATTGGGACTCTACTGGTTTTGTTTTGGTTTTTTTCCTTTGAGGCAACAGTACAATAGAGATACAATCCATTGGACTTTTTTAATGTTTTTATTATATTTATTTATTTATTGGATAGAGACAGACAGAAATTGAGAGGGAAAGGGGAGATAGAGAGAAAGAGAGACAGAGAAACACCTGCAGCCCTGCTTCACCACTTGCAAAGCTTCCCCTTGCAGGAAGGGAGCGGGGGCTCGAACCTGGGTCCTTTTTGTAATGTTTGTGCTTAACCAGGTGAGCTACCACACGGCCCCTGGACTTTTGTTTATGTATTTATTTCATTCCGGGTTGATTATTTTAATTGTTGATACTTAAGTTGTTGAACAATAGGTAACACTTGTTTTATTTATGTTATATTTCAGCTTAAAGTTATGTTATATGTGGATGTAAATATAGATTTGGTGTTTTGCAAATATATATATATTTCATGATTGGGTTTATAAAAATTATGAAAGTGTTTCTAAAAACTTACATTATGTGAAATAACAGAAGACATCTATTAAAACCAGTAAATGAAAATTAGTTCTCTCCTTTAAGAGGGTACAAGTATTTGTGTTTGCTTTTCTACTGAATGGAGTTCTCCTCCCCACCCCCTTAAAGCCCAAAGAAATTACTTGGAGTCCCTCTCGAGTGTTTCCACCTGTACGAGCCTGCATGTTCTCATCGCATCTTACTTCTGTCACCTTCCTGGCTGACCCCAGTGCTGGTGGTGGCCTTCCTAGGGGCACGTTTATCTATGCCACCTCACCACTTCCAGTTCAGGTGAGAACAAACACACTGTCTTTTGCTACTTTTCTTCTTATATGAAAGAAAAAGCAAGTTCAAGGACTCAAACTAAGCCCTCTGATTGTCTGCTGCTTCTTTCGTGTCTTCAGGCCCCATCTTTTTACTGGGAAATTGAGATTGTTTCCTATGGAGATACTGATGATGACACTGGACCAATTGTTTCCTTTGGCTTTGCTACTGAAGCAGAGAAAAGGGATGGGGCTTGGACAAATCCAGTGGGCACTTGTCTTTTCCATAAGTAAGTAGCTCCTATTGCTATTGTTTTTCTCTTAATCAGTATCAAAATAGTGTCTATCTTTAAATTCATTAGGGTCAAGGAACACTTTGTTTTTATTTTTGGAGGCTTTTCAATTTACATTAGCAGATTCCTAGTTGTCCTGATATGAAATCTGTTTGTCTTTAGTTTCCAAATATGTTTGAACCCATATCCCTCTATTCTATGAATACAGTTTAGGAAATACTGTTGTGGGTGTTTTTATGCTAAATTAATATTGTTATTATCTTAACTATCCAAAATATATAAAATATCAGTTGTAAATATGTTCATATTTAGGGAAAGAGAATAACTCTTAGCACTTCTCCTTTACTCTTGTGTTTCTAAAACTCCTCTGCTTATTAACTATTTGATCTCATCTGTGTTGACTATTAACAATGTCTTTGACTTCCCTATTTTTCTTGTTAGCAATGGTCGAGCTGTACACTACAATGGCTCCAGTCTATTACAGTGGAAGAGTGTCCGGTTAGATGTGACCCTGTCTCCTGGTGAGTGCATGGGGGCTTCTGATTCTTTCTCTTTGCCTTCTTCTTCCACCTCTTCTAATCATGTGTGTGTGTGTGTGTGTGTGTGTGTGTGTGTGTGTGTGTGTGTCTGTGTGTGTTAATGTTGTTGTTCCCAGATTTCGATCCAAATAAGTTGGAATTAAATTTAGTCTTTTAGTGAATACCAGATATTTGTCACTGATATTTCCTGGTTAACACCAGATGAACCAATATTACTTAAGTCTTCTGTTAGGTAATTTAAGAGTCCCATTTACTTTCATTCTTCTGTCTTTAGGAAAATCCAAGATAATGCTTTTCTCTCAAGTTTGGTCTTTTCAGCAACTTTTCATTAGTGAGTAGATAATTTCAAAAAAAAAAAAAAAAGAACAGCATCATTTATCATGAGGCACTTGAGAATGGTATTGTCAACAAATAACTCATATAAACTTCCTTCTAAGTAATCTAAATATCTGGTCTAACTTAAACAAATACCCTGATCACATGTTTCAGTAGCATGGACAGTATAATAAAAGCATCTTTCTAGCCAGGGAAATAACACAGAGGCAGCACATCAGGCATTCTTCCTGAGTCCCCAGTGGTCAAAGGTTTAGTCCTCAAAACTACCAGAGCTGGTCTCTGTCATGAAAATAATAATAATAATAAAAACAATTCTTTGTAGTAGGTAGACTGAGACCAGCAAAATCAGGCATATATGAGGCTCTATAGACAAAAACAGAATCATGGAATTTCATGCACTTATTGCAAAGTTTATAATGATGTAATATCAGGTTCACTGTGATAGCTGCTTGTCTGATACAAGGAAAGATTATATATAGTGGCCATGCTCCTCTGGGGCCTCTAACCTCTATCCCACATCCAGTCTCCTCATCTGAAAGTAACTTATCTTAGCTTCCTGCAAAATGCCTTAAATACATACAAGTAGGGAACATAATGTGATTTAACATTGAACCTTTAGTTTAAATTGTGAACTTAAAAAATTTACAGTAAGATGAAAAGTGGGTTGTTTTAAATTTAAAAGTTAGTATCTTAGTTTTCCACAAGCTTGCTAAGAAACTCTTTTTTTAAATCTCTATGCCAGAAGGACTGTCTGCATGCAAATAGGAAAAAAAAATGTTGTCTTCCTCTATTAAAAAGTCCTGTGTGTGTTTTCTTTTATCTTGACTGCCTGGAAACAAACACCAAATTTAATAGGTAATTGCAGCTAACTTAACTCAGACGCAAGATATTTTTCTTCTAAACAGTTGCTCAATTTTAGAATTAGTGTATTTACATTGTATTACTTTATATCTGTTTGAATGGAGTAAATTGCTTCCTGTTTTTTTTAGATATAATTGATGGCATAAATAAGCACATGGATGTGTGGCCCATTACACAGCTGCAAATGGAAGTTTACTTACTATAAAAACAAAAGAGGGGAAGAAATGGTGTTTCCTTCCTATTCTTGGTCATAGGTGACATGGCAGGGATCGGCTGGGAGAGAACAGAGGGGACTCCGCCTCCTCCAGGACAACCAGCCAAGGGCCGGGTATACTTTACCTACTGCGGGCAGCGCCTCTCACCCTACCTCGAAGATGTCTCTGGTGGGATGTGGCCTGTGGTTCACATTCAGAAAAAAGTAGGTTTACTTGTTGGGAAAGGAAAACAAAATCTCCTTAGTAACTTACTTCCTCAGGAATGGGAAATGAAAGCCATCCAATGTGCCCTTGTGCCGTCTATGTGTTGCATGATAACATTGAGGAACAACAGAACCTCTAGGAGCGAGTACTTCCTTGCTTTGGACTCAAGTGCTCTACTGCTTTGCCCTCCTGATCATTTTCCTAACTATCATTGCAGGATCAGTAGTGTTCTTGCCTGTTTTCATAAAAGAATTCAATGCTCAAAATTATTTTGAAAATAAAGGGGTAATGAGATAACTCACTGGTAGAGAAAGCACATGACAAATTAATAAATGGTGTGTATATAGTCAGTGCTCTCTCCAGAGAAATACACCAATAGGATGCATTGTATGTAGGGAGAGAAGGGGGGGGTTATTATGGGAACGAACTACTGTTGTTAAGGAGAGTGAGATGTCCTATGATTAGGTGTTTGAGAGGTGGAGACCTAGGAAAATTGGTGGTGTAATTCAGTTGAATCAAGACAGAAGTAGATGACATGAGATACTCTCAAACAGCAGTGTAAGAAAAAGGGAAGATGTCCAAAAAGAACGACAGAGGACCTAGTGGGGGCTGTATTGTTATGTGGAAAACTGAGAAATGTTATGCATGTACAAACTATTGTATTTACTGTCGACTGTAAAGCACTAATCCCCCAATAAACAAATTAAAAAAAAAAAAAAAGGGAAGATGGGGGTCAGGCAGTAGTGCAGCGAGTTAAGAGCACGTGGTGCAAAGTGCAAGGACCAGTGTAAGGATCCCAGTTTGAGCTGCAGGCTCCCCACCTGCAGGATAGTCGCTTCGCAAGTGGTGAAGCAGGTCTGCAGGTGTCTATCTTTCTCTCCCCCTCTCTGTCTTCTCCTCCTCTCTCCATTTCTCTCTCTGTCCTATCCAACAATGACAACATCAATAACAACAACAATAATAACTACAAGAACAATTTTTTAAAAAGGGCAATAAAAGGGGGATACATCAGAGATACATCCAGATGTAATGTTTAATTAGGCACTTCATGCCCAGACATAAAATTAACCATCATACTATGATTGAAAATCGCAGACTTGTGATCCAGGTGGTGGCACAGTGGATAAAGCATTGAACTCTCAAATACGAGGTCCTGAGTTTAGTCTCTGGCAACACATGTAACAGAGTAATGTTTGGTGTTCTCTCTCTCTCTCTCTCTCTCCCAGTCTTCCTTATTACTAAATAAATGAAATCTTAGAAAAAGAAAGAGAGAGAGAGAAAGGAAATTGTAGACTTTATGGGAGCAGTTATTATGCAAATCTGATCATGTCCCCACTTCCATGACAATGTGATGTTTGGGTCAAATCTGGAATATTTAGTAGATTAACTAGATAAAATTTAACATTCTTTAATGTTCAGATTAAGGGAACAATGTGTGTAGTGACAATAGTTAGACACAGTGTTGGGGAAAGAATTCAAGTCTATAAAAAATAAAGTTTTTAATAGCATTTGGAGAACGTGTTGATTTCATCATTAAGTTACTGTGTAAATTTGAGCAGTTTGTTCTTTATTCTTGGTTGCAAATAGAGCAGACTCAGAATAATCTTATTCTTATAAAAATAATAGATCAACAAACCCAAGTCTTTTCAAATCCTTTATTTGCTCCCTCTTGCAGAACACCAGGACTCGTGCTAACTTTGGTTCCCGTCCATTTGCCTATGCCGAAGGGCAGGCCCACCGCAACGCTGCTGACCTGTGCACTGATCTCGCAGAAGAGATAAGTGCTAACTTCGAGGCCCTACCCTTTGCCATGGCATCTGATAGTGACAATGATGCTGGCACTAGTATCGCATCAGACCCAGGCACTCATGGGCCGCCGTGTCGGATTGCTGCTGTAGCCACTGCTCAGCAACGTAAGCCTCTTCCTCAGAGGGCTCCTCTGCTTCCTGGGGGTGGGAATGTTGTTCATCTCATAATCCATTTCACTTAGACATTCTCTAGCGCCATTGATAATGGATAATAGCCCCAGTGGAAGAAAATGGGACTAGGATGAATCAGAGCACACTGGAAAGTGTTCACACACCCACCCAAGAAGTCTGTTATTACTCAATGCTAGAGGACTATTGCCACATGGAATTTCAAACCTCAGGGACTTTATAATCCTTATAAGACAGCTAAAAGCCCCAGAATTTTGTAGGATAGCTTCTATATTTTAAGTTTTAGTCACTTAACAATTACTTTTTTTTTTAATTTCTTTATTGAGGAATTAATGTTTTACATTCAACAGTAAATACAATAGTTTGTACATGAATAACATTTCCCAGTTTTCCATTTAACAATACAACCCCCACTATGTCATTTATCATCCTTCATGGATCTGTATTCTCCCCACCCACCCACCCCAGAGTCTTTTACTTTGGTGTCATATGCCAATTCCATTTCAGGTTCTACTTGTGTTTTCTTTTCTGATCTTGTTTTTCAACTTCTCCCTGAGAGTGAGATCATCCCATATTCATCCTTCTGTTTCTGATTTATTTCACTTAACATGAATTTTTCAAGGTCCATCCAAGATGGGCTGAAAACAGTGAAGTCACCATTTTTTACAGCTGAGTAGTATTCCATTGTGTATATATACCACAACTTGCTCAGCCACTCATCTGTTGTTGGACACCTGGGTTGCTTCCAGGTTTTGGCTATTACAAATTGTGCTGCCAAGAACATATGTGTACACAGATCTTTTTGGATGGATGTGTTGGGTTCCTTAGGATATATCCCCAGGAGAGGAATTGCAGGGTCATAAGGTAGGTCCATTTCTAGCCTTCTGAGAGTTCTCCAGACTGTTCTCCACAGAGGTTGGACCAATTGACATTCCCACCAGCAGTGCAGGAGGGTTCCTTTGACCCCACACCCTCTCCAGCATTTGCTGCTGTTACCTTTTCTGATGTATGACATTCTCACAGGAGTGAAGTGATATCTCATTGTTGTCTTGATTTGCATTTCTCTGACAATCAGAGACTTGGAGCATTTTTTCATGTGTTTCTTGGCCTTTTGGATCTCTTCTGTGGTGAATATTCTGTCCGTGTCCTCCCCCCATTTTTGGATGGGGTTATTTGTTGTCTTGTTGAGTCTGGCAAGCTCTTTATATATGTTGGTTATTAAACTCTTATCTGATGTATGGCATGTAAAGAACTTCTCCCATTCAGTGAGGGGTCTCTTGGTTTGGGTAGTGGTTTGTTTTGCTGTGAAGAAGCTTTTTAATTTGATGTAGTCCCATAGGTTTATACTTGCCTTAGTCTTCCTTGTAATTGGATTCGTTTCATTGAAAATGTCTTTAAAATTGATACGGAAAAGAGTTCTGCCAATATTTTCCTCTAAGTATCTGATAGTTTCTGGTCTAACATCCAAGTCCTTGATCCACTTGGAATTGACTTTTGTATTTGGTGAAATACAGTGATTCAGTTTCATTCTTCTGCATGTTTCAACCCATTGTTTCCAACACCATTTGTTGAAGAGACTCTGCTTTCCCCATGTAATAGTCTGAGCCCCTTTGTCAAAGATTAGATGTCCATAGGTGTGGGGCCTCATTTCTGGGCTCTCAATTCTATTCCACTGGTCAGTGTGTCTATTCATGTTCCAGTACCAAGCAGTTTTGATGACAATGGCCCTATAATACGGTTTGAGATCTGGGAGTGTGATGCCTCCGGTTCTGTTCTTTTTTTCTCAAGATTGTTTTGGCAATTCTAGGTCTTTTCTGGTTCCAGATAAACATTTGTAGCATTTTTTCTATTCTCCTAAAAAATGTGCTTGGGATCTTGATGGGGATAGCATTAAATTTGTAGATGGCTCTGGGTAAATATTCATTTTGATGATGTTACTTCTTCCAACCCATGAACATGGAATATCTTTCCACTTCTTTGTGTCTTTTTCAATTTCTTTGAGTAGTGACTCATAATTTTCAGTATACAAGTCTTTCACTTCCTTGGTTAGATTTACTCCTAGATATTTTATTGTTTTTGTTGCTGTAGTAAAAGGAATTGATTTCTGGATTTCAATTTCTTCTAACTTAGTGTTTGCATAGAGGAATGCCACTGACTTTTGAACGTTAATTTTGTAGCCTGACACCTTACTGTATTTCCTGATGATTTCCAAAAGCTTCTTGCTGGATTCCTTAGGTTTTTCCATGTATACTATCATGTCATCTGCAAATAAGGAGAGTTTGACTTCTTTTCTTCCAATCTGTATCCCTTTAATTCCTTGCTCCTGCCTGATTGCTATGGCAAGAACTTCCAACACTATGTTGAATAGTAATGGTGATAGTGGGCAGCCCTGTCTAGCACCTGATCTGAGTGGAAATGCTTCCAGTTTTTTACCATTGAGTATGATGTTGGCTGTAGGTTTGCTATATATAGACTCCACTATCTTCAGGAATTTTCCATCTATCCCCATTTCTTGTGGTGTTTTGATCATAAAGGGATGTTGTATTTTGGCAAAGGCTTTCTCTGCATCTATTGATATGACCATGTGGTTTTTGGTCTTGCTTTTGTTGATGTGGTGGATCACATGGATTGATTTACATATATTAAACCAACCTTGCATGCCTGTGATAAACCCCACTTGGTCATGATGGACAATCTTTTTGATATACTGCTGTATCCGGTTGGCTAGAATTTTGTTCAATATTTTCGCATCTATGTTCATCAGAGATATTGGTCTGTAGTTTTCTTTTTTGGTTGTGTCCCTGTCTGCTTTTGGTATCAGGGTGATGTTGGCTTCATAGAAGCTTGCAGGGAGTATTCCAGTGTCTTCAATCTTCTGGAAGACTTTTAAAAGTAGAGGTACTAACTCTTCCTTGAAGGTTTTGTAGAATTCATTTGTAAAACCATCTGGTCCAGGACTTTTATTTTTGGGAAGATTTTTGATAACTGTTTCAATTTCATTGGCTGTGATGGGCCTGTTCATGTTATCCACTTCCTCTTTACTTAGTTTTGGAAGTTGGTAGGTATCTAGGAAATCATTCATTTCTTCTCTAGCTTGGTGGCATATAGTTGTTTATAGAAGCCTCGCATGATACGTTGAATTTCTGCAGTGTCTGTTGTGATATCTCCTCTTTCATTTACTATCTGATTTATTTGGGTCTTCTCCCTTTTTTGTTTTGTGAGTCTGGCTAAAGGTTTGTCGATTTTGTTTACTCTTTCAAAGAACCAACATTTACTTTCGTTGATCTTTTGTATGGTTTTCCTATTCTCAATGTTATTTATTTCTGCCCTAACTTTAGTGATTTCTGTCCTTTTGGTTGCTTTATGGTTCCTTTGTTGTTCTTCTTCTAGGTCTTTAAGGTGTGCAATCAGGCTGTTTATTTGTGCCTTTTCTTGTTTCCTAATGTGTGTTTGTATAGCTATGAACTTCCCTCTTAGAACTTCTTTAGCTGTGTCCCAAATATTTTGATAGCTTGTGTCTTCATTTTCATTGAACTCTCGAAACATTTAGATTTCTTTCTTGATTTCCTCTTTGACCCACAAGTTGTTAAGAAGTGTACTGTTGAAGTTCCACATTTTGGCACTGTTACTAATCTTTTGTTGATTGTTAAGTGTTAGTTTAATTCCACTGTGGTCTGAGAAGATGCTTGGGATGATTTCAATGCTCTTGAATTGGCTGATGCTGTCTTTGTGGCCTAACATATGGTCTATCCTTGAGAATGATCCATGTGGATTGGAGTAAAATGTGTATTCCAGTTTCTTGGGATGAATGACTCTGAAAATGTCCAATAGTTCTAGTTTATCTATCTCTTCATTTAGCTCCCTTATGTCTTTATTGATTTTCTGCCTGGATGATCTGTCAAGTTGAGAGAGTGGGGTGTTGAAGTCCCCTACTATGATTGTGTTGCTGTTAATATATTGCTGTAGCTCTTTCAGTAGAAGTTTGATGTATTTAGATGGTTTCTCATTTAGATGTTAATAATTGTTTCTCATTTAGATGTTAGTAATTGTTAAGTCCTCTTGATTGACTGATCCTCTGAGCATTAAGTAGTGTCCATTCCTATCTTTTTTAATCTTATCTATTTTAAAGTCTTATCATGTCAGATATGAGAATAGCTGCTCCTGCCCTTTTTTGTGGGCCATTGGCTTGTATGATAGTTTTCCATCCTTTCACTTTAGTCTGTGTTTGTCTTGTTGAGTTAGGTGGGTTTCCTGTAGACAACATATTGTTGGATTGTGTTTTCTGATCCATCTTCCTACTCTGTGTTTTTTAATAGGTGAATTCAGGCCATTGACATTTATTGGTATCAAAGATTGAAGATATTTTAACGCCGTTCTTGTAGAGTTTTTGGGTGTTTTGATATATGGCCTATTTGTGGTGGTCTGATTATTTATAGGAGACCTTTCAGAACTTCTTTCTTGGTGATGGTTGATTCCTTTAGCTGTTGCTTGTCTGAGAAGGTTTTGATGCCTCCATCTAGTCTGAATGACAGTCTAGCAGGATATAGTATTCTTGGCTGAAAGCCTTTCTCATTGAGCACTCGATAGATATCTTGCCATTCTCTTCTGGCCTGTAGTGTTTGTATGGAGAAGTCTGCTGCTAATCTTATGGGTTTTCCTTTGTAGGTGACTCTTTGTTTTTCTCTTGCAGCCTTCAGGATCCTTTCTTTATCCTTATTCCTTTCCATTCTAAGTATGATATGTCTTGGTGTCTTTAGGTCTGGGTTAATTCTGTTTGGGACCCTCTGGGCTTCTTGAATCTTTATGTCTTTGATGTTGTCTAGACTAGGGAAGTTTTCAGCTATTATGGCCTGGAGAATGCTTTCTTCCTCTCCTTCTCTTTCTTCCTCTGGTATGCCAATAATGCGTATATTGTTTCTTTTGAAGTCATCCCATAGGACTCTGTTGTTGTTTTCAGCATCTTTTAATCTCTTTTTGAGATCTCTTACTTCTTTTTTAGTTGTCTCTAATTCATCTTCAATCTTGCTAATTCTGTCTTCAGCCTCATTTATTCTATTCTCTCTGCCCTCTACTGTTTTTTCAAAGTCTTTACTCACTCCCGTTATTACTTCCTTAGCTAATGTTAGGATGTTGAACTCGTTATTTTTTTGCTTCACCCTCTGCAGGACTCTTAGCTGGACTCTTGTCCTGGTTCGATTCTCCAATATTTTTAGATCTCTGTCCCCTGTGTCCCTTGCTGTCGCTGCTCCAGATTCTGAGGGTAGTAGCAATGGAGACTCAGAGTTGCACTTGGTGAGTCTCTGGGGAGTCCTCTCCTCCCTTAAGCTGTTTCATTGTTGGTGGAGCAGACTGGAGGTGGTGTCTCAACTGATAAACTGCTGAACTGTTAGCAGTCACTTAATCTCTCCTTAGGCTCCTCTCTCCTCTCTGTCACCAGCCACACGTGTTTGTACTCACCAGTGATTTAATGGGTTCCTGTGGTCATTCTAGTCCTGTCTTGTTTCAATCCCGGGTGGTCTCCTTTGGTATTCCTAGTTGATCCGGGAGAGGAGAGGAGAGGAGAGGAGAGGAGAGGAGAGGAGAGGAGAGGAGAGTAGAGGAGAGAAAGCGATATGCTGCTCATAGCTCCGCCTCCGGAAGTGAAATCCTTAACAATTACTTTTAAAACTGAAGTCACCAAAGAATAATATGCTAATTGTACAATCTGGATAGTGAGGCTATATATACACACTGCTTATTTGAAATTTCATAATAAAGTAGAAGTGAAATTCCTAGACTGAAGATACCCACAAGGTATAATAGACCTTTGGGATACTTTATCATGATGAAAAGCTCCCCCTAGGTTTTTGTTTGTTTGTTTTGTGGTGCCAGGACTTTGTTCATGTATAATATCACTGCTTCCAAACTGGTTTTAAATGTTTTTCTGTTATAGACACAGAGACAGAGACAGAGAGAGAGAGACAGAGAGAGATCACAGCACTGCTCCACCATCCATGGGGCTTTTTCCCTGGGTGCCTTTGGTGATACTCCTATGTGATACCAAGGCTTAAATTTGGTACATACATGATAAGGTGTGTACCTTAGTGGGTGAGCTATCTCCTGGCCCATGAGTGCTTCTTTTAGTCGAATGACTTATACCCATAAATGCTATTTTAGGATTTAGAGTAATTATAGATGATTATTCCTTGGCTCTGAGCTTGAAAATCCCTCCAAGTCCTAGCAGTCTGTCATTTAAGCTAACAGAATCTGATTTGTCTAAGGAAGAAATTTATGATTTTTCTAGTTTGTTTGTGCCTAGAATTCACTGTCATTGTGCCTTGTTACAGAATATGACAGTGACACTTCCTGTCACTATAAAGTGGAGCTCAGCTATGAGAATTTCATCACCTCTGGCCCAGAACCCCACCCACCTCCCATTGCAGATGATGAAAGTGATGATGATGATGATGACGACATACCACAGGTAACCCTGCTGCTTTTTCTAGTTCCCTGGTCATCAGGACAAACCAGGAGGGATGATTTTGGCTTCTGTGTGGAAGGCCAGAATTGTTACACTTTCGGTTATGTCACTGAGTTTTAGGTTTTCATTTTGTTTGAGAATCCAACACTTTATCCACTGAGCCATCTCCCGGATAATAGGTTTTCATTTTGTTTAGATACAGGCAGAAAGGGAGGTAGTGAGGGAGGGAAAGAGAGAAGAGTGCACAGCATTGAGGCTTCCTTTAGTGTGGTGGGAGTTGGGTTGTGCAAAGCAGTGTACTATCCAAATGAGCTATTTTGCCAGCCCTGTTACTTCACTGAGTTTGAACAGTGGCTCTGGAGTGTTAATTTTTCTAAATTATTAACAATAGCATTATTTGTTGCATCTTTTTACAGAGTACTGATCGAGCTTTAGAAAAATGTTGTACTCCAACAGTGGTAGTTCAGTGGTACAGCTGGGACCATGTAAAATATTCAGGTTTTAGAGGGTAGAGTCAGAGCTTGCCCAGTCTATTTGTTCCCTTTCAGGGTATCTGAGGTGTAATTGGTTACATAGTTCAAACAATGTACTTCAATGACTGGCATTTGAGTGAGATGAAGACCTTACAGTGACCTATAGGCCAGGAAGGATTGATTGATACCCACCCAAGATGTCCAGCTCTGTTCATGAGTTCACCTTCTCCTTCCAGGAGGACCACTATGCCTTGCTGGTGAAAGCTTGGGAAACCAAGGTTTTTCCTACTATCCGAAGACGTTTCCGCAATGAAGCCGAGCGGAAATCAGGCCTGGACCAGATAAAGGGTGCTTTACAACTAGGTCTGTGCTTTGGTTTCTTCCTTCCTTCCTTCCTTCCTTCCTTCCTTCCTTCCTTCCTTCCTTCCTTCCTTCCTTCTTTCCTTCCTTTTTTTTTTTTTTTTTTGCCTCCAGGGTTATCACTGGGGTTTGGTGCCTGCACTATGAATCCCCTGCTCCTGGAGGCCATGTTTTAAATTTTGTTGCCCTTGTATTGTTGTTGTTATTTTTATTGTTGTTGCTGTTGGATAGGACAAAGAGAAGTCAAGAGAAGAGAGGAAGACAGACCTGCAGACCTGCTTCACCACTTGTGAAGTGACCCCCCTGCCAGTGTGGAACCAGGATCCTTATGCTAGTGTGCTTTGGTTTCTTGAGGAACTTATTTCATAGCTTGAGCGAGATGTGTTTTGGAGAAACTCCAGTTGTAAACCAGGAAAGAAAGGCTTATTTGAAGTTGTGCCAAACCCAGAAATATCTTCTCGCTGTAACTTTGTTGAATTCTGTGGGTTTTTTTTTAATATTTATTTTATTTATTTATTCCCTTTTGTTGCCCTTGTTGTTTTATTGTTGTAGTTATTATTGTTGTTGTCGTTGTTGGATAGGACAGAGAGAAATGGAGAGAGGAGGGGAAGACAGAGAGGGAGAGAAAGATAGACACCTGCAGACCTGCTTCACCACCTGTGAAGTGACTCCTGCAGGTGGGGAGCCGGGGTTCGAACCGGGATCCTTATGCCTGTCCTTGTGCTTTGTGCCACCTGCGCTTAACCCGCTGCGCTACAGCCTGACTCCCGAATTCTGTGGTTTTTTAAGTTACTTGCTAGACCTATCTTTGTCAATATTTTTTAGTATTCTGAGTTGATGGGCTCCTGAATTGAAGCTGTGATGGCTATATTAGGGAAGCTGGATGGCCTGGTGATTAATAGATTGGGGTCAGAAATCACACTTGTGCTATTTAACAGCTGTGTCACCTTGGGAAAGTGTGAAAAGCTGGGCTTTTCACACTTTTGAAATGGAAACCACCTTACGTATATTTCAGCAATAAATAAGTTACTATAGATAAACCTCTTGAGAACAGTGCCCGACATAAAGAAAACATTCAAGTAATAAATTCCTAAATATAATAGTGGTAATTGTTAATTTTTTTCCTCCACTGATGAAAAGCTCTTTAGCAAAGAATAATGCAAAGGTCTACCTTAGCCAGTGGATTGTGAACAGGTCTAAGCACACAGAGCTCATTTCTGTTTAAGCCCTTTTCCTCATCTTGTGGAACACCTGCTTCTTTAGATGCAAAGATGCCTTTCCCCAGCATTGCTGCAGTCAGTGTTTATGTGCATAAGAATTTTAATGTATGTTCCTGTGTCAGAAATTGTTCTCTTATTACTCCATGAGAGAGAGAAGCCAGAGTTACACTCTGACATTAAAAGTAGTCATTGAGGGGCCAAGTGATGGCACACCTGGTTAAACGCACATGTTACAGTGCACAAGGACCCAGGTTCGAGCCCCCGGTCCCCACCTGCAGGGGGGAAGCTTCATGAGTGGTGAAACAGTGCTGTAGGTTTCTCTCTATTTCTCTCCCTCTCTATCACCCCCTTCCCTCTCAATTTCTGGCTGTCCCTATAAAATAAATAAGGCTAACAAAAAAATTAAATTAAAAAAAAAAGTTAGTTATTGAACTCAGAACCACAGACATGTACCTCCTGCATTCTACCCACTGAGTCATTTCCCCAGCCTTTTTTTTTTTTTTTAACTTTTGTCCTGCCTGAGACTGGATCTAAATAAAGAAAGAAGATACCAAAAATACCTTTATTTCTTGGCAAATTTGTATTCTGAGTCCCTGATTTTATGGCATATGAGTAATTATTTTTCTCATTGATTCCAAAAATAATCAGAAAAAATATTTATAATGAATATGTATATATGCCTAGTGTGTGTGTGTGCACTTTTTCATGCTTTCTAAACTCAAAGCTGGAACCTATGACTCCAGATTTTATTATACTTGACCTATAGGAATATGTGCACGTCCTATAGCTTGTTGTGATTGCTTCCTGCTTTTATCAGGGCCTGTTCTACTCCAATCCAAATTTTAGGATAGATAATTAATACTCTTCTTTGTTCCTCTTTTTTTTAAGAGTTTTAGACAAAGGGAACAATCTTGGGAAGATCCTTAGTTGGCAATGAACTTGGGTGGTTGAGGGAACAGTGTTAAGGCCAAGCCATTTCCACTGCAGAGGTGAGAAAAGAACAGCCAGAAATGGAATGGAAGAAATAATTGGGGAAGCCACTGGGAAGTTTTAAAGCAAAGGAGCAGACTCTGAAAGGAAATACCCTTACATTTTATATCAGACTACTGGACAAATCTTATTTTCAAATGATTTCACTTCCTAAATGTAATACCACACTTGTCACTGCATGCCTGAAATTCCAGTGCAGGGCATCTGTTTCAGAATGAGGAAAGCCTGTTTCAGTTTGTGCCTTCAGTCCTCTTGCTTTCTCTGATCTGCTCATACATTTGATTAACACCTCCCAGATGTAAGGCCCTATTCTAGGGAATAAGAAATCTTCCATGAACAAAATAAAAGTAGTTGGGGCCGGGTGGTGGCGCACCTGGTTGAGCGACATGTTGCGGTGTGAAAGGACCCAGGTTCAGGTCCCTGGCCCCCACCTGCAGGGGGAGAGCTTTGCGAGTGGTGAAGTAGGGCTGCAGGTGTCTCTCTATCTATCTCCTCCTTCCTTCTTGATTTCTGGCTGTTTCTATCCAATAAATAAAGATAATTTTAAAAAATGTTTTTAAAAAAAGGAAAAGTAGTTTACACCTAGTAGAATAAGTAATGAGACCAAAACATGTGTAAGAGCTGTGTGGTACTCAGGAAGCCGCTGCATTTATAACTAGTGTAACCCAAACTCGCTTTACTTCTCTAACAACTTGGTCCTTAATTTGAGACTTGGAGCTAGCTCAGTAACAACTTCAGGCATAAGTTAGGAAAATAAGGCACTGTTTGTCCAGGAAAACTGATGCTTCTTACTGATTTGGAAATGACTAGGAGACATGTTACAATGTAACACTATTTTATATGTGATCATGGGCTGTTGTGCCTTTATTCTCACATATTCTACTTAAGTTAGGGTTTATTCTATTTTTTCTAATTGTTCTAAGGGCTACCTGGTGTCTATGGCCAACTTGTGCCTTCCCTTCCTCCATCAGTTTGAGGGAGGGAAATTGAAAATATCAGCAGAAGCTAGATGATCCTAAGGTGGATTTTTTCTAAAACTGGATCAGTGCTGGAATCTTGGCCTCTGGACTCACAGAAATGCCTACAGCGCCTAATACAGAACTTTTCAATGCCCTCTCCAGCCATGAGTTGGTTTGTCCAGTTGTCTAAACTGTATTAAATGAAAACATTCATCTTTTGGATACAATATCCTTCAATGTAGTGACGACTAAAGGCTGAAAGGCGGTTACAGAGAAGGCTCATGATTCCCAAAGGTCCATCTCTCCAAGGAGGATCAGCCTCCTGTTATCCAGTCCCAACCCCCAGAAAGGTTCATGAAACCATCCCTGTGCTATACACAGGTTAATTTGGCAGCCTTTCCATAGAAATGTTGGAAAGATTATATTTCCACAATTTTCTATCAACAGACCACACTTCTTTCCCTCCCTCCCTCCCTCCCTTCCTTCCTTCCTTCCTTCGTTTTTTTTCTTTTGCCTCCATGTTTATTGCTGATGCTCAGTGCCAGCACTATGAATGCATTGCTCCTAAAAGGCCATTTTTGTCCATTTTCTTGGCTAGGACAGAGAGAAATTGAGAGAGGGGGAGAGAAAGAAAAACACCTGCACGTTTGTTTCTCCACTTGTGAAGCAAACTCCCTGCAGGTGGGGAGCTGGGGGCTCAAACCAGGACCCTTGTGCAGGTCCTTATGCTTCATTCTATGTGCACATAACCCAGTACACTACCACCTTGGCCCCCAAACTACATTTCTTTTTATTCTCTTTGACGCTTCTCAATTTTAGCCTCCTAAACTGTGCTCAGAATATTGCTATGCCTTTTACTGACCATTACAACAAGGCCAGTCCCTAAAAGAATGATGTGTAAGTGTGATGGAGAGAGACCACACTTAAAAGCAAATACAATCAACACCCATTATTTTGCCCACAACTTCTCTAGAAATGCAGGATCTTGGGTGGCAACAACAAATGAAGACATTGCCTCTCCTCTCTAATCCACAGAGTGCTCTTTTCTTAAGGTCTTTGGACATTTATTTACTTAGTTTGTTAATATAGCTCTTTCTGTTGAAAGTAAATGAATTCTCTCACTGGGAGAGAGTAACAGCAGTTTCCATTACTAGATAGAAGTTGGTGTAATTTTTTCTCTTAAATAAGCACGCATTTGTTGTTGTAAAGTCAAGCACAGAACAAAAATATATGCAGTAACAAGAGGTGCCCTCACTTGGCTTTAAAAATTATCCAAGGGGAACTGTGCGGGAATAGGGGATTCTTGTACATGCCCATCTTGCCTTCCTTCCACCCATCTTTGTCTCATCAGTACCATGGTCTTTTACCCCTATCACTAGTGTAGGCAGTGGGGTGTCTGGACTTGATGACTGAATAGTGCTCTCACATGCCTCAAAGAAATACTAGAAAAAATGTATCTCAGCTGGGAGAGGACTCAGCAAGTGGTGGGTAGAACTTGCATACATAAGTTCCCAAGTTCAGTCCCCCAGTGCCTCATATGCCAGAGTCTCTCTCTCTCTCGCTCTCTCTCTCTCTCTCTCTCTCTCATTAATTTGTAAATCTTTAACATAGATACATTGGGGGAGTTGAGCAGTAGCACAGCAGGTTAAGCACTCGTGGCACAAAGCGCAAGGACTGGCAGAAGGATCCCAGTTCGAGCGCCAGGCTCCCCACCTGCTGCAGGGGAGTCGCTTCACAAGTGGTGAAGCAGGTCTGCAGGTGTCTATCTTTCTCTCCCCCTCTCTGTCTTCCCTTCCTCTCTCCATTTTTTCTGTCCTATCCAACAACGATGACATCAACAACAATAATAACTACAACAATAAAACAAGGACAACAAAATGGAATATATAAATAAAAATAGATACATTGGCTTATTATGAGGGTTAGAAGGAAGAGAAAAAGGATGAGAGAAAGAGGCATAAGGTGGTGCCAAGGATTAAGCCTGTGACCTCAGGGGTCTCAGGCATGCAAGTCAATGAATGAGAGAGACCAGAGAACCTTTCTGGCCATCTGTGATGCCAGGGATCAAACTCTAGACCTCAGGTTTGCAAAGCATGTGTTCAGTAGAGTCACACTGAGTCATTTCCCTGAGTATTTGGCAGACACTACCTAATTATCACTCCTGAAACTTAAATACCACAAAGGTATTTATTTGCAAGAGTGTCTTTTTATTCCAAGTATAAATCAGTGTCATGGTTGATCTAAAGTCTGTGTACTCTATGCAGTGTTGCAATGCTGTTATATTTTTTAGGCATGGTGGATATTGCCCGACAGACCGTTGAATTCCTCTACGAGGAGAATGGTGGCATCCCAAGAGACCTTTATCTTCCTACCATTGAAGACATTAAAGATGAAGCAAACAAGTTCACAATTGATAAAGTTCGAAAAGGTTTTTCTTTCCCCTTCCTTCACCTGTGAAGCTTCCTGTGAAACATGTTGGTTAGAACATAGGACATGAAGTTTAACTGTTGGCTTTCCTTACTCTGTGCATTGTGACTTCTCCCAGGATTCTTAAAGCTTCTTGGTTAAGGAACAAGAAGACCTTTGACTGGCATCTGGCAGGCTTTTGCACATTCACAGAGCTCACTAGCTTAAGTGGCACAGGGCACTGGCATGGAGAAAGAAGAAAGGGCTGAGTATAGCATCCCAAATAAGGCCTCTCAGGGTTACTCCTGTCTGCTGAGATAATAAGCCTCAGGCATACAAATCTGTTTTGTCAACCTCTATGCTATCTCATTAGCCGTAAGAGTGAATTTAAAACCATTCATTAGAGTTGCCAGATGACCTTTACAAAAATAACAGAATATCAGTGACAGGACAAGAGTATATATTTCACTTAGCTTGTTTCTTTCTTTGGCATAAAGTTCACATACCATAAGATTCTCCCTTTGAAAGTATATGATGTTGTGGTTTTCATTACACTTAAAAGTTATGCAGCCGTCAAACTAGTGCCTCTTAATTTTGGAACATTTTCACCCCCCCAAGAAAGACCCTGTATTGTTAATCACCCTGTTCCTTAGATCCTAGAAACCATGAGTATACTTTCTGTCTCTACAGTGTTTATTCTGAACATTTCATACAAATGGAATCATATAGCATGTGCTCTTATGTCTGGCCTCTTTCACTTGGCATACATTTACAAGATTCATCCATATTATAGCATGTGCCCACACCTCATTCCTTTTTATGACAAATACTATTCCTCTGTCTGGATAGTACACTATTTTGTTTATCCATTCATCAATTGATGGGCACTTGGGTTGTTTCTACCTTTTGGGCATTATGAATATTGCTTCTCTGAATATTTGTGTACAAGTTTCTGTGTGGTTTTGTGTTTTCACTTCTCTTGCGTATGTATGTAGAAATGAAATCGCTGGGTCATAGATTAACTTTAAGCTTAAATTTGTGAGGAACTGCCAGATCAGTTTCCAAAGTTATTGTACCATTTTACATTCTACCTGTGTACAGGGACTCCAATTCTCTGCATCTTTGTCACCAGTTACCATTATCTGTTTTTTTAAATTACAGACATCTTAGTCAATGTGAAGTGGCATCTTATTCAGATTTTGACTTGTGTTTCTTTAATGACTAGTAGTGATGAGCATCTTTTTATGTGTATATTTTCATTTCTTTTTTTTTAAGATTTTATTTATTTATTCATGAGGAAGATAGGAGGAGAGAAAGAACCAGATATCAATTTAGTACATGTGCTGCCGGGAATTGAACTCAGAACCTCATACTTGAGAGTCCAGTGCTTTATCCACTGTGCCACCTCCCAGACCACTATATGTTCATTTCTCTTTGGAGAAATGTTCAAATTTTTTTCCCATTTTAAATTGACTTATTTGCTTTTTATTGAGTTGTAAGGGCTTTTGTAAAATTTTGTGACATAATCTTCCACTATAAACTGTGTTCCTTTTTTGGTTGTAACTAAAATGAGGACATTACTAAATACTGCAGAGCTTTTTTGATTATGTAGTTCCAGAGAGTGAACTCAGGGTTTCATATAGATGTGATATAGCCAAAAAACCTCCTTGGCTTTTTTTTTTGTACTTAGAGGGAGGGAGAGACAGACATAGGGAAGGAGGGAGAGATACCAAAACACCACTTCTCCATCCATGGAATTTCCTTTTGTGTTGTCCATGGTGTTCCCACATGGTATCACGGATTGAACCCAGGGCTTTACCTTCTGAGTTGTTGCCTAATCTCTTAGAACTGTTTTAGACCCTAAAATATATATAGAGTCCCAACATGATTGTGGTACTTGCTCCTGAAAAAACTTCTCCTTTTACCCTCTTCAGGTCTCACGGTAGTAACCCGCTCTCCAGACAGCAATAATGTAGCCAGCAGTACTGTTGGAACTGCTCTGCCAAAATTTGCCATCCGAGGGATGCTGAAAACCTTTGGGCTCCATGGAGTCGTCTTAGATGTTGATTCAGTGAGTGAAAAGCCATTCATGTACATTGAGGCTTTAATACCCAGACTCCAAGTACTTCAGAAAGTGAATTTACAGATGAATTACCCTTCAAATTAGGAGTGAAGAAACCAAGATAAGTGCCATCATGCTAGATAACTTGCCTGAGATTTTTCTCATGGACCTAGATCAGGGCTGATAATTGATGGTTAACTCTTAGTGTTGTCACCTCCTTCAGACCTTGCTGCCCCTGCAGTTTATTTATTTTTCTGTTGGTCATATTAAAATTGTCCCTACATTGTATCTACCCAAGTCCCAGGGGAAAATGCTCTCCCATCGTCCTTGATGAATGGATGATCTGTCATTGTCATAATTGTTCACTGATACAAATTAAAGAAGTTTATGATTTTGATCATGTCATCTTGCTTTTACCCATTTTATCAGCCTCAGTTTCTCTAACTGAAACATTATATAAAACAAAATCAGTAAGTGCCTTTCTTTTCAAGCAGGGTCCTGTTCGAAAGCCATGACTGTTTGCCCCTAAGGTTGCATGCATGTGCTTCCACTTCAGAAGTTTGACATGCAAATGACATGCAAAAAATAATGTATGGTTCATGCCTAAGAGCAGTTGATAAAGATGCACTTATCAACATGTTGGAAAACACTGACTTTATCTAAAGAGAAATGCAGAGGTGGATAATGGTAACAACCATTAATGCTTTGAAATGGAAACTTTCACATCTTCAGTTGACTCTGCTTTAGCAGAGCTTAATTGAGATCATTAAACTTTTTTTTTTTTCCTCCAGAGTTATTGCTGGGCTCGGTGCCTGCACCATGAATCCACCACTCCTGGAGGCCATTTTTTCCCCCTTTTGTTGCCCTTGTTGTAGCCTCGTTGTGGTTATTATTATTGCCATTGTTGATGTTGTTCGTTGTTGGATAGGACAGAGAGAAATGGAGAGAGGAGGGGAAGACAGAGGGGGAGAGAAAGACACCTGCAGACCTGCTTCACCACCTTTAAAGCGACTCCCCTGCAGGTGGGGAGCCGGAGGCTCGAACCGGGATCCTTACGCCGGTGCTTGCGCTTTGCGCCATGTGTGCTTAACCCAGTGTGCCACTGCCCGATCCCCAAGATGATTAAACTTTTAAGAGAGTATATTGACTGGTATTTTAGGAAGGTGAACTTTCAAGTATCCATTTTATCAATAGTCATGTCAATCTCCCACTGCCTCCTTATACAAACTTCTGCTCTGTCTTCCAGAAGATTAATAATCAACACTTTTTCATCCACAGAAATGTTTATACTTATTAAATAATTCCTTTTTAATAATAATTCCTAAATTAGGGGGCAGGCAGTGGTGCATCTGGTTAAGAGCACACATTACAGTGCACAAGGACACAGGTTTAAGTCCCTGGTCCCCACCTGCAGGGAGATAACATCACAAATGGTGAAGTAGGGCTGCAGGTGTCTCTCTGTCCCTCTTCCTCTCCCCCCTCTCAATTTCTCTCTGTCTCTACTCAGTACTACATAAATTAAAAATAAAAAAGAAAGAAAAGATAAAATAAAACCTTTAATAATTCCTAAATTAAAATTTTCATTTGTATTTGAGTCCAGAATATATGTGCTTGCTTGTTATTTTCCTAGCAGTAAAATAGAGTCCTCAAATGAATTCCATACTTTAAAAAATTAATGTTAAAACAATAACATAATTTACCATAACATTGTGTTTAATTGTTATTGAAATATGATGTTTTTCTCTTTAAATTCCCAACTCATGATTACATTGAATTTCTTCCTTAATTTATTGTGTCAATTAAAATTTGCCAATTGTTATGAAAAAACTGTTGGGTTGTCAGAAAATTCATGACACATTTTTGCATAGAAAAAATACTTCATGACTTTTCCAACATTCCAGTAGATACACTATACTATCCAGATATCTTTGAATATTTACATTCTATCACTGATTTGAAACTATTATCTTTTGCTGTAAAACTGGTTTTTATCTTTATATATGTACACATAGTGAGTCATCACTTAGGTTTTTCATAGGTTCTTAGAAACTGAGGCTTACAGCGAAACGATGTGTAATGAAAGCAGGTCTTCAAATGATGTGGCTGAACTCAACATATGCAAGGCTTTTTTTTTTCTTTTCTCATCAGCATTATAAAGTCTTCCTGTGTTTGCTTTCTTTCATTAAAATCAATTTGGGAAGCAAGGTCAATACTTGGAAAAACCAAATAGACATTTCCTTTACTATTGTAGGTAAATGAGTTGGTGCAGGTAGAAACATACCTCCGTAGTGAAGGTGTGCTGGTCCGATACTGGTATCCTATTGATATGCTGGAAAGACCCCCAGCAGGCTACCGAAGGACTGCCACCAATGGGCTGGTGACACTGGACAATACCAATCTTCAGATTCACAGGTAAAAGTGAGCCTTTCTTTCAGGTGGGCCATAGAAATCCAATTATGTTTAATCGCATGTACCATTGATAAGGAGACTTCCTGCTGAGCTAAGAGACAGAGAAAACAACTAAATAAAGATGGATGAGTCGGGAGCTTCAGGGGTGGTAGAGTGGTGCTGCAGTGTTTCTCATGTCTTTCTGCCTGCCCTCTCTCTCTCTCTCTCTCTTTCCTTCCCTCTCTTCCTCCCTCCCTTTGTCTGATAGAAAAATGAGAAGACTGGGGTGGGAGGCATAGCATAATTGTTATGCAAACAGACTCTGAGGTCCCAGGTTCCAATATAAGCCAAAGCTGAGCAGTGCTCTGGTAAAATTTTTTTAAAGAAATGAAAGAAAAATAAAAACGTGGATTTTTAAATAATAGCTTTATTGAGATACAATTCACATACTGTACATTTACCCATTTACAGTATATATGTCTCTGGTTTTTAGCATATTCACAAAGTTGGGCAACCACCACCACAATCATTTCTATCACCCCAAACATTCCTGTTAGTAAATCTGCTTTCTCTCTACATATAGATTTGCTTAGTTCTGGATGGTCTATAGAAATGAAATTGTAGTGGTCCAGGAGGTAGCAGAGTGGATAAAGCATTAGATTCTCAACCATGAGGTCCTGAGTTCGATCCCTGGCAGCACATGTACCAGAGTGATGTCTGGTTCTTTCTCTTCTCCTATCTTTCTCATGAATAAATAAATAAATTCTTTTTTTAAAAAAAAGAAATGAAATTGTATATTGTAATTATAGTTAGCATTTTTTGCTTAGCATGCTTTCAAAGTTCATTCATGCTATAGTGTTAATCTGTATTTTGTTCCTTCTTACTGCTAGACAGTGCTCTATTGCAGTTAATGGACATTTGAAATGTTTACACTTTTTGGCTACTGTGGCTTATGCTTTATTAAATACAAGTATGTGTAAGTTTTTGTACACATGTATTACTTTTTCCACAGTGACTTTTGCATTGAGAAAATCCAAACATTAAGTTTGAATTTTTGTTTAAGATGTAAGTGACTGACTTAGAGTAGAGAGCCTGAGACATGCAGAGAAGCCTTAGGTGTAGTTCTTTTCCCTTAGAAGCTACAGCCAGGCCCACTGCAGGGACCTAGCAGCATGCTTAGGGCCTCTGTCTTGCTTTTTCCCTTACAGAGAGCTGCTGCGGTGCGAGGCTGCGCTGGCCAGGCTATACTGCCGCATGGCCCTGCTCAACATCTTTGCCCCCAAGCTGCCTCACTTATTTACCCGCCTCTTCCACATCCCTGCCATCAGAGACATTACACTGGAGCACCTGCAGCTACTGTCCAATCAGCTTCTTGCTCCTCCCCTGCCAGGTAAGCTTGGTCTAGCTGCTGTCACAGTGGAAATCAGCACCAGGGTAGATGGCCTGAAGTTGTACCCCAATGTGCTCATTCTCTTTGTTGAGAGAGAGAAGCTTGAGCACAGTGCCTTTAAACTAGAAAAAAAAAAAAATCACAGTAGGGAACCATTATTATCTCAGCAGTGCTTTCTTGCTGTCTGTCTTTGGAAATGTACATGCATTACTCACTTCAGTCACTCACCTAGTAAGCATTGATTGATCTTCTCAAACTATAAAGGGGCATGAAATGTTACTAGGATATCTAGCTACTCAGTGATTGCTACAGGCATTCTGTGAGCATTGTAAGGAGAGGGAAATGTTCTTATCAAACTGCTCCAGAGCAGACCTGACAGATTGACTGTGACTTTGAGTAGGATTGTTTGTGGGTGTGGGTGTGTGTGTGGGTGTGTGTGTGTCTGAAAAAAAAAAACAAACTCAAAGTTGAAGATCATTGATTTCCTGAATCACCCCCATAGGCCTGTCTGTTTTCCTAGCCATTATATCTAAGTTAGTCCATCTTGTTATCTGAACAGTTGTCCATTGTTATATAAAACGGGCTCCTTTAGTCTTGTGAAGCTGTGTTTTCTTTCCTGTCCCCAGATGGTACTATCAGCTCCAGCTCCATTCTCCTGGCTCAGTCTCTGCAGCATTGTGTCCATTCCCAGAACTGCTCAGCCACAGACCTCTTCTACCAGGGCAACTCCCAGACAGTGAGGGAGTGGCTCAACGTAGCCATCACACGAACCCTGCACCAGGGTGAAGAGAGTCTTTTGGAACTGACAAAACAGATCTGTTCGTTCCTGCAGGTAACAGGCTAATAAGCTCTAGTGCCTCTGAACTGGTGTTACTACTTTCAAGTGGAAGTCTTTTCAGCTTGATAAAAAGACTTGATGAATATTCTTGTCCTCCTCAAATTTCTGTCAGTCTCTTTTTCTCTGAAGACTTTCTGCCCTGTCTCATTTGTAGTGTCCTTCCCCATTGAGGGCCTTTTGGCCTCCTGAACCTGTTACAGCTGCATCTCTTGGCTCTTCTTTGCTTGTAAGCTAGAAGGTAAAATGTTCACCTGTATTTAGCCAGTTGCTTTCCTTATTAAATATCTCTTTGCAGACCGCACCAGAGCAGTTTCCCTCTGAAGAGTTCCCAATTTCTGAGTCCAAAGTCAATATGGATGTTAATTTCCCTGGGGCAGCTTTCGTTGTTGTATCTTGCAAAGAAAGTCAGTCGGGATTCCGCAAAGAGTAAGTTGCTTGTTTCTAGGAGTTGGTGATAAAAGAAAAGTGAAATGGATTTGGTGAAATTGACAAGGGAAAAAACTCAAATCAATGCAAACTGCATTTGAAAATGCTACCAGTTCTCCCCATACTTCCATATTTGGAATATTTGTCCTTATCAAAACTGGTCTTCTAAAATACAGTGGAATGACAAGTTTGCTCAGTTGCCATTTGCCACCTTCTCATGACAAATCAGCTGCTGACCACACCTAGAGTCACCTCACACACATCTCTCCTCCTCAGCTCCTCTCTGTACAAGGCACCATGGGCACGAGTACTCGTGTATGGTCTCGGCCACAGAGTGAAGCGGAATGGCCAGCTGAACCTCATTGAGGCCATGTGTTACCCACGGGACGCATCTCCAGCCAATACTGGGCTCACGCCTCCTCCCACTGCCAACCAGTACCCCTCTGTGATCCTCTCCGCAGACAAGGTCCACATCAAACTGGGTAAGCCTCTGTGAAGTCAGTTCATGGTAATGAGAGCAGCTTGAAACCATTCCTGCTTCCCTTCTTTCTGAAAATGGTCAGGTACCTTCCAGTTTCTTACTTGTAAAGAGTAAGAGTTCTTGCGAAGATGTATTTTAGAAGCACTAGATTGAAAGATCTCCTTTCCCCTCCTGAGGAAGTCTGGCAAATGCTGCCCAGGCTGTGATGGGGATTTTTGCCTTTCACATATGCTTGCTAGGATACCTATTCTTAGAATGACCTAAACAAGACCAGAGGAGATAGCATAATGGCTATACGGATAATGTCCATGCTTGAGGCTCTGAGGGTCCCAGGTTAAATCCCTTGGTACCACCATAAACCAGACCTGAGAAGTGCTGATAAAATAATAATAATTTATTAAATGAATAGAATGACCTGAACAGTGCAGTCTCCTCAGTGGCTATAATAATCCCACTGCCTTTCTTCCAGTTATCATTTGAACTGAATTCTCCTAGAGGGCCAGATGGTGCTTATCTGGTTGAGTGCACATGTTACAGTGCACAAGGACCCAGGTTTAAGTCTCCAGCCCCCACCTGCAAGGGGGAGAAGCTTCTCAATTTCTGACTGTCTCTGTCCAATACGTAAATATAATAATTTTTAAAAAGTCTGAATTCTCCTGGTGTGGCACACCTGGTAAGCACATATAGAGTACAGAGACCCGTACAAGGATCTGAGTTTGAGCCTCTGCACAGTACCTACAGGGGGAAGCTTCCTGAGTGATGAAGCAGGTCTGCAGGTGTCTATCTTTCCCTACCTCTCTATCTCCACTCCCCTCTCAATTTCTCCAATTTCTCTCTGTCCTATTCAATAAAATGGGGGGGGGGGGGAAGCTTCCAGGAGTAGTGGATTCATAGTGCCAGCACTGAGCCCCAGTGATAACCCTGGAGGCAAAACAGTACACCTGAAGCATATTTTTAAATCTGACTTTATCTTTCCATTTGGAGTCATCAGGCTGGTTGGTATTTAACTGACAGGAGTGCTTTATCTCTCCATTCGCTATACTACTCTTTATCCCATTGTCACACCAAAAAGTGGCCTCTTTAAGGTGTGTCTTCCAACCCCTGCACCTGGATTCTCCCCTGAGCAGATATGTGGCTAGGCTTTCTCTTCAGGTTGTACCAATAACAGGTTTCCCCCTGGGCCCTTCTTCTAGGGGTGTCTCCACCTCCCGGAGCTGTGCTGGTATTACATTCTCTGCCTCTGGAGTTCCCACTGGCTATGGCCTTTGCAGAGCAGCTTCTGTCCTGGAAGTCAGAGGATGGTGAAGGAAAGTCCGAGGATGAGCCCAACACCATCCCAACATCCATCCTCCTGCAAGTGGTGGAACTTCTAGGTGAGGACTCAGTCCATCAGGATCAGGAGCCCTGAGCAGCTGAGCTTGCCAGAAGGCCAAAGGAATGGCAGTTCATAGTCCAGGGAGTAATGGCTTCCTGCCAGGTTGCTATCATTTGAAATCGTTTTAGACTTCCATATCCATGATTTGCAGGGGGTTGCATTATTTTAACAGGCAACTAACTGTAAAGATAGATTAATATTATTATTCTTTACAACATAAACATGGTGCCGTTGTAACTTTGGAGGTGGAAGTGGCATGGGAGTGAATGATAGTTACACAATCAAATATTATAACTTCAAAGCCCCCAGAAGATCAAGAAGGGGTTAGATATTTGGCAAAACTAATGGAATGCTAAGGTTAAGAGTTAAATAATTTAGGATATGTAAACTTGCCTCAAAAATTGGAAATAGGGAGTCGGGCGGCAGCGCAGCAAGTTAAGTGCAGGTAGCACGAAGCGTAAGGATCCCGCTTTGAGCCCCTGGCTCCCCACCTGCAGGGGAGTCGCTTCACAGGTAGTGAAGCAGGTCTGCAGGTGTCTGTCTTCCCCTCCTCTCTCCATTTCTCTCTGTCCTATCCAACAACAGTGACATCAGTAACAACAATAACCACAACAATAAAAATACAACAAGGGCAACAAAAAGGCAATTAATTAATTAATTTAAAAAATTTGCAAGTATAGGGTCAGGAGATAGTATGGGGTAGCACACAGGACCTGTGTATAAGAGGTCTCATGTTCGGCACTGCTGAGTGGTATCCTGGGGGAAATGTTGTAAATATACATAGAACTTTTTACTTGTTAATGATATGACTGCTTAAGTGCTTAGAGTGAAACACATTAAATGTCTGCACTTATTTTGAAGTAATCAAAACTAAGATTAGTTCATGAATGAATAAATAGCTGGAGAGAAGGCATTAATGATTCTGCAAAAAAAAGTCAGAGATCAAAATATTGATACAGATTTCTCAATTTTTATGTGTTTATGGATAATCAGAATTCTTTAAAAAAGCCAGACCTTCTACCTTCTGCAACCCTCAATGACCCTGGGTCCATGCTCCCAGAGGGATAGAGAATGGGAAAGCTATCAGGGGAGGGGGTGGGTTATGGGGATTGGGTGTTGGGAATTGTGTGGAGTTGTACCCCTCCTACCTTATGCTTTTGTTCACTAATCCTTTCTTAAATAAAAAATTAAAAAAAAAAAAAATACTGTGGGATGCCAAAGGAGGTGGCTCTAAGGACCCAGGTTCAATCCCTAGCATCACAATAAGCCAGAGCTGAGGAGTGCTCTGGTGTCTTTCTCTGTATCTTTCTCTCATCTGTCTCTGTCTCTACATATTCTCCCTGTATCCCCCCTGATTAAAATAAATAAATAATGATTTTTAAAAGAATGAATAGCTATATAATAAAGCAAATATAACAAATATTAATGGTAGACTATTGGTCAGTCTACATGTATTTGCTATGTATACTATAAAATTTTTTTCATAATAAAATGTTGGAAAATATTACAGACTCAGATGTCCTAAGGAGCTAGTCTCAGATAATGTAAATGAGAAATAAAAGTAGGGCTGGGGAGGTAGCACAGAGGTAGTGCACTAGACTTTCATGTCTGGCACCCTAAAGGTCAAAAGTTCAGTCCCAAGGTCATTGTGGGGTGCAGAAGGTGGAAGGTCTGGCTTCTGTAATTGCTTCCCCACTGAACATGGGCATTGACAGGTCAATCCATACTCCTAACCTGTCTCTCTTTCCCTAGTAGATGGGATGTGGAGTTCTGGTGGTGGGAATTGTGTGGAGTTGTATCCCTCTTACCCTTTGCTTTTGTCAGTGTTTCCTTTTTATAAATAAAAAAATAAAATAAATTTTAAAAGATTAAGTTAGATACAGTTAGATGCTTGAATTATTACACATTCCATTAATAAAAGACTGCCTACTAAGAAAAAAAAAAAATTCAGTCCCAACACCACTGTATGCCAGAGCTGAACAGTGCTTTGATGTCTGTCTTTCACAAAAATAAACAAAGCAGCTAAGCAGAAATAAAAAAATAATAATGTGAATGGGACCTTCATGCTGGGGAAGCATGTGTCCTGTTGGGCAGCCACTGAGTCCTGCTACTCAACATGGCCCAAGGCCTGCCGACTTTTTTTTTTTCAACCAAGGTTATCCCTGAGGTTAGGTACCTGTACAACTTCACCACTTCTGGCAGGCTTTTGTTTATTTTTTCCTTTCCTCTAGATAGAGGGTGAGAGAGAAAAAAAGAGTCAGAGAGAGGAGAGACACCACAGAACTGATCCAGTGCTTGTGAGGCTTCCCCATTGCAGGCACTCCCCTGTGATGACTCAGGGCTCAAACCCAGGTCCTTGTGCATGGAAATGTGTGCACTCTACCAGGTGAACCATCTGACAGTCCCCCAGTTACTATTAGTTCTTATTTTAAGAAAAGTCAGAGATCAAAATATTGATACAGATTTCTCAATTTGTATGTGTTTATGGCTAATCAGAATTCTTTAAAAAAAGCCAGACCTTCTATCTTCTGCAACCCTCAACGACCCTGGGTCCATGCTCCCAGAGGGATAGAGAATGGGAAAGCTATCAGGGGAGGGGGTGGGATATGGAGATTGGGTGGTGGGAATTGTGTGGAGTTGTATCCCTCCTACCCTATGGTTTTGTTAATTAATCCTTCCTTAAATTTAAAAAAAAAATTTTTTTTTTAATTCTTAAAAAAAAATACTGTGGGATGCCAAAGGAGGTGGCTCAGTGGTAAGAACTTACATGCATGTGATCCTGAGTTTGATCCCTGGCACCCAGTGTGCTGGAGTGATGCTCTGTTCCTCTCTCTCTCTCTCTCTCTCTCTCTCTCGCTCACTCATTCTCTCTCTTGCTTTCTCTCTCTAAGTAAATAAATCGTAAAGCAGACAAACACATACACTTGGATAGAAGGGAGGAGAATACCCACAGGGTACCCCTGTCTGTGGGAAGGGGATATCTGTGGCCAGTTTTAGCTCCCTGCCATCATTTTCGATTTTGGCAGAGAATTCTTGTATAAAAGTCAAACGGTGAAGGACAATGGAGGAGGTAGTGTGATCAACAAAGGTCCTGAGCTCACATCCTCTGTGAGTGGCTTTGTAAGCGTCCAGGTCCCATACAACCATGAGTTAAAATTTTTAATTAAATAAATAAGTTTTTGGGGGGCGGGTGGTGGCGCATCAGGTTGAGTGCACATATTACAGTGCACAAGGACCCAAGTTCGAGCCTCTGGTCCCCACCTGCAGGGGGAAAGCTTTGTGAGTGGTGAAGCAGTGCTGTAGGTGACTCTCTCTCTCTCTCTCTCTATCTCTATCTATCTATCTATCTATCTATCTCCCTTCCTCTCAATTTCTGGCTGTCTCTGTCCAATAAATAAAGATTTTAAAAAAGAGAGATGACCTTATAAAATAAATAAATAAATAAATAAATAAGTTTTTTTTTTTTTGTAAGCAACTGTTAGCAAAATTCTGGCTAAATACTGTTGCCTGCCAAGGGCTCTGAATCTGTGTCCCTGTCTATGTTAAGAATATTCCAGCCTGTGGCCCAGGAGGTGGTGCAGTGGATAGAGCATTGGACTCTGAAGCATGAGGTCCTGAGTTCAATCCCCAGCAGCACATGTACCAGAGTGATGTCTGGTTTTTTTAAATAACAAAATAATAATAATAATAATAATAGTAACAAATTTTAAAAAAAGAATATTCCAGCCCTGGAGGCAAACAAGGGGCCCAACAACAGATAAGTGGCTGAGCAAGTTGTGTATATATACACAATGGAATACTACTCAGCTATTAAAAATGGTGACTTCATCATTTTCAGCCCATCTTGGATGGAGCTTGAAGAAATCACGTTAAGTGAAATAAGTCAGAAATAGAAGGATGAATATGGGATGATCTCACTCTCAGGCAGAAGTTGAAAAACAAGATCAGTAGAGAAAACACAAGTAGAACCGGAACTGGAGTTGGTGTAGCACCAAAGCCAAAGACTCAGGGGTGGGTGGCAGGGACAGTACAGGTCCAAAAAATGATGACAAAGGACCTAGTGGGGGTTGTATTGTTATGTGGGAAACTGAGAAATATTATGCATGTACAAACTATTGTATTTACTATAGAATGTAAAACATTAATTCCCCCAACAAAGAAATTTTCTTTTAAATGTCAAAAAAAAAAAAAAAAGGAATATTCCAGCCTTGAGTATGGATTGACCTGCCAACACCCATGTTCAGCAGGGAAGCAATTATAGAAGCCAGACCTTCCAGCTTCTACACACCATAATGACCCTGGGTCCATACTCCTAGAGGGATAAAGACTAGGAAAGCTTTCAAAGGAGGGCATGTGATATGGAGTTTTGGTGTGGGAGTTGTGTGGAGTTGTACCCTGTGGTCTTGTCAGTATTTCTATTTTATAAATAATTTTTTTAATTACAAAAAAATAATGTCCCAGCCCTATAGTAATACTCTCTTGTTGACAGAATCAGAATTAAGAGAAGCATGAGGAGATAGCATAATGGTTATACAAAAAGACTTTCATGCCTGAGACTCTAAAGTCTCAGATTCAGCTCCCCCTGAGTTGAGTGTAACTTTTAATATCTGTCTGTCTTCAATTTGTACCTAATAGGCAGAGAACACAATGAACTGTTATTCTCTCTCCCTACTTTTATTATCTGTTTACTTTTAAGTGCATTTTATTTGTTTTATTTTAACAAGTGAGAAAGACAGGTTATGGCCATCTCTCTGTAGCTTGTGTAACACTAGTGAAATCATTCAGCTTTCTGAGGTTCAGTTTTGTCCTCTGAGGTAGGGGTGAATAATATAATTCCTGCTTCAGAGGGCTCCTGTGATAGTTAAATCTGTTACAAAGTGCTTAGTAGAATGCCTACACATAGTAAGTACTCTGTATATAATTGTTGCTCTTACTGTTACCCATTCTTCAGGAAACTTCCTATGGACCACAGACATGGCGGCCTGTGTGAAGGAGCTTGTTTTCCATCTCTTGGCGGAGCTTCTGCGCACAGTGCACACCCTGGAGCAGAGGAAGCACCCAGCTGGCCTGTCTTCATCCATTGCCCTCCAGTTAAACCCGTGTCTGGCCATGTTGATGGCATTACAGTCAGAGCTTCATAAGCTGTATGATGAGGAGACCCAGAGCTGGGTCTCGAGCAGTAGCTGTGGAGGGTCTGGGACAGCCCCAGTCACCGACCAGGGCAGGTTCTCCACATACTTTCACGCCCTCATGGAAGGTTGCCTGGCAGTTGCTGAAGTCACCCTGCCTACCAATATGAGTGTCACAGCCAGTGGGGTGACCTCTACACCTGCCCCAAATCTCAGTGACTCCTCCTCGTCCTCTTCCTCCTCCCCAGGACAGACACCACAGAGCCCCAGCCTCCTGTCCAAGAGGAAAAAAGTTAAGATGAAACGGGAGAAGGCCTCCTCCTCTGGGAAGCGCCAGTCCTCCCGCTCAGTGGAATCAGACCCCACCATGCTCAGCATTGGGGGCAGCAAGCCTGAGGACATGTTGTGGTTCCATCGGGCTCTTACCTTGCTCATCATCCTCCGGCACCTCACCAGAAAGGACCCACAGGGGCTGGGTGTGACGAGTGATGCCATTGCTGATGCTTGCCAGACACTGGTAGGCCCCACAGCCCACAGCCGCTTACTGGTGATCTCCGGAATCCCCACCCACCTGGACGAGGGCATTGTCAGAGGTGCTATCCGCAAGGCCTGCAATGCCCATGGTGGGGTCTTTAAAGATGAGATCTACATTCCACTGCAGGATGAAGACCCCAAGAAGCCAAAAGACAAGGCTGAGGGTGGTGAGGGAAGGGCTGAGCCAGAGAAGACCCTTGGCTTCCCTTGCACAGACAGCTTGGAGATCAGCACATCCAGCAGCCTGGCCCCCGCCATGAGCATCAGTGCATCTGCCTCCACCAGTCAGGCCTCCATCTGCAGCTCCCAGGGCATCTCTCAGACAGTCAGTGACCTCTCTGTGGATCCACTGCCTTCAGGCCTTGAGCTACCCATCCCTCCTGGCCTGTTGGAGCCCCAGGTGGTATCCAGCCAAGAGAGCCTAGACATTTCCCTGTGTAGTACGGGCAGCCTGGGGAGCCTGGGGAGCCTGGGGGAGCCACTGGAAAATGCAGAGACGGCCTCAGTGTCAGACATGGGCTCCATGTACACAGTCACATCCCTGGACAACCAGCCCCTGGCAGCACGCCCCATCAAAGGCTTTGCAGTTGTGGAGGTAATGGCACTCATGCCTTAGCAACTGCTTAAGCCATGAGGAGTTTGATTCCCCCAAGACTCTTTAAACCTTCCAGAATTATTCCTAAGGATTTGACTAATAGCTGACATTGGGGCACTTAGGGAGTCCCTGAGGCAGTATTTATTTTTATAAAGATATGTTTATTAATGAGAGAAAGAGAACCATGTGATACTAGGCCTGGGAATTATCACTGTGGAGAGTGTTGAATTCTTAGGCATGAGGTCCCAAGTTTGATGCCCAGCATTTTGTGTGCCAGAGTATCTCTCCCTCTCCCTCCCTCCTCCCTCTCCCTCTCTCACTCTCTCTCTCCCCAACCCATTAATAAATAAATAAGTCCTTAAAAAGAAAAGAACTAAGGGTTGGGCGGTAGCACAGCGGGTTAAGCGCATGTGGTGCAAAGCACAAGGACCGGCACAAGGATCCCAGTTCGAGTCCCTGGCTCCCCACCTGCAGGGGAGTCGCTTCACAAGCGGTGAAGCAAGTCTGCAGGTGTCTGTCTTTCTCTCCCTCTCTCTGTTTTCCCCTCCCCTCTTCATTTCTCTCTGTCCTGTCCAACAACAAACAACATCAATAACAACAATAATAACCACAACAAGGCTACAACAACAAGGGCAGCAAAAGGGGGAAAAAATGACCTCCAGGACCAGTGGATTCATGGTGCAGGCACTGAGCCCCAGCAATAACCCTGGAGGCAATTAAAATAAAATAAAAAATAAATAAATGAAAAGAACTATGTGGAGGGGGGCAAACAGTGGCACACCTGGTGAGCACATGCTACAATGACTAAGTTCAAGCCTGTCATCCCCACCTGCAGAGGGGAAGCTTCACAGCCAGTGAAGCAGTGTTACAAGTGCCACTCTTTATCTCTCCTCTATCTTTCACTTCTCTCTCGATTTCTGTCTGTCAGTATCAAGTAAATAATAACCATGTGATGCTGGAAATCAAACTTGGAACCTCATGTGCCACCTACCAGTCTCAAAGCAGTACTTAATCTGCTTTTGATTTTTATTTTTTAGTATTTATCATATTAATGGTGTTTGAGGTCATCTGGCTAAGAGGAATATAAAATCTGATAAAAAGTCATTTCAGTTCATTGATGGGAGGGAGACAGAGGGGTTTGGTCTTTCAGGATGAATAGACTTTAACAAGTGAATCCCAGCTCAAGCCCCACTTTTGAGTAGCCCACCAGGACCTGATTTTGATAGTACCAACACCAAGAGGAATCTGCACTGAGCAGTGCAGGATCAGACTCCTGACTTCCTGTTTCTGCTGACCCTGAGTGTACGATGGTGCACTTGTTACCAAATCCTAATTGCACTTCAAGATCTCATATTTCTCGGGCATATACCCTGAATCTTATGTCTTCTTGCACCCCTGAATATCAGCAGTTAGACTCAGAGTTCAAACTGTCCTTCCCTTATTAGATGTGCAGAGGAAGGTGGTAGAAAGAGAACTTGTACAGCCTTGTTCTCCAGTTATCTCTGGAAGGAGAATTCAGGGAACAAGTGGTTGATTTCTTCCCTATAATTACTTCAGTTAATATAATCTTCCTGGGGATTTGTTCAGGGATGAGCATCAGGAAAAGTCATAAACTTGACAGAGTTTAGTGGCAGGAAATTCCAGATGAACTCTATCCCTTTGCAGATACCATTGTTGGTACATGGGAGAAATATGCCTACAATATTTCAGACCAGTGGAGGCTTTTGGGAAAAGACAGAAAGAGAAGCTCATTCATGGGGCCTGGCAGTGGCACACTTTGTTGAGCATACTTGTTGCCATGCGTGAGGACTCAGGTTCAAATTCCTAGTTCCCATATGAGGGGGTGGGGTGGGGGGAGGGAAGCTTCACATGTGATGAAGCAGTGCTATAGGTCTGTCTGTCTCTGTCTATCTAATAATCTACCTATCTGTCTGTCTAGTAATCTACCTATCTATCTCCCTCCCCAGTTTATCTCTGTTTTATCAAATAAAAAGGGGGGGATGGCTGCTGAGAGCAGTTAGCTTATCATGTGGACACGTGGCCCTAGCAATAACCCTGGTGCCAAAAAGAAAAGAAAAAAAAATGGGCGGAGGATAGCATAATGGTTATGCAAAAAGATCTCATGCCTGAGGCTCCAAAGTCCCAGGTTCAATCCCCTGCACCACCATAAGCCAGAACTAAGCAGTGTTCTGGTTAATAAATAAATAAAACAGAAAGAAAAAGTCACTCACTTCAAATGTGGGACTTGGGCTTTCTGTCAATGATACCCCAATAATACAGTGACCCCAACCCAGGAGCCTGAACAGGCACAATCTCCCTCAAAGGTGGCTTCATGGGGCTGAGCAGTAGCGCAGTGAGTTAAGCACACATGGCGTCAAGTGCAAGGACCAGCGTAAGGATCCCAGTTTGATCTGCAGGCTTCCCACCTGCGAGATGGTCACTTCGCAAGTGTGAAGCAGGTCTGCAGGTGTCTATCTTTCTCTCCCAATCTGTCTTCCCCTCCTCTCTCCATTTCTCTCTGTCCTATCCAACAACAATAACAACTACAACAAGGGCAACAAAATGGGAAAAAATAGCCTCCAGGAGCAGTGGATTCATAGTGCTGGCACTGAGCCCCAGCAATAACCCTGGAGGCAAAAAGAAAAGAAAAGGTCACTAATATTGAAGGATTCATCAATTTCATTTTAAATGGTACCCTTTCCTTTGTTTCCACAGATAAGATCCCGAGCCAAAATTGAGAAAATTCGAGCAAGTTTATTTAACAATAATGACTTAATTGGGTTATCAAGTTTAGATGGAGAAGATGAACTGATGGAAATGTCCACAGAAGAGATCCTCACTGTGTCTGTAGTTAATCAGAGTTTGTTTGATACTCAGGGGAGTCCAGGATTAGAAGATTATTTCAATGATAAGTCAATTAAAGGTAGGTAATTTTTTTAAATTAGGAAATTCCAACAACATGAGTTACTAAAAAAGTTGTGATATATATATATATATATTACTCAGTTATTAAGAATGATGAATTCACCCTCACCTCATCTTGAATGGAGCATGAAGGAATCATGTTAAGTGAGATAAGCCAGAAAGAGAAGGATGAATCTCACTCATGGACAGAAATTGAGAAATAAGAACAAAAAGGAGAAACTTGGAGTAGAACTTGGACTGGATTTGGTGTACTGTAGCCAAGTAAAGAACTCTAGGGTTTGGGGTGGGGGACTTTCAGGTCCTGGTATGCTGTGGTAGAGGAGGACCTAGGCTGGGGGTGAGAGTGTTTTCCAGAAAAACTGAGAAATTTTACACATGTGCCAACAACTGTAGCTACTATAAACCAGTAATTCTCCCAATTAAAAAAAATGAGGAAATGGGCGAGGGTAGATAGCATAATGGTTATACAAAGAGGCTGTCATGCCTGAGGCTCTAAAGTCTTAGGTTTAGTCCCTGCATCACCAAAAAGCCAGAGTTGATTAGTACTCTGGTAAAAAAAAAAAAAAAAAATGAAGAAACTGTATATTTTAGGAGTTTTCTCCTTACGAAATGAATGATAATCTTTCCCTCCCCATCCCATTTCCCCTCCACTTGGCATCCTATTATTATTGGAGAACTCTGGAGACACTACTAGGGATGCGATTAAATAAATTATTCAGGGGTGGTGAGAGGACACAATGGGACCAGAGGCTCATTGTTCACCTAATGGATGATGCTTTGTGTGCATGTTCATATGGTGTGAACTGACTTTTCCTAACCTCTCCCAGTCAGCAGGGCTCTGAACACCATCAAAGCAGCTCTGCCACAGACCTGCTGTGTCCGGCCAATGAACAGAATACAGGACAGCTGTGCCACAGCCTGCTTCAGGCTTAACTGTGGCTCTCACTCCAGTCATGTGTCTCTTTTATCTAGCCAGGCTTCCTCTCGTTCAAATTCAGGTGTAATTACTTTGATCTGTCCTGTGGAATTATCAATAGAATGTACCAAGTACATTGCTAGTAGTCATTGGGACATATGCTTAAAGACAGCTGATGCTGTTGGGTGGAGGAGATAACATAATGGTTAGCAAATAGACTTTCATGCCTGAGGCTCCCAGACAAACAACTGTTTTGAGGGTATAATGGTTTTGCACAAAGGATTTCATGCCTGAGATTCTGAGGTCTCAAATTCAACCCCAGCACCACCATAAGCCAAAGCTCATCAGTGCTCTGGAAGGTGTGTGTGTTGGGGGGGGAGGGGGAATACCAGAATATCACCACCATAAGCCAAATTGAACAATGCTCTGGTTTAAAAAAATAATAATGGGAAGTGTGGAAAGTGGAGGAAGGAAGGAAGTGTGGAAGGAAGGAAGGAAAGGAAGGAAGGAAGGAAAGAAAGAAAGAAAGAAAGAAAGAAAGAAAGAAAGAAAGAAAGAAAGAAAGAAAGAAGGAAAAATATTGTGTGAACATGGGGAATAGGCCTTCTGTGGCAGTGATCAGTTGATCACCAAGGTCTGGTCTCCATGTTGGGTACAAGCCTATGACACACTCAGTCTCCTTTACTATACAGAGGTAGACCTGTGACAGCATTGTTTCATGGAATGTGAGCCACTCCTGTGCTAGGTTGCCCTTTGGCACTCATCCTCTCCTCTGGTTGCATGGAGATGACACCCCTCATTCCCTGCCCCTCCATTGCAGAACTCTGCACTCACCCCAGACTCTTCAAGGAGCAAGGTCTGAGCCACTAAGCTGTTGGGACTACTCACTATTCACTGTTCACAATTGGGCTTTAGGATAGTCTCAAATTGGGCTTGAGGATAGTCTCAAAGGGGCAATGACAGAGAGCTAGCAACTACTGGCTTGTCAGAAAAGCCGTCATGGGAGTTGGGCTGTAGCACAGTGGGTTAAGCGCACGTGGCACAAAGCTCAAAGACCGGCATGAGGATCCCGGTTTGAGCCCCTGGCTCCCCACCTGCAGGGGAGTCACTTCACAGGCGGTGAAGCAGGTCTGCAGGTGTCTATCTTTCTCTCCCCTCTCTGTCTTCCCCTCCTCTCTCCATTTCTCTGTTCTGTCCAACAATGACGACATCAATAACAATAATAATAACTACAACAATAAAAACAAGGGCAACAAAAAGGAAATAAATAAATATTTAAAAAAGAAAAGCCATCATGTATTTTTTTCTATGCAAAAATGAGTCATGACTTTTCCCACAATGCAATATTTTTAGTGCAAAGTACATGCTACTAAGCAAGTTATCACAATACTAAAGAGCATGTTTCAAAACTGGCACACAATGAGTAAGTAGAAAAAGTTTTCTCAGATACAACAGAACTGTCCAGAAGCATGAGAAAAACACCAATTTCTTCCCCTAATATGAACTCTAGCAGGTGATCTTACTTTCAGGAAGGGGCCTCTCTGTTTCTCAGGGTGGAGGGCCCTGACTGGATAATTCATCATTCCCTTCGCCTTCCTCTCCCACCCTAGAAAGTCTAAGCCACCAGGCCCACTGTGGCAGCCAGAACGTAAGGGCCTCAAAGGTGCCTGGTGTGCACAGGGCAGATATGCAAGAGACAGCTTAGCCCTAGGAACTAACTCTACAGAACCACAACTAGAAAAATCATTATCATTATTATTTTATATTTATTTATTTAATTTTCCCTTTTTGTTGCCCTTGCTTTTTAAATTTTTATTTATTTTCCCTTTTATTATTGTTGTTGTAGTTATTATTGTTGTTACTGATGTTGTCGTTGTTGGATAGGACAGAGAAAAATGGAGAGAGGAAGGGAAGACGGGGGTGGGGGGAAGAAAGATACCTGCAGACCTGCTTCACCACCTGTGAAGCGACTCCCCTGCAAGTGGGGAGCTGGGGGCTCGAACTGGGATCCTTAACGCTGGTCCTTGTGCTTTGCACCACCTGCTCTTAACACGCTGAGCTACCGGCCGACTCCCGACCTTATTTTTTATTGTTGTTGTAGTTATTGATGTGGTTATTGATGTCGCCTTTGTTGAAAAAGACAGAGAAATGGAGAGAGGAGGGGAAGACAGAGGGGGGAGAGAAAGACAGACACCTGCAGACCTACTTCACCACCTGTGAAACAATACCCCTGAAGGTGGGGAGTCGGAGGCTCGAACCGGGATCCTTTCACGGGTCCTTGCGCTTCGTGCCACATGCACTTAACCGGCTGCTCTACAGCCACACTTTTTTACAGCCTTCCTTCCTTCCTTTTTTTTTTTTTTTTAACTAGAACACTAGTAATCTCTGGTTTATAGTGCTATAGGGGATTGAGGGGACTGAATTTGGGATTTAGGAGCCTCGGGTATGAAAACTCTTCTTGTGTAACCACTATGCTATCTTTTCTGAAACATTGTTTCTGACACATAAGTACAATGCTACAGAGTTTCTGCCAGGACATGCTTAGAGTGGAATTATATTGTTCTCATTCTATTCTGTGGCAGGTGAGAAGCTGGTGCCTGGGGCCAGAGAAGTGCTGACGGAGATATTTAAGAGTTGTGTCCATTCAGAGCAGATGTTGAGCCTGACACCAGCAAAGCCCATCAAAGTCTCTGATATTTATCTTAGCAAAGAGCAGATCAACTCTCAGACACCAGGCAACCTCCTCCACCTCTTCTTCACCAATGTTCGGCCTCCAAAAAAGGTGCTGGAAGATCAGCTCACACAGGTAGACGTCCTCCTCACTACACCCACCCCCTTCCCACCATGCAAACTGCCACCCCACTAATTAGACTGGCCTGAGTGTCCAGAGCTGAGTCTGGCAACCTGCTCCTCCTGTTTGCACCCCACAGATCCTGAGGAAATATGGGGTGCCCAAACCCAAATTTGACAAAAGCAAGTACAGCAAAGCCGGGAAAGAGCAGCACCCAGTGAAGGTGGTGAGCACCAAGCGGCCCATCACCAAGCCGCCCACCAAGGACAAAGCTGTGTTCAACAGTGTCAGGTGGGTGTCCTCATAGTGTGGGTGTGGTGGCCGCCAGGCCTGACTCTGCTCTGCTGCAGATGCCCTCTCACTCCTGGCCTCCCCAACTGAAAGATCCTTCACTCATCTTTATGTATAGAAAAGTTGAACCATGAACACTGGAAAGCTGACCAGTCTGTATTAATAAAACATCTAAAATGTACCAAATTCAGGCTTTTTACTTTTTTTAACCCACAAACAATGCTATTGTGCCTGCACCTTGCTATGAGATGTGATATCAGCACAAAAGAACTTCCCTATCCGTGTGAAACCTTAGAGCAGCCTATGTATGGACATGAACTTACCTTTAATAGAATTTATTTAGATTTAGGTTTATGACTCCTAATTACTCACAGTTGAAACTGATAGCCAAGTGTTACCTAGCAAGAGTCTCTAGAGGAACTTACTTAAACTAAGGTGCCATGTCTTTTTATTAATTACATATAAATTTGCTTTTAGATGAGCTTCATACACTAGAATTTTTGTGATGTTGAGACTATGTGCTCTTTATCTGTGCCGCATGGCTACTAAGCACGTACAACATGGCTAGTGTGAATAAGGAGCTCAAGCTGTTGTTTCACTTCATTTATTTTAATTCATTTAAATTTAATAATTAAATAATTTCACTTAATGTATTAATGATACCTGACTAGTGGCACTGTGCTGGAGCAGCATAACTCAAAAGTATGCACAAAGCATGTTTGAAATGTATATTATCAAGGGTTTTTTTTTAATTTTATTTATAAGAAAAATAGGAGGAGAAAGAAAGAACCACATATCACCATGGCACATGTGCTGCTGGATATTGAACTCGGGGACCTCATGCTTGAGAGTCCAAAGCCCTATCTCCTGGACCACTCATCAAGATTTTTCACATTTATTTTTTTAAGTTTATTGAGAGAGGGAGTCAGACAGACAGACAGACAGGCACACACACAGAGAGAGAGAGAGAAAGAGAGAGAGAGACGGAGAGAGAGAATGAGAATCAGTACACTGCATAAGGTAATGCCAGGGATTGAACCTTTGGCCTTTGGGGCCTCAGTTATGCAAGTTGGTGCCTAACAGGCTGAGCCATCTCTCCCTGCCCTAAGTTTTTCATATTTTATTTTTATTTATTTTGCCTCAGGACTCAGTGCCAGTACTTCAAATCCATAGCTCCTGGTGGCCATTTTTTCCATTAAAAAATTTTTTTTTATTGGATAGGACAGAGAGAAATTGAGAGGAGAGGGGAAGATAGATAGGGAGAGAGACAGACACCTGTAGACCTGCTTCACCACTTGTGAAGCTTCCCGCCTGCAGGCAGATGGGGAGCCAAGGACTCAAACCCAGATCCTTGCATGGGTCCTTGCACTTCATACTATGTGCACTTAACCAGGTGTGCCACTGCCCAGCCTCCAGTTTTTTTCATGTTTTAAAATATCAGTTCCCATAATTTGCTATGTAAATTTCAGTTAGAACAAAGCTGATCTTGAAACCCAGTCCAGTCTGAACCCTAAGTCTTAGTTGGAGGTGTATGACATGTTGGGCATTTGAGATTTGAAAGAGGTATAGACACAAGAAGTTATGATTCTATCAATAATACTCTGCTCTACAGCAGGACTGCCTTAAGTGAGAAGAAGCCGATTGTGAAGCCCAAGTCACCAGAGAAGAGCAAACCAGATGAAAAGGACCCAGAAAAATCACCCACCAAAAAGCAAGAAGGTGAATGAACAAGCTTGTGAGCTCTGGGCTGCTTCTGCCCAAAGATGGGGCACTTGAGTCTGGGACCCAATGCTTTTGCCTAAGGTTATTCTCTCTTGGGTTCTGGTTTAGGCAGGACAGCATTGCCAGAGACACTAGGAAAACATACCTGACCTGTGCTTATCACTACCTCACAAGGCCACCTTTGATGACCTTGAACTTAGGTCAGAGTATCACAAACTCAAGATAAAGAACAAGTGATTTTGAACAAAACATTTGCTTTAGAAATATTATTCTAGGGCAGGGGTAGACAGCATAATGGTTATGCAAACAGACTCTCATGCCTGAGGCTCCAAAGTCCCAGGTTCAATCCCCTGCACCACCATAAGCCAGAACTGAGCAGTGCTCTGGTAAAAAAAAAAAAAAAAAAAAAAAAGGAGTAGAAATATTATTCTTTTAAAAAAATATTTATTTATTTATTAATTAATGAGAAAGATAGGAGGAGAGAGAGAAAGAACCAGACATCACTGTGGTACATGTGCTGCCAGGGATTGAACTCAGGACCTCATGCTTGAGACTCTAATGCTTTATACACTGCGCCACCTTCCAGACCACAGATATATTATTCTAAAAGGCATTTGTTGGAAGAAAGCAAACAAACAAATAAATAAATAGTACTTGTTGGGACATTAAAAGTCTGTTTCCTAAAGGCACAAGCTAAGTTAGAGAATGATTTTTTTTGTTGCTATGGAAAATCTTTAGTCAGCTGAGAATGCTCCTATGAGCATTAGAAAGGAGGGTTGTGGGTAGAGAAGGACCGTTAGCAGCCTCTGGAGTAGTAGGAGGAGGAGGGGAGTTGGGTGAATTAGCTCCTGAAGGAGAGAGTGCATGATTGTGTTGTGAGACCCCACTGTGTGCCATTCTTACCAAACTCCTTACACTGAACACTTTTTTGTCAGTCCCAGAGGAGAAATATCTAACCTTGGAAGGATTTCACAAGTTTGTTGTTGACCGAGCCAAGCAAGACATCCGTAGTGTCTGGAGGGCGATTTTATCCTGTGGCTATGATCTTCATTTTGAGAGGTAAGAGGTTGTCCCCCAACCCATGTGTACAAACTGTTCACAGCCATCATATGCGTCCCCAAGAAAATACTTCCTGAGAAATCATTTGATCTCTCTTGTCATTTTTAATGTTTACTGCATCATCATCTAACTCTTCCTAATTGTTAGTGATTTTCAAACCCATTTGAAAACATCCCCCTTTTCTATTAAAACCGTTGATTGAGGGCTACCCGCAGGAAAATGTTGGACACAATATCAAGGACTAGGTAGCTTAAACAGAGTTCTTAAACAGAAACTCATTTTTTCCCCAGTTCTGGAGGAAAACCAAGGTCAAGTGGTAGCAAGGGTGGTTTTTCCCAAGACTCCCACCCTGCCTTGTGGTTTCACAGGACCTGCTCTGTGAGCATGCTCCTTCTGCCTCACCGTCTTCACATGGAGAACACCAGTCCCCAGGGGCTCAGGCCCCCCTCCCAGAGGCCTCATTTATCTTCACTTACCTCTCTATACCCTGTCTCTAACTACTGTGCATTACAAGCAAGGACTTCAATATTAGAATTTTGAGGAGGAAGGGGACATATGTTGGTGCCCAGCAGGGATGGTTTAATGTTCCAGTGACCTTTTATCCTCTGAGTCTCCTTTCCTCATCTCTATGTTGGTGCCCAGCAGGGATGGTTTAATGCTCCAGTGACCTTTTATCCTCTGAGTCTCCTTCCCAGGCAGGAGCACAGCAGGCTCTTTGCTCACAGAGTTTCCCAAGTGAAATATGCCGAGTTTTCCCTTTCCAGATTCACATGAACCCTAAACAGGGAAGATATTTGCAAACCAGAATGATCTGTGCCCTTGCTCTTTCTGTCACACAGTCTGCACACCTGCACCCACAGCAAGCTATGCAAGAATGGGAAGAAATGACTGCCAAAAGCCTGCTTTTGAAAATGGTTTTCAGAATTGGAAGCAGTGCCAGCACAAAAAACTTGCATGGCCCACTCAGGTTCAATCCCGGGCACCACCAACAATCAGTCAGAGCTAAATGGTGCTCTGGTTTAAAATACATACGTGTGTGTGTGTGTGTGTGTGTGTGTGTGTGTGTGTAGAATGAAACTGGGTGGGGGTAGACGGTGGCACACCTGGTTAAACACACACATTACAGTGCTCAAGGTCCTAGGTTCAAGCTGGTCCCCACCTGCAGGTGGAAAGCTTCACGAGTGGTAAAGCAGGGCTGCAGGTGTCTCTTTGTCTCTTTCCCTCTCTACCTCCTCTTCCCCTCTCAATTTCTTTCTGTGTTCATCCAATAATAAACAAATAAATAAATATAATTCTAAGAAATAATTTTTTTTTGTTTTTAGAGTTGAGCAGTTATTTACTCATTGGCTACTGAACTTAGGCGATGCCTGGATGGACCTTGTGTCTTGGTGGCAGGGATAAGCCTTTGAACTTGTTTTAGTGAGTGAGATGATGGGTGGGGTTGACATATCAAATCACTTCTTTTGGACTAGAAACTGAATTTTTTTTTAATTGAGATTAATGGTTTGGTAGCACGTGGGTACAATTTCTCATCCTCAGAGAGATCTCTGCCAAATAATGTCACCCCCATCTTGGGTCTTCTTCCACCATCATGTACTAGGACCCCATAGTCCTGTCCACCATTTCTCTTCCCCTCCAGAGCCCTTTCCTTTGGTGCAATATGTCATACCTAGCCCAAGTGTTATGCTGTGTCTTCCATTCCTCCTGCTCCTCTTCTCACCCTTCTCCTTCTACTCCTCTCCCTTCCCTCCCCCCTCCCCATCCTCCTCCTTCATTATTAGAAACTGTACTCTAAGTGGGAAGGAAACATATTAGACTTTAGCCAAATTCCAAAGTGAGACATTAGTGATAGCTATAAGTGAGACATTAGTGATAGCCTCCGTACTATATACAACCTCCTGCAAGCTCTGCCCCACGTGACATGTAGCCCACTCATAGCACTAAAGACTTGCCAATCCTCCCTGTGTGATTTTTTAAAAAAATATTTATTTATTCTTTTTTGTTGTCCTTGTTGTTTTATTGTTGTAGTTACTGATGTTGTTGTTGTTGGATAGGATAGAGAGAAATGGAGAGAAGATGGGAAGCCAGAGAGTGGGAGAGAAAGACAGACACCTGCAGACCTGCTTCACCGCCTATGAACCAACTCCCCTGCAGGTGGGGAGCCGGGGGCTCGAGACAGGATCCTTACACTGACTGGTCCTTGCGCTTTGCGCCACATGTGCTTAACAGACTGTGCTACCACCCGACTCCCCCTGTGTGATTTTTTTTTTATTTAATAGCTAAAGGTTTGTGAGTTAAGTACATGCTCATTTAGTCCAAGTCCCCATGCAGTAGATGCAGGCACAGAGAGAGTAGAGTAGAGTTCACCTAACATTTTCCTGTGGTCAGGTTTTTCTTTTCTTTCTTTCTTTCTTTTTTTTTTTTTAAGTGCTGTAGAGATGGGATCAGATGAGACTTACCTTGGTGGTGGTGGTGGTGGTGGTGGTCTTCTTCTTCTTCTTCTCCTCCTTTTTTTTAAAAAAAATTTTTATTTATAAAAAGGAAACATTGACTAAACCATAGGATAAGAGGGGTACAACTTTGCACAATTCCCACCACCAGAACTCTATATCCCAACCCCTCCCCTGATTGCTTTCTTATTCTTTAACCCTCTGGGAGTGTGAACTCAAGGTCATTGTGGGATGCAGAAGGTTGAGGGTCTGGCTTCTATAATTGCTTCCCTGCTGAACATGGGCATTGACAGGTCGATACATATTCCCAGCCTACCTCTCTCTTTCCCTAGTGTGGAAGGGCTCTGGGGAAGCGGAGCTCCAGGATACATTGGTGGGGTTGTCTGTCCAGGGAAGTCTGGTGCATCCTGCTAGCATCTGGAACCTGGTGGCTGAAAAGAGAGTTAACATAAAAAGCCAAACAAATTGTTGACCAATCATGGACCTAAGGGCTGAAATAGTGCAGATGAAGAGTTGGGGGGCAATCTATTTTGTAGATAGCTACTAGGCATATTTTAGTTATATTCCAAAGGTCTTGTGGCTATACTAGTTTATTTTTTGTTTTGTTTTTTCTCCTTTTTTTTTCTTCGCCTGAGCCTGAAATCTGATATGCCAGTGGATCCAAGTTATTGTCTGGGGAGATGATGTCATGGCTGCAGAAAGGACCAGAAAGCTGCATCAGGGAAGAGAGTAGCTCCCAAATATGGGAAGGGGGTATAAATGTTGACTGTAAACCCCATCGATTTGATGTCATCTGGGGCCCATAATCAGTTTAAGAGCCTGTATGACCTCTGCATCCCTCTAGATCTGAACTCACATTCTGTGGTCATGAGTAGGAACATTCCAGGCTGCCCCAATATCGACCCATCTTCTTAGATGTAGCATAGAATATGTTGTCCATCCTCCCTTCAGAGGATGGAACATTCTCTACCATTGTTGATCCAAGTTGAGGGCAAGGTCCTATGGGGGCCCACAGAGGGGTCTGTTCTGTTATTCCTGATAGAAATGACCAGTAACAATGGAGAGAGGGATTTATTCGAGGTCTAGGCCCATCATGTCTGTTTGGGAATCTCAGGACTCCCCGAATAGGGCCCCAGCTGATGGGGTGGCCTGATAGTGACTAAAGAGTCATCGTCAAAGTATGCCTGTCTCTTGCCCTTATTCAGCTTTTGCAGTCCTTGCTTTGATAAGGTTATTTTTGGAGTGAGTGAGGGAACTGTAATAGGAAGTAGGTGAGGAGGGTATCTAAGTCTAAGTAGACACTATTTAATTATGAACTTGATACTGACTCACTGCAGACTATTGTGTACTTTTGCTTTCAGGTATATATTTTGCCCTAATTTATGGATACATGTGAATATATGCTCTATCTTACAGAACCTGGTCTATATCTAGGTTTTGGGACTTTGGTAGGAAGTGAACCACCTGGAATGGAATTAGAGAATACCATGAAAGGAAAGGTCTCACCCGAGTAATGAGGGTGAAGGGTTGACATTCCATGTCTGATGTTTCTGGACACAGTCTGAAGTGAAGCATGCTGAGATGGTACTTGTTGCGTTGATTAGGTTGGGATCAGCAGATGTGATGTCATTTGGTATGACTTGAGAGAAGCATGCAGGAAAGTGAGCCCCACCCTAGAGGTTCCAGGACTGGGGGAAATATAGGCTCTAAAGAGGAAGTGAGCAGTTCCTGCTGTCTTAGGGTTTAAGAAGACGATAGTTATTGCTATAATCACATTATTTGGCAATTGGGTTAACTTTGAAAAATCCCTTTGTTAGGATTTGCTGTATCATACCCAATATCACCATAATTTATGTCCTTTGACATTCTTTGTATATAGCTATGCCACTGGTTGTTTCCGTTCTCCCTGTACTAAGCTTTTAAGAGAGACAACATATCAAAGACTCAGCCTATGTATTAAAAAGACTCAGTCTAATAATAAAAAAAAAAACTCAGTCTGTGCTTTAAAAAGTTTGAGACAGTCAATCAGTTTTTCTCCTCTCATATTACTTAAATGGTGATTTATATGACTACAAATTAATAGGAATGTACATAAACACCATTCCCACCACCAAAAGACTGTGTCCCATCCCATGAAGCTGGACATCCACCTTCACCTTCAACCCAAGGTTTTTACTTTGGTGCCCTACTCCAATTCTTCTCCTTCTCCTCCCCCTCTTCCTCTTCCTCCTCCTTTTTCTTCTTCTTCTTCGTCACCATTATATTTTGTGTTAAATGTGAAATTTGTTGTGATATTTTCTCACTTGGGCTGTCTTTTTTTTTTCTCCCTTCCCCCCCTTCTTTATTCTCCACATTATTCAGTATCATTTCCCAGATAACTGTAATAGTTAACCCAGCAGCCCGATACTAGGATGCAGTGTGGTTTATTCAACCCTCTCCTTGAGATGAGCATTCGGGTTGTGTTTGGCTCTGAGGTAGAGAAGTAGCCCTATATTGATGTCATCACCTATGACCTATGTTCAGACAGCCCCGCAGGGGAGCCCTGGGCTGAGATTTCTGGGTGACAGGAAGGCTTCACTGACACCAGGAGCTGAATTTGACCAAGCTGCCAGCATTTCTGTGTCCTCCATCCTCTCTCTTTGGTAAAGGCACAGATGTTTTGATTCTTTCTTCTTCCATTGCTTGAAATGTACTAGACATGGTGCTACATGCTTTACACTCATCTTCTCAGTGAGTGTAGCTCCATTTTAGGTAAATAAATGGGCTCAGGGAGTCAGGCGGTGGCACAGAGGGTTAAGCGCATGTGGCGCAAAGTGCAAGGACCGGCGTAAGGATCCCAGTTCGAGCCCCCAGCTCCCCACCTGCAGGGGAGTCGCTTCACAAGCGGTGAAGCAGGTCTGCAGGTGTCTGTCTTTCTCTCCCTCTCTCTGTCTTCCCCTCCCCTCTCCATTTCTCTCTGTCCTATCCAACAACAATGACATCAATAACCACAACAATGTTAAACAACAAGGGCAACAAAAGGGAAAATAAATAAATATTAAAAAATAAAAATAAAAAATGGGCTCAAAGCAGGCATGTTTTTTTGGGAGTGTCACTAAAGGTACCCTAGATTTCATCCTCAGAGCCCCATCTATAACCACAGCACCTTGCTGCCCCCAGATAAGAGGGAGACACCGTGGGTGTTTCCAGACTTCAGAAAGACTTTCTGCTCAGCTGGCTGCTTCAGAAAGGAGCTTTCCTTCCCCCCAGCAGCCCTCTGGGGTTTGTGCCTTTGTGAGAACCAGAAGCCCACCTGGGAGGGAGGGCAGTCTGTCTCATAAATTCCCTCTAATTGCTGGAAGGTAACTCTGGAGAACTCTGCCATCCCCACATCAGTACAGGCCCTCTTGTCTCTGCTCTCCACAGATGTGCCTGCATTGACGTCCGACATGCACACAAGGCCTCCAGGAAGTGGACCGTGGAGATGGATGTGGCACTGGTGCAGTACATCAACCGGCTGTGCCGCCACCTTGCCATCACACCTGCGAGGCTCCATCCCCACGAGGTGTACCTGGACCCCGCTGATGCTGCTGACCCCAGAATGGCTTGTCTCTTAAGTATGTGACCCTGGGGCTGTGCTTCTCAGAACCTGCACTGTCCCTGCATGAGCACTGGGTATCAGAGGACTAATGCCATTTAAGACTAGTGCCATTAACCCACTGAATAAATCTTAGATGCACCTAAAATGAACCAGGGGGTGGACATGAAGGAAAGACAAGAGATGTATTAGGGCCAGAGTGAAGTCTGGGAAGTCTCTGTGTGCCCACCACCACAGAGCCCAGCAGCAGCTTCAGATAGGTAGTTGGAAGGTGATAGATGACTGTCACTCCTAGGCCTCCCCAGAGGCCAACATGGGTGTCCGGCTAGTGTCAGAAGAGAGCATGCTGGTCAGGGAAGTAAACATGCTAGAAAAGATAGGCTTCCTACTTAAATCCAGCCCCTAGAAAGTGAGCCCATGATGCCCCATTGGCACTTGACCCGAGGGCAGGATTCAGTGCCTGTGCACATGTGTGCCACAGCCCTCATCTGCTCTCCCCATCCCCACCTAGCCTTTGACAGTTACAGTAGTGGTTACCATGGGCAAGGAATTGTCCCGGAGTCAGTCTATCATGGTTGGAGAGGAAGCAGGTATTAGGGAAGCAGAAAAGTGTGCTAGTGTCACTGTCCTTGTGACTTACACTGTCACCCTGGGGAGCTGGGTGAAAGGTCACAGGACTCAACACTATTTCTGTAACTTCTTAGAAATCTGTGGTTATTCAAAATTAAAAGTTAAAAACCATCTCATGTGCAGCCCTGGCAAATCCTGACTTGGGGCCGTTTTAAGTCTGGGCCTCTCATCTGGTTGCTAGGACCTTGCCCTTTGTTTCTGCTTGGTACAGGCTCAGGCACATTCAGCACCTGCTTATAGCATCTTGGGGGGCCTAGGGATAAAAATCTGCTGTGGAGCCTACTGGTTTCTGTACCTACCCACCACCACCTCAGACATACACTGGTCTACCCTGTGGCAGGGTCCTTTTGAGTGTGTTTGCTATGGAGAATTTGAGCCTGACAGCCCCTGTGCCCAGCAGATGTGCCCATCGAGAGCCTCCGCCTGCGCTTTGCCCTGCTGCAGTCCCTCAACACCACGCTGGAGACCTTCTTCCTGCCACTGGTGGAGCTACGCCAGACACTCATGTACACCCACAGCATCGCAGCCCTGCTGAAGGAGGCCAAAGGTCAGTGCATGGGGTGTACAGGGGGGCAGTAGAGAGCAGGGACCTTTCATATGCCAGGGCCTGAACCCTGCAGGCAGAGGCTCCAGGCCATCACCTGGCCTCTGGGCAGGCAATAGCCCTGCCTGACCATTTAGCGTGCTCATCTCCTTTGGAAAATGGTCCCACCAGAGCAGACACTTCACAGATGCACTAGAAAAACTTTACAGATTATTTACAAATACACAAAGTGCAAGGTCCAACTCATTATCTGACCTCTCTCTCATATTCCAGAGATGACTATTATTAAGAGAAGTGTCCTTCCAGATTTTTCTGTTCACAATTAGACATAAATATACAGATTTATATTCTTTTTGCCAACTCAAAAGTGACTGTCATATCACATGTTCTGTTTCTGCAGCTCTGTCTTCTCCTAGGGATCTACTCACAGAACCATCTAGCCTCCCTGCCCATAGTCTGTTCAGCCCCTTCCCTACTGGTAGATTTCTAGATTGTTTTTATTTCTTACTTTTACTGCAGTGAACCTCCTTGCTCTTTATTTTGTATTTGGTTTGTATTTCTGCAACTTTAGCTTCTCAGTACAATAGTCCCAAGGTTTATATATTGAGACTGTGGTAGATACTGGCAGTTTGCACTGCCCCCAACCCCTCCTCATCAGGCCTGGCTATGTGATCACCACCCAGGGACCTGGGTGGGGGATAGCCCAGAAGATACTGGAGAGAGTCCAGGGGGACAGCATGGGCCTCCATGAGGCAGGGTGACTATGAAGGAAGGGAAAGCAATCCCAGCCTGTCGCCTACATGATCCTCTCCAGGGCTCATCTTCTATGACACGAAGGTGATTGTGATGAATCGGGTACTGAATGCTACTGTGCAGAGGACAGCTGACCATGCTGCACCTGAGATCACGTTGGATCCACTGGAAATTGTGGGAGGTGAGATTAGATACGAGATCTAACAGTGCAGATGGCAGTGCGTTACCTAACTTGATTTCCCCCACATAAAGAAGCCTCTAGAAGAATGTCAAGGATTGTCGGCGTTCACGTGGGGTGACACCCAGTAGGAAGGCGAATCCGACCGGCTCTCTCTCGCTCGCTCAAGGGACGACACGAAGCAGAGACAGCGGGGAGAAATGATGTGTTCTCAAATCTCCCTTATTAGCAGGTGGACATGAGTTTAAATAGAAAACCAAACAAAGGGCATTATTGAAATATGTCATAAATTACAGGTTTCTTAAAGGTCAGCTTGTCCCTATGGTAGGGGGCTGGTATGACAGGAATTGATGAGATACATAAAGGTCAAGACGATTATTCTCCATGATGCAAGCAGGTTAATTATCTACAGGCATTTGAGAGAGGCATAGGGGTTAAGTGAGCAGGGTGAGATAGAGAGAGGATAAACAAGCTTAGTATATCAAAAGGCTATAAGGAAATAAGGTTTGGTGCTTCACCAGCTGTTGTCAGGGAGGTGTTTGATGGAGTGTGCTTTCACTAGTGATCAAAAGTGAGGTGGTTGTGTGAACTCTGGGTGACTATGTGAACTTTGAGTGAACCTTAAGGCAGGCACCCATGTGGCCTGCAGTTAGTGGAGAGAGGCAGTGAGGTTTCTGTGGACTTGAGAGTCTGGAAGGAAAGAACTAAGTCCGAGAGACGTGGTTTCTCCCTTTTGCTCACCTAGGCAAGGGAGACTTAGAACTTTCCCAGACCTCCATCCAGGGATGGGGGGAGTTCTTCCTAAGCTCTATCAAGCTTACACATAGCCCCACAAAGGGTTGCTTGACAGTCCCTTACTTCCCTGCCTGTATCTGTAATCCTGTTCTAACCTCCCAGTGCATGGCTTTCACCTACAGTGTCACTTCATGACCAGGAGGGAAGCGGGTGCTCATGACACCCTGGAGTCTATGCTTTTACCCTCAAGAGAATCAGTCTTAGCCACACTCAGCCCCATTGGAGGGCAGGAAATGTAACTGTATTCTGATTGGTCATAGACCTACTACAGTCAGGCTTCCAGGACCAGAGAGAATGGACATTGGGGAGACAGACAGGAGTCTGTGCAGCATATGAACCCAGAAAAACATCAGGAAGGTCTTTAGTGGAAGAATGGGAAAAGAGCCTCCCAGGAGGTGTGGTACACACCCACCTGGAGGACAAGGCAGGTGGCTGCACAGGAAAGATAAAGCTGTCCCATGAGCAGGGAGATGGCAAGGGGCAGCACACTGGGGGGTCTGATAAGCAGACAGAGGCCTAGCAAGGAGTCCATCTCATGGAGGGTGAAGGCAGCCCCTGCTGTTTCTGTCACCTTCCTCTGTCTTTCCAGGCGAGATCAGAGCATCCGAGAACTCCTATTTCTGCCAAGCTGCCAGGCAGTTGGCCTCAGTGCCATCCTCTCAGCTCTGTGTCAAGCTGGCTAGTGGTGGTGACCCCACCTATGCCTTCAACATCCGCTTCACTGGGGAGGAAGTTCATGGCACCAGTGAGTAGAGCTCTTCCCCCCGTCCTTCCCATTCAGGGGGGGCTAGGTTTAGAATGTAATAGTCACTGCACATACTTTCAGCCTAAGCTGCCCAAGACCTCCTTTAGCAATAGTAAACGCCCCTGAAGCTAGACTGCCCCCCACCCCCGCAGTGACAGCTCCCTGGGAGGGAGGAGAATTGGTGCCGACATTACAGCTGGTCTGGGTCATCAACCCAGTGGCCCAGATCAGTGCCCCTCTGCTGAGCTGACCTCAGTGAGATGCCCTCAGGCAGCTGGCAGGGTCTATCCAAGGCACGTTTGGAATCCACAGTTCCACTTGTTCCTTTCTTTATTAACTACCAGACACTAAGTACTGAGCATACAGGTGACTCTTACCCCAGGAGTGTGGGGCCAGTATCCAAATTGGGCCACAAGTCGGTGTCAGCTTTCAGCTGTGAGAGGTGCCCCGGGTAAGGGTCTGCATTTGACCTTATTGAATTCATGAAACAGGCCTGAGGTCAGTGCTGTCAACTATCCCACTTGACAGCTGGAAGCAGGCTCTAGAGGTGCCTGGCCAGCACTAGATCTGTCTCCAGAGCAGTATGCAGACATGTCCTCACTGAAACTGCAGCCGGGGGCCAGTGAGCTTACATTCCAGGTGGGATCAGGACTTGCAAGTAGGTGAACTGGCTGACTGGGTCCAGCTGATTTATGTCCATCTGTCCCACAGGTGGCTCTTTCCGCCACTTCCTGTGGCAGGTGTGTAAAGAGCTGCAGAGCTCCTCACTGTCCCTCCTGCTGCTGTGCCCCAGCTCAGCTGTCAACAAGAACAAGGTAGGATGCCTAAGAGCTGGGCAGCTGAGACACAACCCAAGGCTCAGTCCCCAGGGGTGTCTTGGGGTCATGGGTGCATGTTGTCGTCACATCTGCCTTTTAGCAGCACTGAGCAGGCAAGCTGTGAGACAGTGGTTCCTTCCCACTGGCCATGGGGTGTGGCGGCTTAGGAGGAGTAAAGGTGCACGTCAGTCTTCTCATCTCTACCTCATTCCAGGGCAAGTACATCCTAACTCCCAGCCCCATCACCTATGGAGAGGAGCAGCTGCTACACTTCCTGGGACAGTTGCTGGGAATTGCAATCCGTGCAGATGTCCCTCTTCCACTGGACCTCCTGCCCTCCTTCTGGAAGACGCTGGTGGGTGAGCCCCTGGACCCTGACCAAGACCTGCAGGAAGCAGACATACTTACCTACAATTATGTCAAGAAATTCGAGAGTGTAAGTGACAGGCATGCCTGCTGTGAGGGCAGTGGGGCCTGGAGCAGTGCTTCTGGGGCTCAGTGTGCACTTCTGTGACAGCTATCTGCCCAGCCTCTACACCCCAGGAAACCCCAGATCCCCAGATGCAGACTGATCACAATCTCCCAAAGACTGTAAGGGCATAAGCCACATCTACAACCAGACTTATCTCTTGGGACAAAAGCCTCTGGCTTCCCTCGCTGCAGATAGCAGTCACTGGGATCCCCTGACCAGCCCTGCTAACCTCCCGAGAACACAGGGGCAAAGGGCTGATAGAAGTTGATTTACAGAGCTGGTGGGGTGGGAACTGCTACAAATGGACCTGGCATATCACTTCTACAGTTATTTCAGGGCCTCAGAGCACAGGGAGATTAGACCTCAGGGACCAGCTGAGATTGACCAGCAAAGGGCTGTGAGACAGTGTTCCTGCCCCTCTCTTTGCAGTGGGACACACAGATGATGAGAGCATAGCAGAGTTTGGTCAGCCCTCAGAGAGGATGTGCTCAGACTGGGCCTGCGCAGCCACTCTGATAGCCCAGGGGTTCAGAGTCCTTGCTGTTTCCAGGGCCCTGAACCAAAGGCTGAATTCTCAGCAAGGCCTGGAGGGCAGTAGTGCCTAGGCAGGTGAGCTGGCTAGCAGCAGAGCTGCCAGAGAAACAAGTGGGTCCAGCTAGAGAGCCTGTGTGTTTTAACACCACTCACTCTTCCCAGGTTAGAGGCTGTTCTGGCAGAGTGTGAGGAGGCTTCCTCTGAGACCAGCTGCCTTGCTGACACAGCAGCTGAGTATCTGAGACCTGGTCCCAGCCACTCTCCATAGGGACTTCAAGGGAAGGAGGTATCAGCTGATAATTGCCTCCACCATCACTAACTGACCCTCTGTGACTACCCCCATAGCTACCACTTGGTGGCAGTCAGCACAGAGGGGAAGCAAGGCTGGGACACTAGAGGATAGTTGACTTCTCCGCAGAAACTGGAATGACAGTGAATTGTAGTAAATTGTCTACAGGCACTGCTCAAAAAAGTCCCTGCAGCTGTGACTAGTGCAAGGGCCTGGGGAAGGTTCTGTATGAAATTCTTAGCAGGCTGCTGAGCCGAGCATTCTGCCTAAAAGGGGCCTGGGTGTAACACACCTGGGTAAGCACATAGTTACCATGTGCAAGGACCCAGGACCCAGGCTCAAGCCCCTGACCCTGCCTGCAGGGGAAGCTTCACCAGTGGTAAAGCATTGCTGCAGGCACCTCTCTCCCTGTTTTCCCTTCCCTCTCAATTTTTCTGTCTCTCCAATATATGAATAGTAATTTAAATACTTTTTGAAAAAAGAATTCTATCTAAAGAGGCTGGACAAGTATTACAGAGGGTGCTGGGATACCAGGATTCTACTGGGGGGCATGGGACACTGTCAGGGAGGCACGCCCTGAACTTGTGTCTGCAGTACCTGTAGCTTCACCGTGTGGGAAGGTGCTGCTAAGGACGGGGGACAGACTCAGCCCCACAGAGTTGCTGTAGGCTCATTCTCTGGGTCAGGCCTTGCCATCTCTGTAGCCATTATGCACAACACAGCTTTTTGGGCCTGAACTCTCTGGTGCCAGCTGCTCTGGAGACAGCCTCTGTATCATTCACAGGCAGAATGGGCATCACTCTCAGCTGGAAGCTCAAGTTCTTTTTTTTCTTTTTCTGTTTGTGTGTTTTTGGCTGAGACAGGACCTTAAGTATGCATGATTTCGCTACTCTAGCTAGTTCTTCCATGCAAATACCAAAAGAGAGAGAGAGAGAGACGTGAAGAGCACAAAATCTTATTCCATCGCCATAGTATCTCCCATGTGGTGCTGGGACTCCAGCCTGGGCTGCTCACATAGCAATACAGGAGCCCTACTGGTGAGCTATGTCTGTGGCTCCTCGAGATTTTTCAGTGATGAGCTTCCGTATAGGTTGGTCTTAGGCAGGCCAGAATCAAATACTCACACTACATCACTGGCCAGTCTCAAATTGGCCCCAGCAGTACACGATGTCCTGCCCACAGCCAGAAGAGAGCTGCTGCTTCCAAACAGACCTTTGCCATTCATGATGGCCCAGGGTAACCCCCACCCAAACAGCACTTGACATTTGCCCAACTGGAAAGGTCTGTCTTGTGGCACCCTGGGAGGGCAGGCAGTTAACCTCCATCTACCTCTGTCCTCTAGATGAACGATGAGACAGAGCTAGAGGCCCTTTGTGCTGAGATCGCCTCCCAGCACCTAGCCACTGAGAGCCCCGAGGGCCCCAACAAGCCCAGCTGCCGGTTCACGTACCTGACCATGACAGGCGAGGAGGTGGAGCTGTGCAGCCGTGGCCGGCACATCCCTGTGGCGTGAGTTGCATGTGTGTGGGGAAGGGACTGACCAGCTTGGCTGGAAGGGGCCACAGAGCATCTGGACTTGGGCAATAGCATGAGGGCCTCAGTCAGGTGACAGGTGGATTTCGCCAGCTGGAGGGCTGTGACGCAGGATGTAGGGCACCGAGAAAGATGGTGGAATGTCTTCAGGGTCAGGATTTGGTCAAGAAGATACCAATTCTGAGGTAAGGGACACCCGGAGGTATTGAGCTGCCAGGACAGCTGTCTGGACAGGGGTGCCCAGACTGAGGGGCAGCCTTGCAACTTTGAGCCTTCTCTGGCAGGTGGGAAAACAAGGACATCTATGCAGCAGCCATCCGGAACCTGCGGCTACGGGAGCTCCAGAACCTGGAATGCGTGACGGCCGTGCGGGCTGGCCTGGGTGCCATCATCCCACTGCAGCTACTCACCACACTCAGCCCACTGGAGATGGAGCTGCGGACCTGCGGCCTCCCTTACATCAACCTCGAGTTCCTGAAGGTCAGTGCCCCGGACAGGGCTGGGTTGACAGGCCTGTCAGACTTCCTAGGTCCTGGCACTCTGCACATGTGCCAGGAGCTGTGTTTTCCCCATCTCACAGCTGAGTAGACTGTCGTTTGCCCATGGCTACCCAGCCAGGAAGTGGCTGTCAATTGATGCCCACCATCTTGAGGTGAAGATCCATTCTTGCCAAGATCTCCACAGCCAGTGGTGCCAGCCTCCCTAGAGGATGGGTTCCTGCCATCCCAGACTTGTTTTTTGCCACAAGTAGAGGTGGGAACAGTGACAGGATCCCCCAGGGGTGTTGAGTCACAGGTAAAACACACCAAGAGCCGAGGGATATGGCTCCCTGTGTGCTCACTTTCGTGATCTCCGTGTCCTGTGACCATCATTTCCCTGCTGCGCCTACCCTGGGGTCAGGGCTGGGGATGTTCACCAAGGCTGGGACCTGCTCACCCCCAGAGGCCTTTCTTCCCCAGGCTCACACTATGTACCAGGTGGGGCTGATGGAGACAGACCAGCACATCGAGTTCTTCTGGGGAGCCCTGGAGATGTTTGCTCAGGAAGAGCTCTGCAAGTTCATCAAGTTTGCCTGCAACCAGGAGCGCATCCCATTCACCTGCCCCTGCAAAGATGGGGGTCCTGACACAGCCCACGTGCCCCCATACCCTATGAAGATTGCCCCCCCAGATGGCACAGCAGGTACTGCCCTCCCCCGGACATGTCCCAAGCAAGGATAAATAGCCCTTTTCTCAGTCTGAAGTTGGGGCTGCTGGGCCCTGCATGAGGGAGGGAGAGGTAAGTGAGGGGCCTGAATGTATAGCACTGTGGGCCATATGCTCCCCAAATCTGGCCAGAGTTCAGGGCCAGTGTTCACAGATCTCCCAGTGCTTTATTAACCAGAGCATTGCTCACCTCTGGTTTCTGCGGGTGCCATGGATCAGACCTGAGACCTCCGATCTTCAGGCACGAAGAGTCTTGCAGAAACACCTGCTATCTCCTTGGCTAGCTTCCAGTGTTTATCTTTTTGTCACCAGTGGGATAGATCTGAAAGATCAACTCTCAGACAGACAGAAGAGAGGGAAGGACTGCAGCACCAAAGACTTCTTCTGTGGCAGGGACTGGGCTTGAACCTGTCTGCATACATGTATGCAGAGCGAGCGTATTATCCAGGGGCGCCATTTTGACAGACCTGGCTCCCAGGGTTTAAAAAAACTAAAAATCCAGATTTTTCTACCCCCCCTCCCCCTTTTTTTTTTCCCCAGAGCTCTGCTTAGCTCTGCTTCTGGTGGTACTGGGGATTGTACCTGGAACCTTGGTGCTTCAGGAATGAAAGGCTTTTTGCATAATTCAGCTTAAAATAAAACACTATGGCAGCCAAACAAAACCCTGCATCCAGATCCCTACATAAAATACAAGTTGAGTCATTCTTTTGCTCCAGAATCTTCTGCCACACCCAGATTTCTAGGGCCTTCCCCCCTCATTGTAGACCTTAAGTTAGTCTGCAGCTGCTCCAAAGGCCCACGGTTTCCCTGGCATCCTAACCCAACCCTCTCACATTGGCCTGATTTTTCCCTATAGGTTCCCCAGACTCTCGCTACATTCGTGTGGAGACCTGCATGTTCATGATCAAGCTTCCTCAGTACTCCTCTCTGGAAATCATGCTGGAAAAACTCCGTTGTGCCATTCATTACCGAGAAGACCCACTGAGTGGCTGAGGGGAGGGAGCCCCAGAGTCAGGCTGTCACCGAAGCACTGCTCTGCTGGCTCAGGAAGCCCGCAGTTGCAGGCCTATCCCTCCGGGGCCTTGCGTGAGGAGTTGGCGATATTATGCTTTTCCGAACTTCTGTCGACATTCCAGGACCTCCTGGAAAACTTACCCTTTTGTATTTGTATGTTTCGTGATGGGTTGGTTCTTTCGCTGTTTGTGGTCTGTTTGTAGGATAGTTTAGTCCCCAGACAGTTTGTGTCTTATTTGACCTTCCTGGACATTGTCCCTCATGACCACTGGATTCTGATGCCACAAGGTGCCAGTTGGTTCCACCTCACAGAACCAGCCACCCAGCAGGAAGGCGGTGAGATAAGCTTGGCCACAGAGCATCACCACAAACTAGCTGTGGCAGCCTGCCCCTCCTGCCTTGAGCTGGAGTTATTCCTGAATGCAGCTCCCACAGGCCTCCTTCCATCATGAAATGGTTGGTCCTGTTACCAACTGTGGGAGACAGATACACAGGGACCTTTATGTGTCAGTCTTCTGGCTTTAGAACATTGTCTGTGGTCTGGGTTTTTCAGAGGAAAAGCCCAGTGGTTCTTTCCCTCCCTCTCCCACTCAGACCACCCTCTCTGCTCTGCATCTCTTCTGGACCCTTAGTCTGACAGGTTCCCACTGAGTGGTCCTTGGGTGCATTCTTGACTCAAGTTCACTGCTGGGTGCACCCCAGTTAGTTGAGAGGCCATTCAGAGTTAGACAGTGCTTGAGTGAGGGGCCCATGTTCTAAGCCTCCCCCACTTTGGTACTTTGACATGGCCCTTCCTTCCCGCAGTGTTTGTGGTGGGAGGAATGGAGGAAAGAGTCACATGCCCATTTTAAAGGAGTTGATTATCTGAGGTGCTCTGCTCAGTTTGGGGTCTACTTCAGTGACTAAGGTCTTCAAATCAAGATGGAGACACCACGGGGCTCCTTCTGACCTTCTCCAGGGCCCACCCAGTCTCCCCCTCGCTGCCCAAGTAAGTGTGTGCCAGGGATGAGCTGCTCCAGGCTCACCCAATGCCCCAGTGCATTTGTGCCCCCAAATAGGTCTTTGTCCAATGGTACTTCGTTCCAGAGCAGCATGTGCCATCTTGTTGGACACTTGTCATTTTGGGCCTTGCCAGTTCTCACAGAATCGTATCACTGTATTTATTGTATAATATTGTGAATATTGGAAGTTCGGAGTGAGTGCTGTTCAGAAGGCTTTGGAGTGTGAATTCTGGTGAGAGGAAGTGTTCCTCCTTGCTCTACTGTGGCCCTGGCCTTTTGGAAAGATGTGTGGATTTTAGAGTTAGAACTATTAGCACCTCTCTCTCCTCCCCTACTCTTAGGAAATGCATTAAGGACCATTATTAAAAAAGATTTCCCCGTCTGAGGAGCAGACACATCTGGGATTACTCATTCAAGCTGCATCAGTTACATTTGGTGCAGGGGCAGTCGTGTCTCTAGGTGAAAGAGAGCCTGCAAGCAGGTCCCCTGCTTGGAAGGAATATGGGAGGCTGCTTCTCCCCAGGGCCACAGCCTCCTGTCGGGCTGGGGGCTGGGTCACACCTGGATGTAGTCCTGACAGTAAGGATCCTCTTATTTTGTTTCTGCATAATGAAAGCCTTTGGATTTATTTACACATGGTGTCTCCTCTCTGGATTTTTAAATTCCTGGTCCACTCCAACCCTTCCCACTTTGAATGGACTTGGAATTCTGTCAGCTACCTCCCCAAGAGGGGTGTGGAGAGCTTCTGTTGGCCCGTCACTTGATTTGATGACAACTGTGAGTAAGGTATCTGCTGCTAACATGACTGCTTCTCCCAGAGAGCACATTGAGGTCCAGACAGATCCAAACTTTGGCCCTAAAAATGTGTGCTGTAAAGTTACTGGATGTATATTTATTATAATTATTTATGGTTGCATTTAACAAACTTTTCATTCAACTTGATGCAGTTTACACCACTGCTGTGTAAAGGAAGCTCACTACAGGAACAAAGTCACGCCAATAAATAACCTTCATCTAATTTTGATTTACTTTAAGAGTTGTGTGATCATCTACTCTTGCCGGACAGATTCAAACGCTGACATGCTTGGATGGCCCTGATGCGTAGTGTGGCCAAGAAGCTAAGAATTAGAGTATTTCTAATTATTATGCTGTCTTTGCACTTGACCCGATTCATACTCCATTATATGCCACTCCTTCTCCCTGCTAAACCCCTTACGTCTGACTTTCAGATAGAAAATACTAGGGGTGGAAATCCAGGATCAAATCTGACTGTGCATTCTGCCTTCTCTTTGTTCTGGAGCTAGTCTGTGATCCTGTGTCCATCCAATGTAAGGATTTCACCCAAGGGACTTGTTTTGGAAAGGCCTGAACCATTCTTAGACCACATACTATCCTTTGGGGACTGGTGGTGGACTAAGAACTCCTTTGTGCAGAAGGGAAATGCAGGGAAGATAGAAGACTAAGCTCAACACTAATTTTAAGATTGATCTTCTGCCCTCTTGCACAGACAGCTTCGTGATAACACTCTGCATCTTTCGGCCTGTCATCTCTGAGTGGCTTATCACCTTCTATTACTCCCTGGGAGTCCTCACCCACATCCATCACAAAGGCCTTGTTCTCTGACTCCACCCTAAGTGCTAGCTTTAATTGATGTGCCCCTCATATTCTTATTACAAAGGAGCAAGAGCCCTGTAAGGTGTTGTTTACTTCAGAGGGCCTGGAGACAAGAGACCAGAAGCAACCATAGCAAAGAGAAAAGTGCTGCTAGACAGGAAACTGTAGAGACAGTTCAGCTCTCTCTGACTAAGGCTTGGAGAATGAATATACCTCTTAAATAAGTGCATTCAAAGCTACATTGTCCAGTCAGGAGATAGTTATCCTCGGTGCAAATTAAAACCACAATGAGATGAGTTACAACACCACTGAAAGAGTTTGAAAGACATTTGGTGTGTGTGGGGGGGAGTGTAGAGCCAACACAACTCATGCTGCTGTGGGCAGTGTAACCTCCAGGCCTGGAAGACCAGTGCAGTCTACCACCTCTCCCCTGTGACCAGCAGAAAGACATGGAAGATACAGCAGCAGTAACAGAAACAGCCTGAGAAGTTGAAAGTCCCTGGAGAATTAACTATAGAAAACCATGAGATGCTGCAAAGGAAGGAAAGTAAAGGGCTGCTCCAGTCAACAATGAATGAGTCCCAGTGATCAGCAGATGAAGCCAGGCATAAATAAAGGAGTATTTAATGGTATGAGTTCATTTACATAGTGTTGAAAACAGAACAAAAACGGAGTCATAAAATGTCAAGACAGTGTTATTTTGAGTCCTAGAAATGGGATAGTGACGAGGAGGGAGCGTGGGAAATTCCTATATATATATATTTTTTTTTTTTTGAGGGTGGTGGGTGATAAGAATTCTTCCCCTAGGAGCCAAGTTAAGTCCACATGGCTCAAAGCACAGGACTGGCACAAAGATCAGGGTTCCAGACCCTGGCTCTCCACCTGCAGGGGAGTCACTTCACAAGCAGTGAAGCAGCTATCTCGCACCAAGCCCCAGTGATAATCCTGGAGGCAAAAAAAAAAAAAAATCTTTCCCCTGCATGTTTGTTGGGCCAGAGCACCATTCAGCTCTGGCTGTTTGAGATGCCTAGGACCTCCTGTACACAAGTCCTTCCCACTGCTACTTCATACCCACCACCCCATGCATTGTCTGCAGAGATGGAATACTGTGTGGTGAGTGTCTTAAAGCTTGAGGCCAGGAAGATAGCACAATGGCTATGTAAAACACTCATGGGACGGGGCTCCCAAAGTCCCACATTCAGTTCCCAGCACCACTATAAGCAAGAGCTAAGAAGTGCGCTGGTATAAAGTGTACATCAAGATGACAAAATCAGAACAAGCCAAGGAGATAGATACTGCAGCAGCAATAGCACATAGGGCTTCCATTTACGAGGTTCCAGACTAAATTTCTGGCACTACCAATAGGCAGAGAAGAGCACTGTTCTAGTGTTAAAACTAAAGGCTAAAGAAATAGCATAAGTGAGTGGTCTGGGAGATGGCTCAGTGGATAAAGCACTGAACTCTCAAGCATAACGTCCTGAGTTCAAGCCCCAGCAGCACATCTACCAGGGTGATATCTGGTTCTTTCCCTCTCCTATCTCAATAAAAAAAAAAAAAAAATCTTAAAAAAAAAAAAAAGATGCCTGAGGCACTGAAGGTCCCAGGTTCAACCACAGCACCATCACAAGACAGAGCTAAGCAGTGCTCTGGCATAAAAAATAATAATATATATCAAAACACTTTTTTTTCCTCCAGGATTATCACTGGGGCTCAGTGCCTACACTATGAATCCACTGCTCCTGGAGGCTATTTTTTTTCCCTTTTGTTGCCCTTGTTGTTAGTATTGTTGTTGGATAGGACAGAGAGAAATGGAGAGAGGACAGGAAGACAGAGGGGAAGAGAAAGATAGACACCTGCAGACCTGCTTCACTGCTTGTGAAGTGACCTCCCTGCAGGTGGGGAGCCAGGGGCTCAAACTGGGATCCTTACGCCGGGATCTATGTGCTTTGCACCATGTGCACTTAACCTACTGTGCTAACAACTGCCATTTTAGTCCACAATTAAAAAAAAAAAACTGATACAGGAGTTCTCATGAAAGTACATCATGGAAAAGCAAGCTTATCGGCAACTTCCTTAAAACACATGATAAAGGGAAGCTATTAGAGGTCCTGTGCTGGAGGGGAAAACAAGGATGGGAAGTCCATGTAAGAAGCAGAAGGTCAAGTCCTTTTCACCCAGCAGAAGGCCAGGAGTGGTATTACATGACTCATGCACTCCTAGGCTTAACAGCCTGGAGACCTTTCTTGGAACTAACCCAGAGAAAAGACATTAGACACAGCTGAGGTTCTCCAGTGAAAATCCCAGCCTGCTGTCCCACAGTGAAAGCAACAGTTGAAGCAAGCTTATCACCGTTCGTGTCCCATTCTTTTTTTTTTTTGTGTGTGTGTGTGTGTGTCCCACTCTTAAATATAGAAACAGGCAGCCAAAAAAACAGCTATGGTTTGGAGAAAAGTAAAAGCCTACAATTTAAAATACCAAAAACAAACAAAAAACAAATGAAGTAGCCAGGTAAGTGACTCGGTGATAGAATGTAGGACTTGAATGTGTGTGTGTGTGTGTGTGTGTGTGTGTGTGTGTGCGCAATAGTATTAAAAGAATTGTATCCTTTAAACAAAGGGAGGGAAATGTGGCTGTGAGAGGTAAAAAGTCAGGTCTTAGGAGTAATATCAGAAACAATTATTTGATAGCTGGTTGAGAAGTGAAGATGGCGAGAGGAGAGACATATACTATACCGCCCAAAGGTCTTCTCTCCTGCAGGTAGGGACTGGGGGCTTGAACCCAGGTTATTGAGTGTGGCAACTCATGCTCTCTACCAGGCACATCACCACCTGGCTCCCTCCCCACAATCCCCACTAGAGCACTGTTCAACCGTCTTATGATAATAAAAATAATAAAAAATAATAAATAATCCTAGGGATTAAATCTGGGACCAGAAATAAATTTTATGTGTTCAGCTCAACATGGAAAACTCATAGGTGTAAGGAACTTGCAGGTAATAATTAGACCTGACAAGAGTGGGAAGTAGTCTCCATTCCCACTAGCCCATGTGGAAAGTTTTGTAATTTATGGGGCATCTGTTTTTTTCTTTTTAAAAGAAAAAAACAAATTTTTTATTTATGAGAAAGAACCAGACATCACTCTGTCACATGTGCTGCTGGGGACTAAACTCAGGACCTCATGCTTGAGAGTCCCAAGCTTTACCACTGCGCCACCTCCTGCACCACTGTTTTTTTTTTTTGTTGTTGTTGTTTTTTATGATGGAGCAAAACTAGTTCTAGACTAGTCACAGGCAATTCCCATCTAATATATGCACATATATTAATTTTTTAATATTTATTCCCTTTTGCTGCTCTTGTGTTATTGTTGTCGTTGTTGGATAGGACAGAGGGAAATGGAGAGAAGAGGGAAAGAGAGAGAGGGAGAGAAAGACAGACTCTTCCCTCTCCTTTATTCCTTTTTGTTGCCCTTGTTGTTTTACTGTTGTAGTTATTGTTATTGATGTTGTGTTGTTGAGTAGGACAGAGAGAAATGGAGAGAGGAGGGGAAGACAGAGGGGGAGAGAAAGATAGACACCTGCAGACCTGCTTCACTGCCTCTGAAGTGATTCCCCTGCAGGTGGGGAGCCGGGGGCTCAAACCAGGATCCTTACTCCACTCCTTGCGCTTTGCGCCACATGCGCTTAACCTTTCGCGCTACCGCCCGACTCCCCCCCATCTAATATATTGAACAGAACAGTTTGATCCAGAAGGATCCAACTGTTTCTGTGTAAACAAGTATTAAAATACATCAAGGATATTTACAGGAATAAATAGCTTGGGTGGGCACACTTAACAGCTTGGTTAAATGCACATATTAGCATGCACAAAGATCCGGTTCAAGTCCTTGGCCTCCACCTGTTGGGAGGAAAGCTTCATGAGTGGTGAAGCAGGACTACCACTACAACTACAGGACTGTGGAGAGAGCGCAACCTATTCTAGCGCCAACTTGTAGGCCCCAGAGATAGCAAGTTCAATCATATATACATATATGAGAAAATATGTCGGGGCCAGGAAGGTGGCTCAGCAGTAGAGCACATGTGTTGATTGAATACTGTTCCAAGTTTGATCCCTATCAGCACATAAAATGGTAACACAGTGCTCTGCTCTGTCACTCTTACTTCCTCAATGTTCATTCTAAGAGAAAATGATCCTGTGAGTATCTGTGTTAAGTAGGCATTCATGCTGCATCTGCCACGGTTCTAGGAAGCATGGAGAAATTCTAGTCCTGTTTGTCTTCCCTCCCTCCGATTTGACTTCGGCCTAGTCTCGCCTTTCTGCAGTCTCCACAAAGCACACAGGAGGAGGAACCACAAGACTCAACTGAGCTCCAAGTACAAACTTTATTTCTATTACAAGGATGTTATAATAGCAAAATAAAAAGGGAGGGGGGACTTCAATACTTGGTTTTCGGACTGAGCCATAAAGCTAAGGACTCATTCTTGATCAGTTGGAATGAGCCCAGCATGGCCCTGGCTGTGAAGGCAGTTTCAAGCCTTCTCCATCACAAGGCAGTGATGACAGAGGAACCAGGTTCCCCACAGAAATAGGAGGCAGTGATGCCAGATTCCAGAAAAGCAGGTGAAAACCAACCCCCTAATCCACTCATCTCTCTTGCTCTTAATAGACACTGCAAATGGCCTGGAGACCTTACCAGAGGCTCACCATACAAATCACTGGTCCAGATACTAGAGTGGTGAGGTGCAGTACACAGCAGAGGTTATATACAGAGTCCTCAGAGTTAGGCCCCAGCAAGGAAGAGAACCATCTCACTGGTAGATACCAGATCTCTGGAATTCTCTCCTTCCACCAGGACCACACAGCACCGAGAAGCAGTGGTGACAGTATGTCAAAAGTTAAAGCCCTGGTAGGCCAAGAGGCCACAACTTATATTTCTGTTGGCAAAAGGAAGCAACTAAAGCTGGAACATTTCTCAACAGCCTCCCTATCAGCCCTCCCTCAAGTCCCCAAACGCCTATAGCACAATCTCAAAAGACACAAAATGGCCCCAACCAAGAAGTGAAAGTCTCCCCAAAGAGCCCAGGAGGCAGGGTCCACACGACAAGTGCAGCTGTGCAGAGAAGATGAACCAAGTGCAGGTTCTGTGCAGATGTCACTACTACTCCTCTTCCTCTTCCTCCACATGCCCAGCTCCCTGTTGCTGGGAGGGTTTTGCCTGCTGAATAGAACATAAAGCTTGCATAGAAAATAATAATAAAAAGTGGTCCGGGAGGTGGCACAGTGATAAGGCTTTGGACTCTCAAGCATGAGGTCCTGAGTTCGATCCCTGGCAGCACATGTGCCAGAGTGATGTCTGATTCTTTCTCCTATCTTTCTCATAAATAAAATCTTAAAAAAAAAAAAAGCCATGAAGGTGGCTTAGTGGCACAGTGCCTGCCTTGCATGTGTGAGGCACCACATAAGACTGACTGTCCTCACCCCACCCCGAAAAACGCCAAGAGAACTGATGCATCATCAGTCATAATTGCATAACTGGCCAACCCACCGAGCTCTGAGTGCTCCCTGAGGGTCTGGAGGCTGCATCCCTGGTTACCTTTGCGGCTCTGTTGTGGTAGTTGGTAGTCACTGGAGTGACCCGGGAGTTCCTGCCACCTTCATTCCTAACATTGGAAGAGAAGGGTTGCAAACAGAACTGCTGCTGCTACTACACACAGCAGTTTTCTGCTAGTAGACCAATTAAGTTAAGCAAACAAGCCCCACAGACAAAAAAAATAATATATTTTGGAATCGGGCCACAATACAAGCAAAGTCCACACACTCCCACTCTCTGCTATGCTGCTCCCGAGCTCCAGACCCAGGCTATTTACCTTGCTCCGTATCTCCCTGTAGCACCATGGGGGAGAGAGGGCACAAGGTTTTCCGGGTAGAGGCTTCGAGTGGACGGAGTCACTGGAACATGTGCAGTGGCCCCATTCTGGCTGCTGCATTTCCGGCCCTGGAGATCCTGACTATTGTTGAGCTTCAGTCCATGAGCAGGGCTGGACTGGCACTCAGGCCTGCAGCCTGCCGTGGAGGTGGAGGGTGAAAGTCGGTTACAGGTCGCTGACATATTGTTGATAGTTCTGCTGGGGGAAAGAGGGCAGCTGGGCCCTTTAGCTGTTTCCTGCTTGATATCGTCCATGTAACTAGAATACAGCTCTCCTGAAAAGAAAAAATAGACCAGTTTTAGGGAAAAGCCTGCTCTTGCTTGTTAGTGCTGGACTCAGGAATAGCAAAAATACTCTGGGGAGGCAACTGCCTCAGGCTACTGGAAGTCACATCTCCAAGAGAGCTGGGACTCCTGTCTACTCTACATGCTTAATCTGAGTCCTCAAATAAACAAACCTTCAAAAATAGTATTTTCCTCCCACCAGTATTATCACCGGGGCTCCCTCCGTGACTATGCAGTCATCGTGCTGCTTCTGGCAGCCACTACTCCCTACCCTCCTTTTCTTCCATCTTCCTCTCTCTCTCTCTTTCCCTTTTTTCTTTTCTCTTAGAGCTGGAAAAGAGGCAAGAGAGAAATACACATATAGCACTTCACCACTCATCAAGCTATGTACTGCAGGTGGGGACCAAGGGTTTGAACCCAGGTCTTCTACTGGACGTACCAACATCCAGTCCCTGAAAATAATTTTCTAATTGGCTTTGACATGGTTAGGTTTCAGAAACAGTTCATGTTTCCTTGCCTATTCCTGAGGCTCTTCAGCAATAGTACCCTAAGCTCATTTCAGTGAGAAGCAAGTGCCTAGGACCCCAAACTACCTCCAAATGACTATCTGCAGATAAGAGTACTCAAGAGATGAATAAACACTAACTGCTAAGTGTGTCTTGAGGCTGTCCCAAAAGCCACTGCCTTATAAACCTACACTCCAAGAAGCTCAGTTAACATGGGACCATAACGAGCCTCAAGGCAGTAAGTCCCTAATGAGACCCGAGTATGTTTGGCTGTTGGGATCCAGTATTGTGGTAGCAGAAAAGTGGTAAGCAGGCCTGAGACAGTGGACCTGTGGCCTTGCATCGGCCCTGGCCAATACCCTGGTGTCTGATACGCCTTTTGGGCTGCTCTGGTGAGGTCGCTCGAGGTTGAGAATCGTGTCGAGGAATCCCCTCCATCAGAAGGCTGCTTGCTGTGGCTGGGCGCTGGTCACACTGGTCCTAACAAGGAAAACCCAAATTAATTAACTTCAGAGGAATCATTCTGACGAGAGGAAGAAGCTGAAGGAAAGGAAGGACTAGCAGGCTGAGTGAACACTGTCCGGGGAGGACCTCTGATTAAGAGGGAGCACATCTGGAATGAAGCAACATTCCCAACGACACCCAAGGCAATGACAGAAGCATGCTGCTGTGTGCAGGGATGAAGGCAGAGCTGGCCTGGGGAGTGTAGAAAACATGTCAGTGCTTTGACCACACAGCATTTGCAGAGTGACTTATTTCACAGTCTCCCCTAGGAGACAGCAGTTACTTATCTTTGCTCAATGCAAAGGCAGATGTCTTTACAACAAATGAAAAGTGTGGTCCACTGGCTAAGCTTACATGGTATCAACTACAGCAATGGCCCAACTTACATCACCAACACCAACACCTGCAGTGTCAGCCCTAGAACAAGTAAGATCAGGCTGGAAATGTATGTTTCCACTAACAGATTGGAATCTCAGCTTACGGAAGCTGAAAAAGGACTTCAGATTAACTAGTCCAGTTCCTTATAGACAACCCAGTAGGGGAAAAGGACATATCCAAGGGTAAGCAGAAAAGCACAGACAGAACTGGATGCTCAGGTCTCTTGGAATGTGAGACTCAGGTGCCACCACAACAGAAGACCCCAGCTGGACTCTTACTTGGTGGTGGAATAGCACTTCCTGCTCCAGCTGCACTCCACAGAATTCACATGGGATGATGATGCTATCCTCCTCCTGTGGGAGGGAATTGCTCAGGCCCATCAAAGAGTCAAACTGATTATTTGCAGTCTTTTGCAAAAACTTCTGGAAGATGACATCAGGGTCTTCCACCCCTCTGGGGGAAGGGCTGCCCACACTGCGTGAAGGTAAGGCACGTGAAGGGTTACAGATCGTCTGTCTCAAAAAAAAAAAAAAAAAAAAAAAAAAAGGTTAAGAAAAAAACTACATAAAACATTGTATAGAGATCACAATTTTCTTATTAATGAGAGGAGAATCAAAGCATCACGCTGGCATACATTCAGTGCCAGAAAGCAAACTCATGCTCAGACCCTCATGCTCCTAGGGCCAGTGCTTTAGATACTGCACAACTTCCCAGGCCACAATATTTTTTGTTTTTAATATTCTTCTCATCCTGAGGTCTATTTTTTTTAAAAAAATATCTATTTACTTATAATTTGATAGGACAGAAATTGATAGAGGAGGGGGAGGTTGAGAGAGAGAAGGGAGAAAGAGAAACACCTGAGCACTGCTTCACTGTTCATGAATCCTTCATCCCCCTGCAGGTCCTTGCAGTGATAACTTGTGTACTCAATTAGGTATGCCACTGCCCGGTCTAAAATCATTTATTTTTAATAATGCTTAAAATCGGGGTGGGTGGTAGTGCAGTGGGTTAAGTGCACATGGCACAAAGCGCAAGGACCAAAGTAAGGATCCTGGTTCGAGCCCCTGACTTCCCACCTGCAGGGAATCGCTTCACAAGTGGTGAAGCAGGTCTGCAGGTATTTATCTTTCTCCCTCTCTGTCTTCCCCTCCTTTTTCCATTTCTGTCTGTCCTATCCAACAATAATGATAACCACACGATTTAAAAAAAAAAGGGGGGGAGAAAGATGGCCTCCAGGAGCAGTAGATTTGTGGTGCAGGCACCGAGCCCCAGCAATAACCCTAGAGGTAAAAAAAAAAAAATTGGGGAGAGGGAAGCAGGGGAATGCCAGTGGAATATTCATTTTACTTAATTTCTCACTTTTGCTATTAAGAGTTGTTGCTGGAACTCAGTACCTACATACCACCACCACCAGCCCCTGTGGTCTTGTTCTGCCTCCTTCTCCACTCTGAGACTGAGAAGTAGGGGAGGGGCAGGCACTACTCCACCACTTGTGAAGTTTCACCCCTGTAGGTGGACCAAAGGGCTTGGACCCTAATCCCTGCACAAGGTCACATGTGCCCTACCAGGTGCATCACCACTCAGCCCCCATTTTAATTTTAAACATTTCTATGATGTTTCAATCATCTACTGTGTTCACATGATCATTTTTTAAATTAGTTTGAAAACATTCAAAATTCTTCCCATACTCACTAAAGAATATTCAGTTATCCTTTTTAGTGGATTTTCCTATACTGTTTCCAAACCAAAAACTAAATGTGTTTAAATATACTATTCCACTTATGGGAGGAAGGACTGCTTAGCAGTTATAAAAGTGCCAGATTAAGACAATCTAAATAAGAGAGTTTAAGGAAAATGTAGTTTTCCTCTACTGGGAAATCTTCAAACACAAAAGGTTATTCTGTAGTGATTCCTAAATGGCTCAAAGGATATTTATAAAAATAAAAAAAATAATAAAATAAACAAAACCAGGGGCCTCATTCCTATGCCACTAGAAACTAGGAATACTGTCCAACAGGGGAAATGTCCAAGGGTCACAGATTAAATGAACTAGGAACAGGGCTTTGATTTTAAGTCTTCAGAGCAAATGTGGTAAATCCATTAGTGAGCTCTCCTCTCACTCCCCAGCAAGTCCTCCACACCTGTATAACTGGAGTCCTGGCTCCCTGGTCTCAGAGCTAGTGATATGATGAGTTCCAGTTACCCAAAGGTCAAGAACAGAAGAAGGTTTGAGCTATTACTTACCACAGACCGTTAGTAAAATGGGGCACAAGGGTAGGGGAGCTAGCATACTGGTTCTGCAAAAAGACCCTCATGCTTGAGGCTCCCAAGTCCCAGGTTCAATTCCCTGCACCACCTAAGCCAGAGCTAAATAGTGCTCTGGGGGAAAAAAAAGTAGCCAATTCTTGGTCAGAAAGGAATACAACCTAAGGATTAAAGAATTGTTCATGAATCTGGCTGCTTCATACTCACAGAAGAGTAGTTAAGAGTGAGGTGAATGGGCCTTCCGGAGACTAGTAATAGAACTTGCTAACTATACCCCTTACACTATTGTTAGTATGTTAAAAGAGGACATACACCTAAGCAGAAAACTTAAGATGGAAAAAGGACACCTGGGCTTTTCCAGGGAATCATGAAGACTGCAGTGAGTTCTAGTGAATCAAAATGTAGAATGAAAGGAGACCAGCAGGGCCAAGCAGTGAGTGATTCACCTACTTGAACACACATATTATCATAGCAAGGTCCTAGGTTCAAACCCCCAGACCCCCACCTATAGGACAGAAACTTCACAAGCTGTGAAGCAAATGGCAGCAGGTGTTTGTCTCTCCCCATCTCTGTCTGTCTCTCTCCTCCACTTCTCAATTTTTGTCCTGCCAAATAAAGGAAATGAAGGGAGAAAAGGGAGGGGGCTTGGGAATAGCTGCTGGGAGTGGTAGATTTGTGTGCAGGCACTGAGTCCCTGTGATAAAGCCAGCAACAACTAAAAATAAATAAGGGAGTCAGGTGGTAGCACAGTGGGTTAAGCACATGGGGCACAAAGCTCAAGAACTGGCATAAGGATCCCGGTTCTAGCCCCCGGCTCCCCACCTGCAGAGGAGTCACTTCATAAGCGGTGAAGCAGGTCTTCAGGTGTCTATCTTTCTCTTCCTCTCTGTCTTCCCCTCCTCTCTCCATTTCTCTCTGTCCTATCCAACAATGACAACATCAATAACAGCAACAATAATAACTACTACAACAACAACAACGAAAAAAAAAAAGGCAAAAGGGAATAAATATTTAAAAGAGAAGAAAAAAATTAAAATAAATTAAATAAATGGAGACCAGATTGCAAGACAGAGACAGGCACTAGTTACCACAGTATGGAACAACTGGGTCTGTGTGAGCGAGCATTCATTTTTCTTTATTTATTAGATAAAGAGAAATCGAGTGGGAAGTGGGAAATAGAGGAGGAGGAAGGAAGAGAAGGGAAAAAAAAAACAACACCTGCAACATTGTTTCACTGCCCATGAAGCTTTCCCCTGCAGCTGGGGGCTTGAAGTCTAGTCACTGCTCATTCTAATATGCACTGTCTGACCCCTGGACATTAGTTATTTTTTCAAAGACAGAATAAAGCTGAATTCTCAAACCCACATGTCAGTAAAAAGCATAGTTGCCATTTCCTACCATAGGCACTGCATGTAATAGTTTTTGCAGGATCTCTTGTGGTTTACAATGCCAATTATGGCCTGTACACATTCCTACTTAAAGGAAGTCATAGCACACCTGATGGTCGATCAGCAGTTTCTCTGGGTAGAGCTCCTCACAAAATTCACAAGGCAACATGGTCTCGTCAGCTGCACCTAGACAACAAACAACACAGACCCAAAATGAACAAGCAGAATCATGTGAGGTCCACAGCTAAGAAATAAAAAGGGGGAGAGGGACATATGCAAGGGAATGCAAAGAACATTATATACAAGTAGAAAACTTGTTACATTTCCTGGGTGCACCTGTACTGTATTTACACAGGAGAATGCCCTTAAGAAGTCTACATACTGTGGTCTGGGAGATGGTGCAGTGGCTAAAGCACTGGACTCTCAAGCATGAGGTCCCAAGTTTAATCCCCGGCAGCACGTTTACCAGACAGAGTGAGTCTGGTTCTGTCTCTCTCTCCTATCATTTCTCATGAATAAATAAAATCTTAAAAAAAAAAAAAGTCTACATACTTATATGAGAATAAAATGTTATTTCTTGCAACTTATTCTCTTGCAACTGGTTAAGGAGGAAAAAAAATACAAAGATAAATGGAAAATAAATTAGAGAATGTAAATAAGTGGCATACAGATATCAACTTGCACTATTGGAGCTATTTTTTTCTGGTCATTGTCAGGGCTTCACCACTCAGGTTGGCATTTTTTAGATGGAAGGACAGAGACAGAGAAGCCACAGCACCCGTGTCGTGGGCCCAAACCTGTGTCACAAGCATGGCAGAGAAAGTGCCTTTCTCAGGTGAGCTATTCTGACAATTATTATTTTGCTTTAAATGTTTGTGGTCCGGGAGGTGGCATAGTGGATAAAGCACAGGATTCTTGACCATGAGGTCCCAAGTTCAATCCCCAGCAGCACATGTACCAGAGTGATATCTGGTTCTTTCTCTCCCTCCTATCTTTCTATTGAATAAATAAATTCTTTTTTAAAAAGTTAAATAAATTAAAAAAATAAAATGTTTGGGAAAGCAAACAAACAAACCAGAAAAGCCAAACTCTAGCCAAAAAACAAAGAAACTTGTAGTTTCAGGCTGGACAAACCTTCATCTTTGATGACAGTGTTAGGCCTTTAAGCCCTACAGGTTGTGAGAGCCACTGCACCCCAACTCCCAGTCTTGGGGGGCTGGGTTCCTAAAGGAGAGACTTGTAGCTTTGCTGGCCTCCAGTGCTATGGTTTATAGTATTGGTTATGCCAGTCAGAGCTCAGCTCACAGTCTCCCTCGACACCTACTAATATCTTCATTGGTCTGTTACAAAAAATGAGAGACCCAGGCTGGGGAGATAGCATAATAGTTATGCGAAGAGACTCTCGTGCCTGAGACTCCAAAGTCCCAGGTTCAGTCCTCAGCACCACCATAAGCCAGAGCTGAGCTGTTCTCTGGTAAAAAAAAATAAAGTCCCCACCTGCAGGGGAGTCCCTTCACAAGCAGTGAAGCAGGTCTGCAGGTGTCTATCTTTCTCTTCCCCTCTCTGCCTTCCCCTCCTCTCTCCATTTCTCTCTGTTCTGTCCAACAATGACATCAATAACAACAAGGGTAACAAAAGGGAATAAATAAATATTAAAAAAAGAAAGAAAGAAAAAGAAAGAAAGCTGTCGAGATAGACACTAGTGTAGAAAAACCAAACATACCTTTTTTGTCATTTACACTAGTGGGGGCCTCACAGGTCTCTTCTGCGTCATACATGGCACTCCAGAAGTCTGACTCTGCCACACTGGGGGCCTGGCCTTCATTCTGCAGACTCAGGGCCAACATGAAGTCCAGGTTTGCATTATCTTCACCCCTCACTTTGGTGGACTGTCGACTTTTATTCCTTTCCTGTCTTTCTAGTTCTTCCACTAGGGGAAAAAAAAATCAGTACTCAAGATGCATTAGAGGTATGAGATAGTTTTCAGCTCAACATTTAAATAAGTAGGAAAAAGCAAGGAAATCCCACCCTGGAGTTCCCATAAGGCTCCAAATATAAGATCTGCCAGGACAGAAGGCTCCATTTTTATTGCATCTGTTCTATTAATAAGCAATATTACTGAGTTGAAAGTATTGAGACAGGCACTGTGCTCAATATTTCATAGACCTTTTCTATACAATAGCAGTGGTTTAAGCAGAGGTCAACTGCCTGAATTCAAGCCCAGTTCTCCCACTCACCTACCCTCGTGAGACATTTGTGAGGACTCAATGAGTTAATTCCTGTAGAGCACTTTGTACATATCTGAAGCATCGATGTTAGCCACTAAAGAGCACTGTTATCAGCCCAAACCATAGTCCAGTACTGACCCAAGAGCAGAAAGGTCTTTCCTGTTTATAGGATAGTTAGGAATTCTCCTAATATTACTTAGCAATAGTTAGGTTTCTCTAAAATCTATTTAACCTAAAAGCTCTGTTTCTACTTGTCCTCAGATTCTGATACCATTCCACCTTACAAATGCCAAACACAACTCACATAGATTATTCTGAATTGGAAACCGGGTAGTTATGTTCCTGTGGCTGGTGGTCCTACTGGGGAAGAGGTCTGATTCAAAGGATCTTGTAGGCCTTTGGGAAAGCCTCGTGGGAGGGTCCAAAGCTTCAATTTGCCTAAGGAGTTGGGACGCAATCCAGAGTCCATCTTGACCCCAAGACTCATCATATGCACTAGGAGGCATGGCAACCTCAGCTCTCTTTTCCTCTGTTTCTTTCCCACAAACTTCAGGGTGAATCTTCAGGTCTTTCACCAGGACATTGCGCCCACAATTGCCACATAGCTCTGTCCGGGCTCCACAGTAATCTTCATGGTCCTTCAGTTTCATTACAGAAAGCTCCAAATCACAGTGTTGGCAGACAGCAAGCCGCAGAGGGCACTCAGTCTCCTGCAACACAGGTCAATGAGCAGTTAATACAGAGCTAAGAAAGGCTATTTCTTACTGCTCAGAAAGGAAAGCAACAGTATTATAAAAATATATTTAATTAGGGGCAGGGTGGTAACGCAGTGGGTTAAGTGCACATGGCACAAAGTGCAAGGAAGGGCACAAGGATCCTGGTTTGAGTCCCTGGCTCCCCACCTGCAGGGAGGTCGCTTCACAGGCGGTGAAGCAGGTCTGCAGGTGTCTTTCTCTCCCCCTCTCTGTCTTCCCCTCCTCTCTCCATTTCTCTCTGTCCTATCCAACAACAACAGCAATGGCAACAGTGACAACAAAGGCAACAAAATGGGAAAAATGGCCTCCATGATCAGTGGATTTATAGTGTAGGCACTGAGCCCCAGGGATAACCCTGGAGACAAAAAAATACATATATTTTACTGTGCTTAAAAAGACAACATTTTAGGATTTTTTTTTCCTTCTCTCTCTCTCTCTAATATTTATACTATCTTTACTTATTGGATAGAGACAGCCAGAAATTGAGAGGAAGGGGGATGCAGAGAGGGTGAAAGACAGAGAGACACCTGCGGCACTACTTCGCCACTTGTGCAGGGGCTTGAACCAGGCTCTTGTGCATTGTAACATATGCGCTCAACAAGGTGTGCCACCACCCAGCCCCAAAACGACAGTATTTACATCATCAGTTTTTTTTTTTGCCTCCAAGGTTATTGCTGGGGATCAGTGCCTGCACTACAAATCTACTGCTCCTGGAGGCCATTTTTCCCCCTTTTTTGCCCTTGCTGTTTTTATTGTCATTGTTGTTATTATTGTTGCTGTTATTGTTGGATAGGACAGAGAGAAATCATGAGAGGAGGGGAAGACAGAGAAGGGGAGAGAAACATAGACACCTGCAGACCTGCTTCATCACCTGTGAAGTGACCCCCCTGCAGGTGAGGGGGCCGGGGGCTCGAACCTGGATTCCTGAGCTGGTGCTTGTGCTTCGCGCCATGTGCGCTTAACCCGCTGTGCTACTGCCCCACCCCCACTTCATTAGTTTTTCCCACCCCTAGTTTTGTCTTTCAAGGTGTGTGTATGCACACATGTGCACAGAGGGTCCAGAGGCTGGGGGTGGAGGTGGGGGGGTCAAAGGATTCACATGCTTGGGTAGACACTAGTTGCTCCTGGGTAAAATTGTTTTCTTCTTATTCTTTCAGGTAGAAGAGAAGACACCACAGCACCATTCCAGTGTCATGGACCTTCCCCTGGTGCCATCCACAGTGGTCCCATGTGGTGTCTGGGCTCAAACCCATGTATTTGGTACAGTCAGGTGAGCTGTCTCCCAGTCCTGCCATGCTTCTTTGTGTATTTAAGTGTCAGCATTCTTCTTCATCCCTGCCATCCATTTATACAAAGGAAAGGAAAATCTTGCTCAGTCACTCTAACTTTTCAATACTCTGAGTATAATACACTCAGAAAAGCCCAGGAGCAAGTAGCAAAAGAACAGCAATTCAGGTAAGGCTGTCAGAGTGCCACCAGTCAGACTTGAAGGCAAGTTGGAAAGCACTCTGTACTTGTACCTTTCTAATGACTTGGATTTCACCTTGTGATCTGGAGTGAAGCTAGCAGAGGGGGCAGTTGACTGGACATTATTTTATGTAGTAATATGGTAAGAGGCACAGAAATACTCATTAGCATTGCAAAATGTGACTTCAACCATGACCCACTCCTCACCAGAGGCCTAGGAGAAATATTGGGTAAACACGTAGGGAAAATATTTAAAGAGTATGAATGTACTTATGAGCTCTTTTAGCTTTAGGGTGATGTATGGTCCTTATTTTGGTAGAGCACTGCTCAGCTCTGGTTTATGGTGATACTTGGGATTGAATCTGGGACTTTGGCGCCTCAGGCATGAAAAGTCTCCTTGCATAACCACTGTGCTACTCCCCCCTACCCAGTTCTTGTGTCCACCTGCCCTCAAATTTTCCACATGGAATATGAATTACCTCTTATAATTAAAAGTAACTAAGTTCTTTCAGGTACAATGAAATGCACATATCTTAAATGTACACCCTGATGAATTTTTACAAATACTGGTTTGTTGGGAAAGTCATAATGTATTTTTGCACAGAAAAACAGAAAACATCATGATTTTTCTTCCTTTCTTTTTTTTTTTTTTTTTTTTTTTTACCAGAGTACTGTTCAGCTCTAGCTTATGGTGGTGTGGGGGATTGAACCTGGGATTTGACAGAGCCTCAGGCATGAGAGTCTGTTTTCATAACCATTGTGCTATCTACCCCCCGCCCATACATCATGATTTTTCCAACAACCCAATATATATACAAATACCAGCTGAATGGTTGAAATTTAACTGGTAGATATGTTCATTCAACGGTGGCAGTTTTATGTCAATTAGAAAACAAATGATACTGCTGCCTATTGCCAAATGTTCTCTGAGGCATTTCTCAGTGTAAACCCCATGCTATGCCAGACATCAAGAAGTCAAAATAAATTAAATAGATATAAAGTAGACTGTGTACTGAACAGATTACACCGTGCCAGCAACCCAGGCTTGGCTAAACATAGACTTCCAATAATCATATCCCAGAAGAGTGACAGACTTTTGAGTTCCAGAAGTCGAGTTTAAGGCTTGAACATAGGACATTAACATTCATGGAGCCATGTCTGGCAGTAGCTGAACAGTCAAAACCTCAAACAGGCTTTGAGTGACTTCAATGCCTGGGAGGTGATGTGTGTGCAAGTGGTCAAACACAAAGACACAAGCAGACTGGCTTTCTGCTGATTTTGAGGCAGAGACTGTCCCTAGCGTAATTCACATGCTCCTTTCATCACATAAGAGACTCACCTCATGATTCTTCAGCTGCCTCTTTTCCAACTTCCTATTGCATTTGCAGGTCACCTAGGGTTAAAAGTGAGAATCAGCAGCTGGTTTTGTCATGCTCACTCACTATTGCACGGTGGCAAGCACAACACAACACATTTATGAACGCCTGAATAGCTGCTGGTTCACCTGGCAGTGTTCGGTAGCCATGTGAGTCTCCATGTCAGATTTGGGAAATGGTTCCTTGCAGAGAGGACACACACCAATGTTCCTTTGACAGTGGATCTCATGGATAGTAAAGTTAAACACAGGGATTTCTTTTTTGCTACAGGAATAAGTCAAAGAAAAAGGCAAGCATTACTGATTGGGCCATTTCTTGCACAATGATATCACACAGAAATCTCTCTCTTTTTTTTTTTCTATTTTATTTGATAGGACAGAAAGAAATTGAGAGGGGAGACAGATGATAGATAGACTGACAGATGAGAGACAGAGAGACCTGCAAATCTGCTTCACCACTCCATGAAGCATCCCCATGTAGGTGGGGAGCAGGGACTCAAACCCAGATCCTTACACATTGTTAAGTGTGCCACCACCCAGCCCCTTCACATAGAAATCTTTAGTGAGGGAGTCGGGCGGTGGCGCAGTGGGTTAAGCACACGAGACAGCAAAGCGCAAGGACCGGCATAAGGATCCCAGTTTGAGCCCCCGGCTCCCCACCTGCAGGGGAGTCGCTTCACAAGTGGTGAAGCAGGTCTGCAGGTGTCTCTCTTTCTCTCCCCCTCTCTGTCTTCTCCTCCTCTCTCCATTTCTCTCTGTCCTATCCAACAACAGCAACATCAATAACAACAATAATAACCATGACAATGTTAAACAGCAAGGGCAACAAAAGGGAAAATAAATATTTTAAAAAAGAAATGTAAAAAAAAAAGAAAGAAATCTTTAGAGAATAATATATAATTGATGAGTTCTTATGATTAAGACTTCTATGGTTTACTCCTGCTTTTTAAGAATTAACTATTCTAGGTTACATAATAGTTATAATATATAATTTTTATAATATAAAAAATGAGTTATCAGTATTGTTTACCTCTAAAAGATTAGGCTTGCTTTTCAGAAGATAGGAAGTTTGATACCAGAACTGAGCTAGACTTTTCCAGAAACAATCATGTTCTCCAAATATCATGACACATTCAAAGGTAATTAAAATGAAAAATAACCTCCCATTTATTTTCACTCTCAGTTTGAAATAGTTTTAATATCACTGGATTTTTATTAGGAAGTTAGCTTTGTGAAGCTTCCCACCTGTACGTGGACACTGAGGGCTTAAGTACTTCATACTTGGTAATGTATGAATTCTAGCAGGTGTGCCACCACCTGCCTCCTCTTTCCCCCACTCCCTCCTGTGGAGCTGAGGCCACACACCCATACAAGATATCACCACTCCACTTTTTTGAAGCCACTTTTTTAGTTAAACAGAAATACAGACAACATAACACCAGAGGAAGCTCCAGCTGCCATGAGACTCCAAGGTTCAAAACTGGGCCATATGCATAGCAAGGCAAGGGCCTTACCCATGGATTTATCTCTAAAGTAAGGGTGTGTGCGCACACACACACACACACACACACACGCACACGCACACGCACACGCACACCAACAACTGAAATTTAAACAGCTACTTGGGGGGGAAGGTCTGTGCTGGTACAGTCATATGCCCATGCTAATCTATTTTGTTTTGTTTTGAGCACTGCTCAACTCTGGTATATGGCAGTATGGAAGACTGAAATTGGGACTTTAGAACCTCAGGCATGAGAATCTGTTTGCATAACCACCATTCTATCTCACCTGCTCCTAATCTGCCTTTTTTTTTTTTTGGTATTAAGCAAATTGATTTTGACTTTGAATAACCTTGTTTTCATTAGCTTTCCATTAACTTAGCCTTTTTTAAACTCCCTTAGCATAAGTTATTTATATAATGTCCTAGGCCTGAGACTCTTTCAAACTGAAGTACATTAGTAAAATAAGAATACCTTAACCAATACTTGAAGTCTGTTAGGAAGTCTGCTTTTTAATACTCATGTTTTGTGATTATTTGCATCACTGATTACAACAAAAACTAAAACAGGGGAGTCAGGCGGTAGCACAGCAGGTGGCACGAAGTACAAGGGCCGGTATAAGAATCCCAGTTCGAGCCCCCAGCTCCCCACCTGCAGGGGAGTCACTTCACAGGCAGTGAAGCAGGTCTGTAGGTGTCTTTCTTTCTCTCCCCCTGTCTTCCCCTCCTCTTCCCATTCCTCTGTCTATCCAACAATGATGATGACATCAATAATAACTACAACAATAAAACAAGGGCAACAAAAAGGGAATAAATATAAAAAAAAAAAAAAAACTAAAACAGATTTTTCCCCCCTACATGGCCCTGAGGGTCTCCCTCATGTCCAAGTTCAAATGGCATTCCCTCTGCTTACTTTGTTAACTATTCACCGGAGACAATGAGCGGGGAAAACAAAAAGCGCAGAGAGCCCACAGCACTGCTGCTCTATCATCCATGAAGCCCTCGGTGCCATCCACTGGGTGCCCATGTTGTGTGTTTTTGTTTATTTAAAGATTTTGTTGATTTATTAATGAGAAACATAGGAGGAGAGAGAAAGAACCAGGCATCACTCTGGCACATGTGCTGCCAGGGATTGAACTCAGAACCTCATGCTTGAGGGTCCGATGCTTTATCTACAGCACCACCTCCCGGACCAAGAACCCAAGGTTTTAGCACTCTACCAGGAAAGCTATCCTGCCCCAATTAATTTTTAAATTGGCCCTTAATATATCACTTTATTCCGTTACAGCTACTTCAGTTCTTAAACAGCATGTCATACTTCCATGCTTATAAAAGATAGTTCTTCACAGGTTTAAAATTGTTTATTTTTGTCATTGACAGGGCTTGATTGCACTGGGCTGATTTTTTCAAATAGCAGGAGACAGAAAAAGAGGGAGAGGCCACAGCATCACAGCTTCCCACGGTACCATGGGAGACTGGTTGGACCTGGGTTGTGCTTATGGCAGAGCTGGAACACTCCCAAGTGAGCTATCTAATCAGCCCTATCTTTATTTTAAAGAGAAGGAAAAAGAGGGGCCAGGAGATAGTTCCCCTAGTAGAGCGCATACTTTACCACATATGAGGACTCCGGGTCAAGCCCAGTCCACCACATGGGAGCACCTACATGGGGAAATTTCACAAGTAGTAAAGCAGTGCTGTGGTGTCTCTCCCCCTTGCCATGTCTCTCCCTCACTCTTCTACATGTAGGGGGACAGTGAAGGCATGGACCCCCAATGATAACCCTGCTGACAACAAAAGAAAAAGAGCAACAAGAAACACCACCACCCTGGTCCACCATCCATAGTGCTCCCCTGTGATGCCAGGGTTCAAATCCAGGGTTACAGTGTACATTGCCAGGTGAGCCGTCTCCCTGCCCTAAAACAGTGTGTGGTGTGATGTCATATTAGAAAGGAAGTCAGAAAGGAATATTAATTCTAAGTAGGGAAAGAATACTGTGATCAGGCTCTACCCTATTTCTGCAGAGACTGAATAGAAAGAAAAAGCAGGGGGCCAGGCAGTAGCGCAGCAAGCTAAGCAAACATGGCACGAAGCACAAGGACCTGCACAAGGGTCCCGGTTTGAGCCCCCTCTTATCCTATAGTTGTCACTGTTTCCTTTCTATAAATAAAAATTATTTATATATAACTCTTCCCCCTCGGTGGGGGTAGATAGCATGAGAGTTATGCAGAGAGACTCTTATGCCTGAGGCTCCAAAGCCCCCAATCAAATCCCCTGCACCACCACAAACAGAGTTGAGCAGTGCTCTGGCAAAAAAACAAACACCTCTTCCCTCTTAGAGCTGGGAGACAACATGTTTATGCAGAGGACTCTCATGCCTGAGGCTCTGAAGTCCCAGGTTCAGACCCAGCACCACTGTCAGCCAGAGTTGCGCAGTGCTCTGGTTAAATGATCTAAAAACTATTTTCCTTATTCCCACCTCTTTCTACAACTTGGCTAATTAAATATAGCACAGACTTCTCTCTGCTTTTCTCTTTTAGTTTTCAATAAAAATATTTTGGTATCATGAAAATATCAAGTTGTGGAGAAATCCCAACTATGAATCAGCTGACTGTCCTCTTAAGTTTCATTTCCATAAGAACTGCTCTTTCCTGTAATTCACATGGGCTAAACCGCCCAAAGCCCAACTTTCAGCACTGCAGCCAGTCTTCACCAGCAGTGCTGCAACCAGGAAATGATAATGATTAAGCTAGGCTGCTAGAAAACAGTCCACTTTTTTTTTCCCCTTAAAGCAATACTCCTTCAATAAAATCCTTATAAAAACAGTTAAGATTGAGCTGCTCTGGCTAACTTGCTGTCACTTCTAGATATAGAGCCAAGCTCATTAGAAAGACCTTGCTCCCAATCAACCCCAAGATAATCACCATGGCCTCTCAGGGACATCTTCCCAATACTTTGAAAAGACACTGACCTAGTTCAAGCAATTTACTATATTTTTAGTATCATATTTTAAATGTATGATGTGTTTCAGAAAGAAAAAAAAAATCCCTGATTTATTGGGCTTCTCTCTAGCACACACAATGCTGGGAATTAAACCAGGACCTCATGCATGAGGGTGCCCGATACTTAATCCATTGCGCCCTCTCCAAGGTCACTGAAAATCATGACTTTAAGTCCAACACTAGTCACTTCACTACCACCCAAGCTCCAACAAAAATGTAAAAATGGCTTTCCTTCTATACACTTGCACAAATCCTATGGCTCCAACTTTAACTTGCCAGTAGATAAACTCCTTTTTATTATTATTTATTAATGAGAAAGATAGGCAGAGAGAAAGAACCAGACATCACTCTGGTACATTGAACTGGGGACCTCATGCTTGAGAATCCAATGCTTTATCCATTGCACCACCTCCCAGACCATGATAAACTTAACTCTTTATAGAGATTATAGTTTATCCTAATCTCAATAACATTTTTTCAATTTAATTTCTTACCAGTTGTCACATAATTGAGTATCCTGGTTATCCAAAAATTCAGCCATCTTTAACTCCTCCTGAAAAATCACAAAGGAAGAAGTTTGAACTTTCAGTTTCATTTCTGCTTCAAGAATGAAATACAAAAACAAAACCCAAAATACAGTGCACAGAAAATGTTACCAAAAGCAGTGTTAAAGCTTTTTTCTTTCCATTTTGTTGCTCTTGTTGTTACTGTTGTTGGATAGGACAGAAAGAAATTGAGAGAGGAAGGGAAAACAGAGAAGGGGAGAGAGAGAAAGACACCTGCAGACCTGCCTCACCACTGGTAAAGCAACTCCCCCCCCACCCCTGCAGGTGAGGAGCTGGGGGCTGGAACCAAGATCCTTGAACCGGTCCTTGCGCTTCGTGTCATGAGCACTTAACCTGCTGCACTACCACCTAGCCCCCATTGTTTTTTACTCAATACCCAACAATCCTAGGTGTTTACATCTTTTTGTTTTGTTTTTCCTTCTCTCGTTTTTTCAGTTTTAAATATGACCTGCACAAACAGAACAAAGAACTCCCAATTTTTTTTTTAAGTTTTCTACTTATTTATAAATGAGAAAGATAAGAGGAGAGAGAAGAACCAGATTATCACTCTGGTACATGTGCTGCTGGGGACTGAACTCTGACCTCATGCTTGAGAGTCCAGTACTTTATCTACTGCACCACCTCCCAGAACACACCCATTTTACTTCTTCCCCAAAACATCATGAACAACCACAGTGAGACTATGAAATACTAACACCAGTACTGTACAATACTATTAAATCATCTACCGATCTTATTCAGATATCATACATATGGGTTAGGGAAATGGCTCAGCTGTAAATACCTGTCTTGAATTCATGAAACTGAGTTCAGTCCCTGATGTCCCCATAAAATGACATGCTCTGTTCTCTGTCAATAATGAACAAACAAAATTTCCAAAAGTCATCCCTAAAATGCCCCTTTATTAGAGATTAAAACCAAGTCACAATATTATATTTAATTACTCAATTTTCTCTGATCTAGAATATTTCTTTTTTTTTTTTTTAACATTTATTTGTTTCCTTTTTGTTGCCCTCGTTTTTACTGTTGTTGATGTCGTCATTGTTGGATAGGACAGAGAGAAATGGAGAGAGGAGGGGAAGACAGAGAGGAAAGACAGACACCTGTAGACCTGCTTTACCACCTGTGAAGCGACTCCCCTGCAGGTAGGGAACCGGGGATTCGAACCAGGATCCTTATGCCGGTCCTTGTGCTTTGTGCCACCTGCGCTCTCTGTTTTTTTCTTATATTTGATAGGATAGAGAAATCGTGAGGGAAGGGGGAGGAGGTAGAGAGGGAGAGAGTGGGGGAGAGAGAATACTGGTTATGGAAACACTATAGTGTTTGAGGCTCCAAGGTCCCAGATTCAATCCCCCACACCACCCACCATAAGCCAGAGTTGAGCAGTGCTCTGGTAAAAGAAGAAAAAGAAAGAAGGAGAAAGAGACCTGAAGACATGCTTCACAACTATGAATTTTTCACCCTACAGGTGGGGAACAGGGCTTGAACCTAGGTCTTTGTGCCTAAGTAATGTGTGTGTTTGATCAAGTGCAGTACTGCCTGGCCCCTTGATCTGGAATATTTCTTAGTCTTTTTTATTTAAAGTTTTATTTTTAGAGAGTCGAGAACCACTCATTCATATGCAGTAGGAAGGAATAAAGGGAATAAAGCAGGGCCTTGGGCTTGCTAAACACTAATTCTACCTGCTGAGCTACCTCCCACAGTGCTATTCTCCCATCTTCTTCCTTGACAACCATGTTATACTGTTAAACATAACATTGGGTAGAATGTCCTTCAATTTGGGCTCCTTTGAAGTTTTCTCATAATTGACAGACTTTCAGAAAGAATGCTGGGTGGAAGCAGTGTGCTTATTTCAGTGCATTATCTCAGAAAGTACATGTGTCAACAGTCTTATTATTAAAGGTGATGTAATTAACTTTGATCACTAAGTTGAGTCAGTGTCTGCCAGATTTCTGTAAAAAAAAATACACACACACACACATACATATATATATATATATATATATATATATATATATATATACATATACATATATATACATACACCTTTCTAATCAAGATGTAGAGGCAGAAAGCAATATTGGAGGCTGTGGAAATAGCTCATTTCAGTAGTGTGTTACTTTGCCATGTGCACAAGAATGAGCCCAGCCCCCACCGCTTCTGTCTCCCTATATACAAAAAGGAAAAAAAGGGCGGGGGCAGACAGCATAATGGTTATACAAACAAACTGCCATACTGAGTCTCTGCAGTCCCAGGTTCAATCCACCACACCACCATAAACCAGAGCTGACCAGTGCTCAGGTATTAAAAAAAACATGTTGGCAACTCCTTGCCAATATTTACTTTAGATTAATCCTTTACATGGAAAAAAAGAAATAGTGGCATTTCTAAACTTACTTCTCAAAACAATTCATTCAAAATTCATTCATTCAGCATGTTAAGATCTGATCTGCCAGGTACTATGCCCTAGCACCAACACATGACAAACTAAAGAACCATGGTGTCTAACAGATTTGGTTATTATAGAGAAAAATAAATAAATCTTAAGATAGAGACAGAGAAGGAGACAGCAAGTGACACTGAGAGGAGACACACACACAGCAGCTGTCAAGTCCAACACTCCCATGTGGTTGGGGAGAGGGAGATCTAACCCAGGTCCTCACACATGGTAAAGTGTACACTCTACCAAAGTGAGCTATCGCCAGAAATATATGTTAAGGTTGGATTTTTTTTTTTTTTCTAGAGCACTGCTCAGCTCTGGCTCATGGTGGTGTGGGGTATTGAACCTGAGACTTTGGGGCCTCAGGCATGAGCACCTCTTTTGCATAACCATTATGGTATCTACCCCTATCCAAGGTTGATTATTTTAATGGAAAAGCATGTAGATGTTGTTGGTAGGCTTCTAGTTCTGCTTCTGGGAACCCTTCTGTTACATTGCTTGACGTTGTGGTCTATTTACATGGTCATTCTGTTACATCCAGGAGATTTTGGTTTAGTCCTTGCCTTTCGCACTTCTTGCTTCTCCCCGCCCCCTATCCTACGTACTTCCTGGGTTCTGGACTTTTCAGAGGAGAGAGGACAGATTTGGGTTATGATTAGATTAGATTAGTTTTTTGAACGGTTCGCTTCTAAATAAAGAAATACTGCGTCTCCGCTCAGCCATGTGTCCCTGGTCGTCTGTCTCCCGCCATGAAGCTAGCCCTGCCGTGAACTTTGACTGACAAGATGTGGTCCGGGAGGTGGCGCAATGTTAAGACATTGGACTCAAGCATGAGGTCCCAAAGTTCAATCCCCAGCAGCACATGTACCAGAGTGATGTCTAGCGTTTTCTCTCTCCTATTCTCATTAATAAACAAAATCTTTTTTAAAAAAAAAGAAAAAAAAACATGCAGACAAGTGGAAGGAATCAGTTTTAGATCAATTAGAGAGGAACTGCCCCAGAGGGGATGCCATCTAAGCCAAGACTTGATGGGAGAAGGGTCCTGCAAAGAGGAAGATGGGGAATGGCCCTGAAGAGAAAGAGAGGCAGAAATGGTACCGCTTAATAAAAAGGGGTGTTTGTGTCAAGAGAGTCACCATCCTGTTGGACAGAAAGAACGGCGGCCACTACTACTCCAAGCGCAACAACCACTGAAGAGTTTTAAACTAGAAGGTGAGGTGCCCTGAGCTGGCCACTTGGGCAGGAGATGCAAAGTCAGTGAAATCCCCCAAGGAGGGTGTCGGGCGGTAGTGCAGCGGGTTAAGCGCAGGTGGGGGCAAAGCGCAAGGACCTGGTAAGGATCCCGGTTCGAGCCCCCGGCTCCCCACCTGCAGGGGAGTCGCTTCACAGGCTGTGAAGCAGGTCTGCAGGTGTCTGTCTTTCTCTCTTCCTTCCCCTCCTCTCTCCATTTCTCTGTCCTATCCAACAACGACATCAATAACAACGATAACTACAACAATAAAGCAACAAGAGCAACAAAAGGGAATAAATACTTAAAAAAAAAAAAAAAAGGAAGAAATGCCCTGGGCGGGGTAGATAGCCTAATGGTTATGCAAAAGACTCTCATGCCTGAGGTTCCAAAGTCTCAGGTTCAATCCCCCGCACCACCATAAGCCAGAGCTGAGCAGTGCTCTGGTGTTTCTCTCTCTCTCTCTCTGCATCTCTCTCTCTCAAAAAAATAAATAAATAAATAAATAAACAAACAAACAAAAGAAAAGAAAAGAAATCCCCAAAGGAGGCTGCCGGATTGACTTCAGGTGTTGCTCCTTGGAGCTCATGCGGGCTGCAGGGCACCAGGCAGGGCTCGCCAGCCCCGCGGAGGTTCGAACCCCGGAGCTGCTGGCCCTCAGGTGTGTGGTTTCACCTCTGGGGTCCCAGAACCTTCACGTGGCCAGCTGACAGGCGAATGCACTCGAGGGGCTTTGGCGCAGGAAGTCTTGGCGGATGGCAGGAGCCCCGATGGGATGGGCCAGACTTCTCGGGGCTTTGGGGGCCCTTGTGCCCGAGGAGTAGGCGGAGCTCCCGGAGAGAGAAGGGGGGACAGCGGCCCTCCCCGCCACGCGCGAGGCCGGGGCTGGGGGGAGGAAGGGGAAGCAGGCTGTGCAAAGGAGCAGCGCCAGCAGGATCCAGGCTGACAGCTCCCGCCGCGCAGCAGGTCGAAGTGCGGGCTCGAACCCAAGCAGAGCCCGCTCAGGGCCTCCGCACCCGCCAGCACCTCGAGACTGGGCCTCGCCCAGCCGCGGCCGGGGCAGGACCGCGCCGCCAGAGCCGCTCGGGACAACGCCCACCCTCCAGCCGCCGAGCCCTCGAGGGTCCTCGGAGCAGCGAGCGCGGCCTCTTCGCGCCGCCCGAGGAGACGCGGGCCATTTGGCTCCCCATAGCGGCGACCCGGGGGCTGAAGGCCCCCGCCCGCGGGGTGTCAACGCCCTTCTCCCTCACCCCTTCGTCGGAGACCCTCACCTGCGAGCGTGGGCCGCCGGGGCTCTCACCGCAATCGAGATGAAGGAAGTGGTGGATCCCACCTGCTCGCCGCGGACTCTAAAGCTCCGCAGTCGGCCCCCAGCGCTGAACAACGGCCCCCGGAGCCGCCTCACCACTTCCGACCGTCACGGGGGGGGCTCCCATTGGCCACGGGCTGCTCCTGCTGTCGGCCCATTGGACAGCACCGCCGTCGTTCCCATAGCCCGCCTTCCTGCACGCTGATTGGTTCCAGTTGGCAGGGGCGTGTCCCTGCCACAGCACATCTGGAGCAGAAGGGCTGAGACCTTATCCGCGAGGCTCTTTCTGGAACAAGTAACTGTCTCTAACATCAGCTAATAATATCTGCATGAAAAACCTCCTACAGACGTTACTAATACACCTAATTTATTAACATGATGAGTGACATTTGTTTCCTTCTCATGAGTCATGAATAGTCATTAGTCATTATTTTTATTGTAATGTCCTAGCAACTGGAATTCTGTAGGGCAGCGCCCCTATCTGAGCACGTGGCTGTTAGCAAAACAAAAGTGAACGCCTGAGATGCAGACTTGAGTTTCAGTGTATCCACTTGTCTCTGAACCTGTTTCCAACATTATTTAAAAACACTTAGGGTGGTCTGGGAGATGGCACAGTGATGAGGCTTTGGACTCTCAAGCATGAGGTCCCGAATTCGATCCCCGCCACATGTGCCAGAATGATGTCTGGTTCTCTCTCCTTCTATCTTTCTCATAAATAAGATCTTAAAAAAAAACACTTAGGTATGACAGAATTATTTTTTTATTATTTTTATTTTTACCAGAGCACTGGTCAGCTCTGGATTATGGTGGTGCAGGTGATTGAACCTGGGACTTCAGAGCCTCAGACATGAGAGTCTCTTTACCCAGCCATTATGCTATCCTTGCCCCAAAACTAATTATTTATAGTCATGATTTTATGGACAGGAGAAATGAGCAGTGACAGCACACAGGATTTGTATCCTAGAGGTAACAAGTTCTAACCCTGGTACTACCAGTAATAGTCAGAGCTGACCTATTTTATTGCAGATTATAATGAAAACATTCATGATATAGATAAGCATGTTATAACAGGACAGATTTTGGCATAATTATGTCTTATATGTTATTTTTTAATTTATAAAAAGAAACACTGACAAAACCATAGGATAAGAGGGGTACAACTCCACACAATTCCCACCACCACAACTCTATATCCCATCCCATCCCTTGATAGCTTTCCTATTCTTTAACCCTCTGGGAGTATGGACCCAAGGTCATTGTGAGATGCAAAAGATGGAAGGTCTGGCTTCTGTAATTGCTTCCCCGCTGAACATGGGCGTTGACAGGTCGGTCCATATACCCAGCCTGCCTCTCTCTTTCCCTAGTGGGGCAGGGTTCTGGGGAATTAGAGCTCCAGAACACATTGGTGGAGTTGTCTGTCCAGGGAAGTCTGGTTGGCATCATGCTAGCATCTGGAACCTGGTGGCTGAAAAGAGACTTAGCATACAAAGTCAAACAAATTGTTGATTAATCGTGAACCTAAAGGCTGGAATAGTGCAGCTGAAGAGTTGGTGGGGGGAGTCACCATTTTGTAGATAGCTAGTAGGCATATTTTAGTTATATTCCAAAGGGCCTGTGGCTATATTAGTTTTTTTTTTTTTTCCCTGAGCCTGAAATCTGATATGCAGGTGGATCCAAGTTATTGTCTGAGGAGACGATGTCATGGCTGGAAAAAGGACCAAAAAACTGGATCAGGGAAGAGAGTAGCTCCCAAATATGGGAAAGGTGTATAAATGTCATTGACTATAAACCCCATTGATTTGATCTGATCTGGGGCCCGTATTCAGCTTAGGAGCCTGTGTGACCTCTGCATCCCTCTAGATCTGAGCTCACATTCTGTGGTCATGAGTAAGATCATTTCAAGCTGCCCTAATATCAGGACCCATTTTCCTCAGGTGTAGCATAGAGTATGTTGTCCAGCCTCCCTTCAGAGGATGGAACATTCTCTAGCATTGTTGATCCAAGTTGAGAGCAAGGTCCGATGGGGCCCCACAAAGGGGTCTATTGTGTTGTTCCTGATAGAGGTGACCGGTAACAATGGAGAGAGGGATTTATTTAAGGTCTAGGCCCATCATGTCTGTTTAGGAATCCCAGGACTCCCTGAATAGGGCCCTAGCTGATGGGGTGGCCTGATAGTGACTAAAGAATCATCGTTAAAGTATGCCAGTCTCTTGCCCTTATTCAGCTTTTGCAGTCCTTGCTTTGATAAGGTTAGCTTTGGAGTGAGTGAGGGAAGTGTAATAAAGTAGGTGAGGAGAGTGTCTAAGTCTAAGTAGACACTATTTCATTAGGAACTTTATACTGACTCACTGCAGACTATTGTGTACTTTTGCTTTCAGGTATATATTTTGCCCTAATTTATGGATACATGTGAACATATGCTCTATCTCATGGGACCTGGTCTATATCTTGGTTTTGGGACTTTGTTAGAAAGTGACCCACCTGGAATGGAATTAGAGAATCCTATGAAAGGAAAGGTGTTGGTCTGCTTCTAATTCTGCTTCTAGGACCGCTTCTGTTTTGACCATCACATTAGGTTCGCTTGCACTGCTTAATGCTGTGGTCTATTTACATAATCACTGCTTTACCTGAGACCCGCCCTGCCTACAGGGCATTGGCTTAATCCCCACTGGTTAGATGCAAGCTTGATACACGTGCTTTTTCCTTCTCCCCACCCCCTATCCTACATATTTCCTCTTCTGACCTGACACTTCCGCCTCAGGAGATTAAAAAGGACAGGATTTTCAGATGAAGGGAGATTAGATAGATTGCACTGCATTCCTGCTCATCAATAAAGATTGAACTGTGTTCCCAGCTCAGCCATGAGTCCCTGGTCGTCTGTCTCCCGGCATATTGGTGCCTGAACAGGGACCGACAGAAAGGTCTCTCCCTAGTAGTGAGGCTGAAGGGTAGACATTTCATGACTGACGTCTCTGGACAGTCTGAAGTGAAGCATGCTGAGATGGGACTCGTCACATTGAGTCTTATATGTTATTAAGTAGTTAAATAAATGTGTGCTAGTTAAATATGTCTAATTTACATATAAACACGTGGCTCTGGAGGTAGTGCAGTGGATAAAGTACTTGAATCATAAGCAGGAGGTCAAGTTTATTCCCTCACACCACGTATGCCAGAGTAATGCTCTGGTTCATCTCTCTCCCTCTCTTTCTCCTCTCTCCCTCTTGCTCTGTCACTCACTCACTCATGAAATAATTACCAGAGCATTGCTCAACTCTGGCTTATGTTGATGCAGGAAATTTCATTTTATTTACTTATTCCCAACAGAGACAGAGGCAAAGAGGCAGAGAAAGAGAGTGAAAGAGACCACAGCATAGAAGCTTTCCTCAATACAGCAAATATCAGGCTCAAAGCTGGCTCACGCGCAAGGCAAAGCAGCACAACAACCAAGGAAGCTATCTTGATAGCCTGGCTTGTTTTTAAGATTTTATTTATTTATTTACTTATTTATTTTTAACTTATTTATATGCATTAACACAAGATAGAGAAGAAAGAGAGAGAACCAGAGCATCACTTTGGCATATGGGATGCTGGAGACCAAACTTGGGAACCTAAATAGTTCACTGTGGAGCCTGGAGAACTTAAAAATACAAGTAATGGTGATTCCATTACACAGAAATGATTGATTAATCATTGACTGTTGATAGTTAACTAAGTCTTCAACCCTTCTCTGCTCAGAGGTGGGGTGTGAGGTGGAACTAAAAAAGCTCCAACCCAAAAATAAAAAGCTCCAGGAGTCGGGCGGTAGCACAGCAGGTTAAGTGCAGGTGGCGCGAAGCACAAGGACCAGCATAAGGATCCCAGTTCAAGCCCCCGGCTCCCCACATGCAGGGTGGTCGCTTCACAGGCGGTGAAGCAGGTCTGCAGGTGTCTATCTTTCTCTCCCCCTCTCTGTCTTCCCCTCCTCTCTCCATTTCTCTCTGTCCTATCCAACAACAACAACAATAATAATTACAACAATAAAACAACAAGGGCAACAAAATGGAATAAATAAATAAATAATAATAAAAATAAAATAAAAAGCTCCAACCCTTGGATCCTGTGGTTGTTTCCTCAGACAATCGATTCCCAACTTGAAACTATCTTGGGACCCGCCCAAGGGTCTTTAACATTAGCATAGATTCAGATGTGGGTGAGAGAGCTCAAAATGCCTAAGAAAAGATTCTTTTCTCACCCTTAACACTTATATACTATTTCAAAGGCTTGAGAAGTTCTCAGTTTTGCCTTTTGCTTTTTGTGCTTGTTTGTTTGCCTCTAAGGTTATTGCTGGGGTGCTACGAGTCCACTGTTCCTGGAAGCCATTTTTCCCTTTTGTTGCCCTTGTTGTGGTTATTGTTGTTATAGCTGTTGTTGTTGGAGAGGACAGAGAGAAATGGAGAGAGGAAGGGAAGACAGAGAGGGGGAGAGAAAGACAGACACAGACCTATTTCACTGCTTGTGAAGTGACGCCCCCCCCTGCAGTTAGGGAGCTGGGGGCTCGAACCAGGATTCTTATACTGGTCCTTGCACTTTGCGCCATGTTTGTTTAATCTGCTGGCTACTGCCCAGCCTCCTAACCTGAGCACTGCCCAGGAGGGTGAACCTGGGATCTCTCTCATTGCCTCGGGTATAGAAGGTGTTTATGTAACCATATACTATCTCCTCAACTTGTTTTGGAAGCTCTTAAACTAGGAGCTACAGCCAGATGTTTCTTATTTTATCACCATTTCATTTGAGTTGAGTCTTTAAAAGTCATGAATCAGGTGCTTATACCAGGTACGATGGTAGCATCTGAAATGAGTACATGGGTGTGAGGGGGCAACAGAAGACATGTTTTTAAACCTACTGGAATGGCAAAAAAAAAAAGACATGTTTTCATGGAGAACCCCAATGAGAGTAGATCACCCAGCTCACAGTAATCCACACTAAGAACCCACAGATCTCTGGATTACTACAGTGAAGAAGGTTTGGGGCATGCAGGGGTAGAAAGCATAATAGTTATGCAAAGAGACTCTCATGTCTGAGGCTCCAAAGTCCGTGGTTCAATCCCCTGTACCACCATAAGCCAGAGCTGAGCAGTGCTCTGGTTAAAAAGAAGATGGAGGAGAGAAGGTTAGGGACTCGGTGGTGGTGCACCTGGTTGAGCGCACATGTTAGTTCAAGCCTGGGTCCCCACTTGCAGGGAGAAGACTATGCAAGTGGTGAAGGTTGCAGGTATCTTTCTCTCTCCCTCTCTACCTCCCCCTACCCTCTCAATTTCTGGTCTCCATCCAAAAATAAAGATAATAAAAGGCTTTTTTAAAAAATGTATTTTTGTTGCCCTTGTTGTTGTGTTGTTGTTGTTGATGATGTCATTGTTGTTGGATAGGACAGAGAGAAATGGAGAGAGGAGGGGAAGACAGAGAGGAGGGGAAGACAGAGGGGGAGAGAAAGATAGACACCTGCAAACCTGCTTCACCGCCTGTGAAGCGACTCCCCTGCAGGTGGGGAGCCGGGGGCTTGAACCGGGATCCTTATGCTGGTCCTTGTGCTTCGTGACACCTGCGCTTAACCCGCTGTGCTACCACCCAACTCCAATAAAAGGATTTTTAAAAGAATTAAAAAGAGATATTTTTTTAATTTTTAAAAAGAGAAGAAGGTATTGATGTATTGCCTGTATCCAGTAAATTCAGGTTACTTATAAACAAGTTCCAAGTCTGAACTTTGGAACAGACTCTTTTGGGCAAGGATATAGCTTATTTAGTAGAGTACAAACCCTGCTATGCCTGAGACCTTCAATTCCAGCCCTGCAACCAACTGGGGTACCATGGAGGACACCAGGGGAGTGTCATGGGTGTCCATGCAGTGCTGTGGTATCTCTCTTCTCTCTGTGTCTCTTCCTCTCTCAAAAAAATAATAAGGAATAAAAAATTGGCCCCAGGAGGGCCATTCAGTGGTATCATGTATTTGAGAGGCCCTGGACTCATTCTCTGGTGCCGTCATAAAAAATGGGGGGGGGGGGGAGTGGCACACCCAGTTAAGCGCACATAGTAGTAAGCACAAGGACATGCTCAATGACCCGAGGTTGAGCCCTCCGCTCCCCACCTGCAGGGGGGACTCTTCACAAGCCGTGCAGCACGTCTGCAGGTGTCTCTCTGTCTCTCCCCCTTTCCATCTCCCCCTCCCCTCTCAATTTCTCTCTGCCTTATCCAATAAAATAGGAGGGAAAATTCCACTGGGAACAGGAGATTCTAGTGCCAGCACTGGAGCCCCAGCATTAACCCTGGAGGCAAAAGAGAGAGAGAGAAAGAGATAGAAGTAACATTTTTCTCATATAAACTGTTTTACAGTGATAATTCTAGCCTAAACTGACCCACGAAATTCAACTTACAACAGGACTTTCCAGCAATCCTGTAAACTAAACAGAATTCTTTCAACAAAAATCTGTTATCACTAAATCAGAGCTGGTGTGTGTGTGTGATGTAATTAGTAATCTTGCTTTTATTTTATTTATTTTCTTTCCTTTACCAGAGCACTACTCAGTTCTAGTTTATGGTGGTACGCAGAATTAACCTGTGACCTCTGATGCTTTAGGCATGAAAGGCTGTTTCACACAATGCTATGCTGTTTTCCAGGCCCAATAGTCTTGTATAATGGGGGGGGGGGGACCATTATAAGAACCCAGATTCCAGGGAGTTGGGTGGTAGCGCAGTGGGTTAAGCGCATGTGGTGCAATGCCCAAGGACCATGTAAGGATTCTGGTTCGAGCCCCCGGCTTCCTATCTGCAGGGGAGTCGCTTCACAAACTGTGAAGCAGGTCTTCGGGTGTCTATCTTTCTCTCCTCCTCTCTGTCTTCCCCTCCTCTCTCCATTTCTCTCTTTCCTATCTAACAATGACGACATCAATAACAACAACAATAATGACTACAACAACATTAAAAAACAACAAGGGCAACAAAAGGAGAAATAAGTAAATATATTTTTTTTAATTTTTAAAAAAAGAACCCAGATTCCTGAGAATATGTCTTCTTTCCCACCCACATACCCTGCAGCCATAGCAACAGAATGGAATAATTTTCTCCTGCTTAAAACTGTTATTGTTTTTGACAAAGCAACTTGACCAAGAAACTTCTAGAAGGTCATCATACACATATAGAAGTGCTCATGTTGTACAACTGCAAAAATGTCTATTACTCTTTGGGTGAAATAAAAATACCTATGAGCCATTCTTCAAAAGGAAACCAATCAGGTAGGGGACATAGCATAATGGTTATGCAGACTCTCATGCCTGAGACTCTAAAGTCCCAGGTTCAGTCCCCTGCACTGCCATAAGCCAGAGCTGAGCAGTGCTCTGGATGAGAGAGAAAGAGAAAAAAGAAACCCACCTAACAAATTATATGTGAATGATAGCATATAGGTAAAAGAAATAAAATACATAAATATGTGCAGTATATTGCTTTATGAATAAGAAAGCTGAAAAATAAGTTTATAGAATTATATGCTCATAAATACAATATTAAAAATGACATTAGTAGGGGCCCAGGCAGTGGCACACCTGGTTAAGTGCACATATTACCATGCACTTAAGGACCCTGTTTCCAGCTCCAAGTCCCTACCTGCAGGAGGGACGCTTCACAGGTGGTAAAGCATGTACTGCAGATGTCTCTGTCTCTCTCCCCTCTCTCAGTTTCTTTCTATCCTTTCACATAAGTAAAAAGGGAGAAAATAAAAGACCACTAGAATCAGTAGGCCTCCAGCAGGCACTAAACCTTATCAATAACCATGGTGGCACAGAAAAAGAGATAAAAGAGGGAAAGAAAGAAAGAAAGAAAGAAAGAGAGGAAGGAAGTGAAAACACATCATTAATACCCTATAAAATCAGAGTGTTACAATACATCTAGAAATAAACTGGAAGAAACATTCCATTACAATGTAAACTCTGAGAGTTTATAAGAACTTTGAGTTCTGGGCAGTGAAAAGCTCCTTTAGATAGTGTGTTGCTTTGCTGTGTTCATGACCCTGGTTCAAATCTGACTCCCACCACATTGAAGGAAGTTTCTATAATATGGTCTTTACTTCTCTGTCTTCATTTAAATAATAAAATTCAGGGTAAGGGAGATAGCATAGTGGTTATACATAGGACCTTCACATCTGGTGCTCCAAAGTCCCAGGTTCAAGTCCCTGCATCATCATAATCCAGAGCTGAGCAGTGTACTATCTCTCTCTCTCTACTATATATATCATTAAAATAAACTATTTAAAAATAAAAAATAAGGACTTTGAGTTTTTTTAGTAAATCATTGTACAGTAGCTTTTAAAATTTTTTAAAATATTTATTTATTCCCTTTTGTTGCCCATGTTGTTTTATTGTTGTAGTTATTACTGTTGTTATTGATGTTGCTGTGTTGGATAGGACAGAGAGAAATGGAGAGAGGAGGGGAAGACAGAGAGGGGGATAAAAAGATAGACACCCAGAGACCTGCTTCACAGCTTGTGAAGCGACTCCCCTACAGGTGGGGAGCCGGGGGCTCAAACCAGGATCCTTACGTAGTCCTTGCACTTTTCTCCACCTGCCCTTAACCCACTGCACTACCACCCGACTCCCTACAAGTAGCTTTTTAAAGACTTATTTATTCATTTATTTATTTTTCTTTCAGGGTTATTGCTGGGGCTCAGTGCTGGCACTATGAATCCACTACTCCTGGCAGACATTTTTTTCCATTTTATTCGGTAGGACAGAGATAAATTGAGAGGGGGAGATAGAGAGAGGAAGACAGACACCTCCTCTGCAGGTGGGGAGCTGGGGGCTTAAAGCCGGGTCCTTGTGCATGTCCTTGTGTTTACTACTATGTGTGCTTAGCTATGTATGCCACTGCCTGCCCCCTCAACTCTCAACTGCTCATGTGGTGATGCCATTAACTGGACCTGCCAAGAATTTTCTGAGCACGGTGGAATCATGCAGATATGAAAACCCTGGCAGTAAAACATATATATTTCTTTATTTCTTATGTGAGAGAGAAGCCAGAGCACAACTCTAGCACATGTGGTACCCAGGATCGAATCAGGAATTTCAGGCATGCAAGTCTGAGGCTCTACCAGCTGTTCATTTCCACAGCTGCAGCATACTTTTGAGGTTAATACAGTTAATCATATCAGTAATTAGGGGGCCAGGAAATAGTTCATTTGGTGAAACTCATGCTTCATGAAGCTTGAGGCCTTGGGTTTAAGCCTCAGCCCTGCGTAAGAGCACTATTGATGGCACTGGAGGAGTTCACAAATGTGGAGTGATACTTTGTCTCCTCTTTGTCTCCTCTTTGTCTGTCTCTCCCTCTCTCTCCTCTCTAAAAAAATAATGAAGAAATTAACCCTAGGAGATTGCTCATCTGTGTTATCATGCATGTGTAAAGGCCCAGCACCACATAAGCAAAAATAGAATAAAATAAAATAACTAGTTCCCTATTTGTAATAGCCAAAACCTGGAAACAACCCAGGTGTCCAACAACAGATGAGTGGCTGAGCAAGTTGTGGTCTATATACACAATGGAATACTACTCAGCTGTAAAAAATGGTGACTTTACCGTTTTCAGCCAATCTTGGATGGACCTGGAAAAAATCATGTTGAGTGAAATAAGTCAGAAACTGAAGGATGAATATGATCTCACTCTCAGGCCGAAGTTGAAAAACAAGATCAGAAAAGAAAACACAAGTAGAACCTGAAATGTAATTGGCTTATCGCACCAAAGTAAAAGACTCTGGGGTGGGTGGGTGGGGAGAATACAGGTCCATGAAGGATGATAAATGACATAGTGGGGGTTGTATTGTTAAATGGGAAACTGGGGAATGTTATGCATGTACAAACTATTGTATTTACTGTTGAATGTAAAACATCAATTCCCCAATAAAGAAATAAATTTAAAAAAATAAATAACTAGTTCCCTTTTGTGCTGGGTACCTAGTTCCCACATGAATATAGCACAGCTTGTGTTGATGGACGAGAGAACTGATACCAGTTTTGGGCTAATATGGCTAAAGCTGCTATGAACATTCTGTACAAATCTTTTGGGAGAACATGTTTTTGTTGGCAACACACTTAGGAGTGGAATTGCTGGGTCATGTGGTAGGTCTGTTTTACTTTACAAGAAACTGCCAAGTGTTTTCCACTGTGACTATATCATTTAGCACTCCCGCCAGCAGTGTATGGCAAGTTCCAGTTGTTCCCCATACTTGCCAATTTGGAAGAAATGCACTTTGAGTAAACAAACATGTCTCCAAAATACAGCTTTCTCCCTCTGCAGGAAGCACCCAGAAGTTCTGAATTCAGGGTGCATCATGAGTGACAGCAAAGTCCAGGGTGGCAAGGAATGAAGCAAAAATAATGACAAGTTCAAACTTGTCACTCTCTCTGGGGCTTCTTATTTTCACTGGCCTATCACCAACAGCAGAAAAAAAATGTTCTCATCACTATTAATGAACATTTTATTTCTGACCCCCCCAAAAATGCAGGCAGGATGTGGTGAGCACGGCAGGGACAGAGTTTAGGGTTGACTGACAGAGGAAGACCTTCTTCCTGATTTCATAGAAACTATGAAAGAGGCTACAGTGTAGGTCCTGCACTCGATTCATTTTAACATGGATTTGTCTGTGTAGACAATCATAGAAAGATTTAAATTTGGGGAGTCAGGCAGTAATGCAGCAAGTTAAGCACAGGTAGCACAAAACACAAGGACTGGTAAGGATCCCAGTTCGAGCCCCCAGCTCCCCACCTGCAAGGGAGTCACTTCACAGGCGATGAAGCAGGTCTGCAGGTGTCTATCTTTCTCTCTCCCTCTTTGTCTTCCCCTCCTCTCTCCATTTCTCTCTGTCCTATCCAACAACGACAACATCAATAAGAACAACAATATTAACTACAACTACAACAATAAAACAACAAAAGGGAATAACTAAACTAAATATTTTTTTTAAAAGATTTAAATTTATCCAAGGCCAGGGAGAGAGTCCAGCCTGTGAGAGCACTAATTTGCATGCCTGAAGTCACAGAGACCTCAGGTTCAATCCCCAGCAGCACCTACCTGATGGCAAAGCTGAGCAATGCTCTGGTCTTCTTTTCTTCTCTTGGGCTTGAAACTGTTCTGATACTGATATCCAGGGAGGTGGTGCAGTGAAGGTGGTGCAGTGATTAGAACATTGGACTTGGAAGCTTGAAGTTCAAGCCCCAACATTGCAAATGCCATGGTAATGCTTGGCATTCTCTCTCTCATGAATCTATTGTTTGTTTGTTTGTTTAATTAATGTTCTGGTCCTGGACCAACCCCTATCCTCCATGCCAGCAAATAGTAAGCAAATTTAAAAGTCTGAATCTGGAGAAATTGGCCTGTACTTCTCTTGTTGCCTGGGGCTGGCCCAACCTGGGCTTCATTGGATTCTGCTGGAGCCCTGGGTCAGGTGTTTGGCCCTTTGCCCTTCCCTGCCCTTCTGCCCTTCTCAAGGCTCAGTCAGGGTGGGAGAGGGGAAGCTCTTCTGAGAAGTCATCAGGCCTTTCCCTTCCCATTTTCTCCACCTCCCCCAATACACACACACACACACACACACACACACACCTCTGAACACTAAACATCCCCCTTTCCTCCCCCCATGTCCCTTTAGCCTGCCCCCGTGTCCCTGCTCACTCAAGCCCAGAGCTCTCCCTAACTGGGATCTCCAGCAGCCAGGCTCTTCCCTTCCTCCCACGTTCACTTCTCAATAGCTGCTTAGAGTCATATATTCCTGGCTGGGTGCCTAGAACAGGCTTTGAGCACAGTCAAGGCACTCACACTTGCAGAATTATATCAAGGTGTTCCCAGTGGCTCTCTAATTTGTAATATCTGATGGGTTCTTCTTCCTCTTCATCTTCAATCTATTTTTTTAACTGGAGCATTGCTCAACTCTGGCTGATGGTGATACAGGAGATTTGAACCTGGAATCTTTATAACCTCAGGCTTGAAAGTCTTTTTTTGCATAATCACTATTCTATCTCCCCAGCCCTCACTAATAAACAAACACAAGCTTTAAGTACCCCAGAGTATCATAATTACCCACGCATAAGACCCCAGCTCTGAAATAGTAAAATAATGACTTAGTTATTAGGGAGTGATATTGCATACATGATACTGAAGATCAAACCTAAAGCTTCATACTCACGAGTCCTGAGTTCTGCCTGCTGAATCTCCTCCCTAGCCACTACTTCACTACTTTAATTTTTTTTTTCTTGTTGTCACCAACATTATTGCTGGGTCTCAGTGCCTGCACACCTCTGCTGTTTCCAGTGTTGATATATGTATGGAAAGAGAGAGAGAGAGATGAGACAGCACTGTTCCACCATTCAGGAAACTTCCCGGGGCCAGGTGGTGGCACACCTGGTTTAGCACTCACATTACAGTTCAAGCACTCACATTACGTTCAAGCCCCTGGTTCCCACCTGCAGGGGGAAAGCTTTACAAGCGATGAAGCAGGGCTACAGGTATGTCTCTCTCTCTCCCCTCACTCCCCCTCCCTCCCTCTCTCTCTACCTTCCCCTTCCTCTCAATTTCTGGCTGTCTCTATCCAATAAATAATGAAAGATAATAAAAAATAATAAAAAAGAACCCCCCTCCACAGGTGGGGACTGGGCTTTGAACCTGGGTCTTCACACATAGTTGCATATGTACCCTACCAGCTGTGCCACTACTTGGCCCCTACTGATTTAATTTTTTTTCTTTGCCTCCAGGGTTATTGCTGGGGCTCGGTGACTATACTATGAATCCACTGCTCATGGAGGTCATTTCCCCCCATTTTGTTGCCCTTGTTGTGGTTGTTGCCATTGCTATTGTTGTTGTTGGGTAGGGCAGAGAAAAATCGAGAGAGGAGAAGAAGATAGAGGGGGAGAGAAAGACACCTGCAGACCTGCTTCACTACCTGTGAAGCAACCCCTTGCAAGTGGGGAGCTGGGGGCTCGAATCAGGGTCCTTACACAGATCCTTGAGTGTTGTGCCATGTGCATTTAAGCCGCTGCACTACCACCTGGCCCCTTACTGTTTTAATTTTTATTGAACTGTAATGAAACATAACAAAGTTCATAAATCTGAAGTATATGATACAATGAACATATTTTACCTTTTTAATGTATTTCCTCTGAAAGCCAGGGAGACAGAGCAGAGGTAGTGCACCAAACTTCACATATGAGGCTCTGTGGTGCCAAATTCAACACCCAGCACCCCCATCAGCCAGAGGTGAGCAGTGCTCTGGTCTCTCTCTCCTCCCTTCTCTTTTCATTCTTTCAATCCTAAGTAGTAAAATCTTTTAAAAACTAAAACAAATAAATAAAGGAGTGAGATACCTCGCTTGGGGTGCTACTTCTTTGCTGTAGATGTAACCCAGGTTCATGTCCTCAGTACGGCACATGGAAAATATCCTAAAACTTATTAGTTAAAATTAAAAAAACAAATAAGGTGTTTCCCTCCTATAAAATAAATTAGCCTTTGGTAGGGGGCGAGTGGCACACTCCTTAGAGTGCTCATGTGCAAAATTGTGGGGTAAGCCCCCAGTCCTCCTTCCCTTCATAAGGGAAGCTTCACAAGCATACTGCAGGAGTCTATTACTTCTTTTTTTATAATTATTATTTTATTTTTTAATATTTATTTCCTTTTGTTGTCCTTATTATTTTATTGTTGTAGTGATTGTTGTTGTTATTGATGTTGTTGTTGTTGGATAGGACAGAGAGAAATGTAGAGAGGAGGGGAAGACAGAGGGGGAGAAAGATAGACACCTGCAGACCTGCTTCACCGCTTGTGAAGCGAATTCCCTGCAGGTGGGGAGCTGGGGGCTTAAACCAGGATCCTTACGCCGGTCCTTGCGCTTTGCACCACCTGCGTTTAAACCACTGTGCTACCTGACTCCCAGAAGTCTATTATTTCTACATCCCCTTTCCCTCTCAATCTCTCTCTCTCTTCCCTGTCAAATAAGTTAATTAATGTTTAAAAAGTGGCCAGGGAGGTAGTTCAGCATGTAGAGCGAGGGACTTAAAAGTTTCAGCGCCCAGGTTTGAAATCCAGCACTGCATATGACCCAGTGATGCTCTGGTCTGCATCTCTCTCCCTCTTATGAGACACATAAGTAAATATTTAAAGTGGGGTGGTGCTGGGAGATAATTCACCCTGTAGAGTAAATGCCTTTTCATGCCATGTAGGAGGCCCTGGGTTCAAACCCTGGCTCCGTATGGAAGCACTGTGAACAGCATTGAGAGAGCTCCATGGACAGTAGAGTGGTGCTAAGGTCTCCTCTCTCTCTCTCTTTAAATTTTTTTATTATATTTTATTTATTGGATAGAGACAGTCAGAAATCAAGAGGGAAGGGAGGGAAGGGAGGGATAGAGAGGGTGAGAGACAGAGAGACACCTGCAACACTGCTTCATCACTTACAAAGCTTTCCACCTGCAGGTGGAGACTGGGGGCTTGAACCTGACTGAGTCCTTGTGCATTGTAACATGTGTGCTCAACCAGGTGCACCACAACCGCCCCTCCCCCGCCGTGTGTGTGTGTGTGTGTGTGTGTGTGTGTGTTTCTTTCTCTCTCTCTCTCTGCCTCTTTCTATCTCAGATATCTTTCTCAATATCTCAGAGAGATATTGAGAAAGGAGAGGGAAATAGAAAGGGAAAGAAAAAGAGAGACATCTGCTGCCTTGCGTTCCACCACTTGTGAAGCATCCCGGCTGCAGGTAGGGAGCAGGGCCTAGAACCCAGATTCTTGCACGGGTCCTTGCGTATGGTACTATATGCACTGAATTGAGTGTGTTGCCGCTGCAGGGACCCCCACCTCCCCCTACCTCTCTCTCCCTCTCTGTCTCTATATCTCTGTCTCTGTCCTCTCCTTCTCTGGAATGAAGAAAGGAAAAACTGACCAAGGCAATGGTACTATGTATGTGTGAAGCTCCAAACATTTGGGCAAAAAAAGAAAAAGAATGAAAGAAAAGAAGCTTCAGTGTTGTGGTCTCTCTCTTTTTATTTTATTTTATTTTATTAATATTTATTTCCTTTTGTTGCTCTTGTTTTATTGTAGTTATTATTGTTGTTGTTATTGCTATCATTGTTGTTGGATAGGACAGAGAGAAGTAGAGAGAGGAGGGGAAGACAGAGAGGGGGAGAGAAAGACAGACACCTGCAGACCTGCTTCAACGCTTGTCTATCTCTCTTTTTTAAAGCAGGATCTTGATTTATTATAATTGATTAGGGAACATCTCTGAGGCTCTCAGGAGTGCAGGGCCCTCCACTTGTCAGGAGACTGCAGTTGGGGATGTATTTGACTCCACAGCCATCTGAGATGGGGTGTTTTTCAGCCACCATGTCTTCAAATTTATCTGTATTAAAGTTGAAGCCCCATTTCTTGGATATGTGGATCTTCTGGCGTCCAGAGTATTTGAACTTGGCCCTGTGCAAGGCCATGCTCCTTGTTCTGCAGATTGGTGCAGGTGGACATGATGACATGGCTGATGTGGACCCTGGCCACAGAGACCTGGGGCTTCCCAAAGACACCCTGCATCCCTTCCTGGAGCCTAAGGTTAGGGACAGCAGAGAGTCGGGCATAAAGTGAATAGGGAGCAGGAAGGGCTGTTTCCAGGGTCCTTTGGGGCAGCCTGTATAAGCACCAGGCACACACACTACCCAGGAGGCAGCTGTTTGCAACCATTGCACACCGGGCACCGTGGGGAGGGCAGCACGGTTGGCTTAACTGGCTGCAGACAGTGTTGTGTTCTCTTTTTCCCTCTCTATGTAAGCAAACAAACAGAAAAATTAAAAAGCCCATGTCATTGTTGTTAGTATATAGGCAGGCTCGTGCAGTCACCACCATGACTAATTCTGGCCTATTTCTACCATCCCCAGAAAGACTTATGAGCTTGAATAGTCTCTCCCTTGCCACTACCCTCACCCCTATACTTTATCTCTTCTCTTCACCTAACAACCACTGAACCTTGCCTAACTTTGGACATTTCAGGTGAATGAACTCATATATGACATGTGATTCATTTACTTATTTTCATACAAAAATAAATAAATAAATAAATAAATACAATAAATATGCCAGACAGGGGTAATGTAAAGTGGGAATGCACTAGACTTGCATATCCGAGGTTCCAGAAGTCCCAGGTTCAATCCTCAGCACCACTATATGCCAGAGATGAGCAGTATTATTCTTCCTCTCACTCACAGACATCATGAAAATAAATGAGGGAGTCAGGTGGTAGCGCAGTGGGTTAAGCACAGGTGGTGCAAAGCGCAAGGACCAGCATAAGAATACCGATTTGAGCTCCTGTCTCCCCACCTGCAGGGGAGTCGCTTCACAGGCAGTGAAAGAGGTCTGCAGGTGTCTGTCTTTCTCTGTCTTCCCCTCCTCTCTCCATCTCTCCATTTCACACCACCACTCAGTCCTCTACCTTTTTTTTTTTTTTTTTTAACCAGCACACTGCATTGTTCAGCTCTGGCTTATGGTGGTGCAGGGGATTGAACTTGAGACTTTGGAGCCTCAGGTATAACCACTATGCTATTCCCACCCTTACCTTTTTTTTTTTTTGAGATATATTAATTCTTTTTTAAATTCTTTTTATATTTATTTATTTATTTTTCCTATTTGTTGCCCTTGTTTTTCATTGTTGTTGTACTTATTGATGTCATTGTTGTTAGATAGGACTGAGAGAAATGGAGAGAGGAGGGGAAAACAGAGGGGGGGGGAGAGAAAGATAGACACTTGCAGACCTGCTTCACTGCCTGTGAAGCGACTCCCCTGCAGGTGGGGAGCCAGGGGCTCGAACCGGGATCCTTATGCCGATTCCTGAGCTTTGCACCATGTGCGCTTAACCCACTGTGCTACTGCCGACTCCCGAGATATATTAATTTGTTTTATGACAATGAGAGACAAGCCAGAACATCACTCTGGCACATATGATGTCAGAGGTTAAACTCAGGACCCTATGCACACAAGTCCTTTGATCTACCTGCCACACCAGCGCCCAGGCTGCAAACTACTGGACTGTTGATACTTATCTGACTTGTTTTGGCCCAGGTATGAATATTATTATTGTTGTTTCAATATGACATTCATTTCACAAGTGACTATCTGAGAGTGGATTTGCTGTGCTATGAAATGTATATCTTCCTTTAGATCGTGCTTGTCAAAAGTTCCTGGGGCAGCGAGGGAAACTGCTCAATAGGTAAAGCGCTAGACTTGGGTGCCTGGAGTTCCTGGCTCAGTCCTCAGTCCTGCAAATACCAGAGTGTGCTCTGGCTTCTTTCTCCCTGTGTGTCACATGTGAGAAGCACACTATTATTACCGTTATTCATTTTACCAGAGCACTGCTCAATTCTGGCTACTGATGGTGCTGGGAGCTGAATATACAGCCTGCACTGTACTATGAGTCCACTGTTCCTGGAGGTGAACTTTTTTTCCATTGTTGTTGTTAGTATTGTTGTTGTTGTTGTTGCTGCTGCTGCTGCTGCTGCTGCTGTTGTTGGATAGACACAGAGAAATTAAGAGAGGAGGAAAAGACAGAGAGGGGGAGAAAGATAGACACCTGCAGAGCTGCTTCACTGCTTGCAAAGTGACAAAGTGACCCCCTGCAGGTGAGGATCCAGGGGCTCAAACTGGGATACTTGCACTGGTCCCTGTGCTTTGAACTATGTGCACTTAACCTGGTGTGCTACTGTCTGCCACCCCCCTTTTATTTTTTTTAATCTTCCAGTCACCTACATGAACACAAAGAGTTTCAACCTCCATGAGTTGGTGATTCTCAAGTATGTCCTTTGTTTCATTAGTCTATTAATGTCTACCTACTAGTTTTAATCAGCTGGTCACCTGCTCATTACCAGGGGGTAGGGGATTGAACCTGGGACTTTAGAGCCTCTGGCATAAGAGTCTCTTTGCATAACCATTATGCTATACCCCCACCCGGCTCCATCTTCTGCATGTCAGTGAAGATGTGGTGGCTCAGGCATACACTCATTAATCAGCTGGTCACCTGCTGATTACCAGGGGCCTCAGACAATTGTCAAGCTCTAAAGGGCTGGCAGCTTTTAGGGAGCTAACCAACAGCAACCCCATAGGAAGATCACTTCATGCTGACATCCTGTCAGTGAGCTGGGACTTTCAGCTAGAGCTTTAAACATCCGTTCTGTTTGCCCTCTTGCACACAGTCATGAGCAGACCCACCTCCTGCTAGAGTACCACTTGTGAAACTATTGCTAGATGCCATTTTCCTAATTGAACTTTGCCAGTGACAGCTCTGTCCTCAGGTCCTGAACTGTTGACAAGGTGTTGTCAGTTCTGAAGCAAGAGCTGGGAAACTCAGCTGAGTCTGGGAGATTCATATGTACTCATTAGGAGGCGAGACAGTGGGTCTCAGAGAGCATGCTGGGAAGTGGATCTGAAAAAGCATTCTGTGAAATTGTCCTTCCAGCTGCTGCCTCCCTCGCACGCCTGCACTGAGCCCTTCTTTTAAGAAGGAGACTTCTTAGAGTCTTGCTTCTGTCCTTCTTTTCCTTCCAGAAAAGCTGTTTTCTCAGCCCCAGGCCTCCTAAGAAAATCCTCTACACTTCCCAAGGGAAAGAACCTGAACGTTTAATCAGTGTTTCCAGAGGATGGTTTGATGGCTGGCAGAGCTGGCAGCATTTGGAGTGGGAGGATGCTTGCTGAAATGCAGGTAGCCCCCTCTTATCCTATTGTTTTGTCAGTGTTTCCTTTTTATAAATAAAAATGAAAAAACAAAGAAATTGTAAAAAAAAAATTTTTTTAATTAAAAAAAAAAAGAAATGCAGATAGCAACTTGCAGCTCAAACGCCACCCAGATGAGAATTTCAGTGTGTGTGTGTGTGTGTGTGTGTGTGTGTGTGTGTATGTGTTTTCAGAATATTCACTTTAGAAGTTTGTGGGTTATGCTTATGCTTAATGAAACTGGAGGACCCTCTAGCTTAAATGGATAATTAAGGGGGAAAATTAGGAGCTAGGAGATAACTCACCTGGT